>NW_027463870.1:0-344111 GCF_050947455.1 Rhinoderma darwinii
GACACACTGTAGGACGCATTTTTTTGGGAGGCGGGACGCTGTATGGCGTTCCCTACAGGGGGGGGGGAACGCTGTATGGCATTCCCTACAGGGGGGGGCTGTATGGCGTTCCCTACAGGGGGGGCTGTATGGCGTTCCCTACAGGGGGGCTCTATGGCGTTCTCTACAGGGGGGATGTATGGCGTTCCCTACAGGGGGGGCTGTATGGCGTTCTCTACAGTGGGGGCTGTATGGCGTTCTCTACTAGGGGGGCTGTATGGCGTTCTCTACAGGGGGGCTGTATTGCGTTCTCTGCAGGGAGACTGTATGGCATTCTCTACAGGAGGGCTGTATGGCGTTCTCTACAGGGAGGGGTGTATGGCGTTAGCACTGTCCAATAAATATACAGTAAACAGAAGAAAATACAGTCCAGCAATCCTCATGACAATGTGATGACTTTATTAGAAAAACATTTTATAAACCACACGGCATGTTGAAGTGATGATACAAGACTGCTTACGCGCTTCGAAAGCCAACTACATTCTTCGCAAATGTACGCCATCTCCTCCAAACAGTCAATTACATCAGAAGTCCAGTTCCTTGTGCTGCATGGCTCGTGGACGCCCTATCCGTGGCGATATCCGTGTCCTTTCCACTGCTTCTCACTTGAGTCCTGTAGGCACAAAAAACATTCTGCAAGTATCCATTGTCATCCGTGCCTGCAGATTCTGCTTTAATGATGCAACTCACTCAACTCCTTGTCTATTTCATCGTTTACTGATGCCTCTTTTAGATGCGACAGATGTATTTTTTTTATACTTACCAGCCTGCTTCACAGGCACCATCCCTTTTTATTGGCACCTGATCAATAAGGGGGTCCTGCTCCACCACCATAACACTGCAATACTAAACAAAATCTTCCATAGACATCACGAAAACTAGACAAGCCTTTCCTGCCTTATGTTTCCCAACATTTCCTGGGACAAGTGTGTGTAGGTAGAAATCAACAAACATGTTTCCTGGCCCCAAACTTTACCCCCTCTTTCCAGTAAAGGATTGGCTTTCGGTATCACGCCTCCTCGCTTTTACCTTTTTACTTTATCCTGCGTAAACATTTTTTTCAGCATCTTAAACGTCTTGCCCATTAGCCCATCTATCCCCAACATCAGACCACTTATTATCATCTGACAGATCAGAATCAGACTCAACCAGCTACTGTTGCCTTCTTCTGCTTCTCTTTACATCGAGATGCGCTGCTCCTGTAATTCCAAACATTGTGCCAGTACCCCGTGTTCTAAACATTTTGGCAACCCCAAGGTGTCCCTCTCCCATGTTGAGATTATAAGGCCCCACTGGAATATTGCTGCCTTCATCGACCCTGGATCCCTGCGCAAGGATCCTGGCACTTGGCCCATCATGAGGATACCTGCCTTGCTTCCTTGATGCCATTTGCTCCAAACAATCCAGTACACCCCAAGTCCAGGTCCTTGTGCTGCATGATTTGTGGGGGCTCTATACGTGGCAATATCCTGGCACCTTCCATTGCTTTCCGCTTGAGTGATGTAAATATAAAAACATTCTGCCAGTATCCATTATCACCTATGCCTGCAGATTATGACTGTGTAATGAAACTCACTTAAGTCCTTGTCTATTGCATCCAGGCCTTGACACATCGCAAATGTTCTTGGCAGACCAGAGCTGTCTAAAATCCCCCTACACTCCCTCACCCAATTACCTTACACCTACGTTCAGTCCCAAACCGAGCCATGTGGCCAGCATTTTGGACAAAGATACCCCTAACTTACATTATGCCTATTCCTACCAACTATCCAAGGTTCCCCACTGCTACGCCTTTCTTGGCATTTTGCCCGCTCATTACTTTTTCAATGTACAGAGCTACTGGTGGATACTGTATATAGTAACTAATGATGGACATACCGCATATAGATGAAATATTACTTCAGAGAGTCCCCCTGGCAGCAGGCAGCCGATCTCAAGAAATTCTGGAACAAAAAGTATAAATTGTGAAGATATTATGACGTGCGCTTAGTATGGTTCATCATATCAACAAATATATGTTCAGCCTATTGAAAACATCAGGGAGATTGTTCCCACAGTCTTGTCATGTGTCTCTACAGGAACATTCTGGGTGACATCACATTATAGAATTTCTATAGGTTGTTATTTGCTATAATACTTACATATATACAGTGTATGTCCTAGCATGTCGGCTGTCACTGGTGCCACATATTCAGATGTTATAAATGTCTGTAAAATACATAATGGGTTTAATGCACATACATAAAATAACCCCATATCTATAATGAATAATAATATATTTACTTTCACACATTTCATTTTCTATCACAGGGCGAGTCCAATGCCCCTCTGCCACACAAATAACACCAGCAGTATAATGGCACATAATAGTTGGAGGACCCTGGTATAGATTTTGTATCAGTGACCAGGAGCTTATTGTTATTCTTCTATATAATCTTATCCTTAATGGAAAACTTCTAATTTGTCTTTTGTGGAGTCTTTTGGACTGGAGTAGAGAGAGTAGAAAATGGTAAATTGGATTTCTGGATTCCACAGACAAAATAATTATTAAAGGGGTTTTCTGACAGTTTCATAAACCTTAGTCTAAGCCGCATATGGCTAAAAATAACAAATTGTCCCTACTCATTTTTTAAATTCCCTGTGGCTCCTGCGCTGGTGGTTCTGTTGTCTTTAGTTGCTAGGCCACAGCGGTCATGTCCGTGTGGATGGCATGTCACGTGGCAGCTATTGTGTCACATCCAGGGCCGGCCTTAGGTTTATTGGTGACATGTGCAGTATCTGTGACGTCCTCCCCCTTATGATGCACCATGTAGTGTCCAAATAATTTAATCATACAGTGCCCAAATAACATCACCCAGTCAATAAACTAGGGATTGTATCTTTCTGTTTTTTTATATTATAGGTTTGGGCCCTAAATGCCGGATCGGCAGTGTAAGTTGAGGGTGCCCAGGCCATCTATGGTGGTAGTGCCCTCTTCAGTATTGACCAGTAATACACACTATGTGATCATTTAGAGATGCAGTTAATAAAATACACTGACCTTGGACTCTCCTACTGATTACATCCGACTGAATGTAGAACGTTATGTGATGTGAGGTGGAGGGCTCTGCTTAATCTTTGATCTGCCCTCCTGGGACGTGTGGTTATCATTAACTCTTATGAGGAATTAATTCTAGGAGAAAGAAAGACAATGTATTAGGACAAATCTCAATCAATGGCAACATTTCTATCTAGAACAGAGTCCAGTCCCCAACCAGTGTAAAATTACCAAAGGGGTAAATAGGATGACCGGCTGGGGTCCAGGGATTTGGGGTGGCCCACAGCTCTGGGGCTCCATACGCCCCTGAAATTGGACAAACAATAACGGCGCAGGGAGGAAGAGAAATGTCTGACACGGTTGGTCGTCTATTAGGTGAGTATAATTTTTTATTTTATAGGAGCAAAGGGGGCACTATTAATATGGGGGATAAAAGGACTGAGTCGGGGCTTAGAAAAGGGGGCTTCATTACTGTGGGGCCATACAAAAGGGGCATTCTGACCCAGGACATACAAAAAGTGTCATTCTAACTGTGGAGGGTATTGGTGGATACTGCATATAGTAACTAATAAGAGACGCACCTTGCATAGATGAAATATTGCTTCAGAGAGTCCCCCTGGCAGCAGGCAGCTGATCTTAAGGTGTTCTGGAAAAAACAATAATTGTGTAGTTTTATTTCTCCAGACAGACGTGTGCTCAGTATAGACCACCCAACAATGAAGGAAATGTATGGTGGCGCACAGACTGCAGTACTGGTAATGTAGACACCAGTGGCGTAACTACCGCGGTAGCAGCAGTAGCGGCTGCTACGGGGCCCGGGGCTTGAGGGGGCCCGTGCCGCCAGCCGACACGCCCTCCCAAATGCCCGGTGGCGCCTCTAGCAGCCGTTATGGCTGCTACAGGGGTAGCACCGCTACTGTAGGGCCCGCGCCGCCGAGCCTTACACAGGCACTCTCATGCCTGTAGGTGTCGCTAGCACCGGAGGGGGCCCCGGTGCTAGCGGCAGCCAAATACATGTATTAGCGCTGAATGGCCGGGCATGTTCTGTGCCTGACCATCCAGTGCCTTACAATGACACTGATTGGCTAGCGGCGCGATGACATCATCGCGCCGCTTCCATGCTTGGAAGGTGCTGATTGGCGGGGCAAGTCATTCTGCCCCGCCAATCAGCGTCAATCAGTGCCATACAGGGAACGCTCATTCAGCTCCTGCAGACATGCTCAGAAGAGAGCATGTCTGCATCGCCAGTGAACAGCGTGGGAACCGGAGAATGTGAGTATGTCAACTTTATATATTTTTTTCCTCATAAAAATGTGAATGGCATTATCTATAGTGGGGGGGTCTATCTACAGGGGGGGGTCGTCTTTATGTGGGCTATTATATATAGGGGGGTCTATATGTGGAGCAGTAGCTACAGGGGGGTCTATATGTGGGGGTGTGGGCCACTATCTACAGGGGGGTCTATATGTGGGGCAGTATATGTGAGACGCTATACAGGGGTGGGCTATATGTAGAGCACTATCTATAAGGGAGCATTTTTTAGGGTACTTTCTATAGGGGTGGGCTATGTGTGGGACACTATATACAACGGTGGGTTACCTGTGGGGCACTAGCAACAGGGTGGCTATATGTAGTGCACAGTCTACAGGGGTGGGCTATATGTGGGACAATATCTACAGAGGTGGGCTATACGTGGAGCACTAACTATAGGGGAAGCTATATGTAGGGCAGCACGGTGTCTCAGTGGTTAGCACTATTGCCTTGCAGCTCTGGAGTCCATATGTGGTCACTATCTACAGGGGGCACTATCCACAGGGGGCACTATCTACAGGGGGCACTATCTACAGGGGGCACGGTGTGTGTGTGTGTGTGTGTGTGTGTGTGTGTGTGTGTGTGACAGTTATATTTAGATGTTTTAACTTTGTTTACAGGTGCAGAAATGTTTTAAAAGTAAGAAGCTGAAGACATCTAAACGGAAAACTGCAGAAATGGGTCATGGCCGGGAGAAATCCATCATAGATGTCTGAACCGGAGGGAGAAGAAAAGAACTAGAATCTGAGACGTCACCGGTGAGTCACTTAATGTAAGTGTTTATTCTGCCTCTAATCAGTATTGTAGTTACTGTATGATCTGCAGCGAGATGATGGTGGTATGATTTTTTTTTGTGAAACCGCATCTCCCAGCATATCCTTATCATTGTTCCGGCCATGCTGGGAGCTGTAGTTTTACCTATACGCAGTGGCGTAACTACCGCTATAGCAGCCGTAGCGACATCTACGGGGCCTGCAGCATGAGGGGGCCTGTGCCACCCGCCGGCACGGCCCCTCCCATGGCCGCAGGCTCCGCTAGCAGCCGCTATCACTGCTACAGCGCGACGCCACTGAAGGGGTTGTTCCTACAAAAGACATGCATCCCCTATCCACAGGATAGGGGATACATGTGGGATTTTTGGGACGCCCAGCGATGAGGAGAACGGGGGACCGAAAGTCCCCCCTAAGTTCTCCATGACAAACCTCGGACTTCCGTAGTCTGTCTGCAGCTCCATGGAAATGACTTGTGCACCGGTCGTGCTTGTGCGCATGCGTGACCAGCGCTCCTTTCATTTTTATTGAACTGTGCAGACGCCGGAAGTCAGAGGTTAGTCATGGAGAACTTCGGGGGACTTTCGGTCCCCCGTTCTCCTTATCGCTGCCGGCGATCACACATGTATCCCCTATCCTGTGGATAGGGGATGCATGTCTTTTGTAGGACAAACTATAGGCCGTTTTTTTTTTTGGGGGGGGGGGTCTGTATGGCGTAATCTACAGGGGGGCTGTATGGCGTTATCTACAGAGGGGGCTGTATGGCGTTATCTACAGGGGGCTGTGTATGGTGCTATCTATAGGGGGGTGCTGTGTGGTGGAATCTATAGGGAGGCACTATCTAGAAGGGGGGGGGGTGGTTGTGTGATACCCAGCAGAGGGGGGGGGGGGCCCCAGTCAAAAGTTTGCTATGGGGCCCAGTCTTTCCTAGTTACGCCGCTGGTAGACACTCTGTGTGCGCTGTGTGCTCCCCCATAAGCCAAATGTGTATTAGGAAATTACATAAATAACAAGTCCCTTATATATTACTAATACCATAATATCTTCTTTATGGAGCATTTCTATAATAATAATAATATAAAGCTGCAGCAAAATTCCCAGCGTTTACTTTTGCTACATGTGGATGAGTTTTTGAGACTGTAACTATTCACCTGTAACACTTGTGAATTTTGCCGCGCAGCAAATCTGCAGCGTCTGAATTCAGCTTTATGGCGTAGAATATAGTACTGAAATACTGCAATCATACAGTGCCCAAATAACACTGCCAGACAAGTATTGTCTGCCACACTGTAATGTAATCCATTATCAAGGAATTGTATCTGCATCCTGAGCAGTGCCCTTTACTTTTTTTACATGAAGAGTGGGATTGAGTGTTCAAGCAATGGGTGCCCCAGACATCAAGACCAGTGGCGCCCCATTCATTAGTGACAGGTGATGCACCCAGTGTAACCGCACAGGTCGCACACCCCTAAGACAGGCCCTGGATGAACAACATTGGGGAATTTGTTCCCACAGTCTTGTCATGTGTCTCTATAGGAACATTCTGGATGACATCAGATTATAGAATTTCTATAGGTTGTCATTTGCTATAATACTTACATATATACAGTGGATCTTCTAGCATGTCGGCTGTCACTGGTGCCACATATTCAGATGTCATAAATGTCTGTAAAATACATAATGGAATAAACATAAAATAACCCCATATCTAGAATGAATAATAATATATTTACTTTCACACCTTTCATTTTCTATCACAGGACGAGTCAGATATTGAAAACATTTTGTAATGTTAGTGTAAACCCAGGGAACATAACTATAGGGGTGAAGAGGTTGCAGTCACACCCAGGCCCAGGTGTCCATGACTGACATTAGGGGGGGTCACAATGTGGGCAATTTACAAATGCCAATCCCCAATGCCCCCATCTCCTAGAGGAATCCCGATTTTCGCTGCTAGAAACGCGATGTCAGTGAGAGAAGCACCCAGGCGGAAAGGCAGCTGCTGAGTTGCCCGGCCGCTTCTAAAACACAAGCATTGGAAGGGAGCCAGCGCCCCGTTCCACCTGCTGGAGGGATGCGCCCTATGTAATGGCACAGGTCGCACACCCCTAAGGCCGGCCCTGGCTACTGCTGAGCCTTATTAGGATAATATACGGTAGCTTTTTAAGACTATTTAATTTAATTAAATTAGACATCATATTGAAAACGACTGAGAAGTCACATTCCACATTACTGACAGCTGCAATTCTCAGACAATGGTAAGGGTATGTTCACACACTTAACTAAAAAACATCTCTAAAATACAGAGCTCTTTTCAAGGGAAAACAGCCTCTGATTTTCAGCCATTTTTTAAACCACAAACATTTTTTGAGGCGTTTTTACCAACGTTCTTGGAGCTGTTTTTCTATTGAGACAATGAAAAACGGCTCCAAAAACGGCCGAAGGAGTGAAATGCACTTCTTTTTACAGGGTGTTTTTTATGCGCCGCTTTATCAAACGCCCACGTAAAATGCACCATCGGAAAAAAAAACAGTTTTTCCCATTGAAATCAATGGGCAGATGTTTGGAGGCGTCCAGCCTCCGTATTTTCGGCTGTTTTTCGGGGTGTTTACGGCCAGGAAAACGGCTGAAAATAGGCTGTGTGAACATACTCTGAGTTGTAACTTTAATGAGAAAATATGAAACATTGAAATCTGAATGTAAAATGTTCAGTTGTTACTTGCATTAATAGAAACATTTTACTGGAACTTGAACTGTTTGTCTAAAAAAAAAACAACCCCCGACAATCACCAGAAAAAAATCCTTCTACAGTTTTTTTTAAACGGCCACGTAAAAAACGCCTCATCGGAACAAACCCCCGTTTTTCCCATTGAAATCAAAGCGCAGATGTTTGGAGGCGTTCAGCCTCTGTAGTTTTAGATGTTTTTCGGGGCGTTTATGGCCATGAAAATAGGCCATGTGAACATACTCTGAGTTGTAACTTTAATGAGAAAATATGAAACCTTGAAATCTGAATGTAAAACGTTCAGTTGTTACTTGCATTAATAGAAACATTTTACTGGAACTTGAACTGTTTGTCTAAAAGAAAAAAACAACCCCCGACAATCACCAGAAAAAAATCCTTCTACAATCATATAGTTGTGGTGAGGTGTTGGTGTGGTTAGAAATTGCTGCAGTAATGTCCAGTGTGAATCTGGCCTTATATGAGAATTCTAGAGCGTATATATTTCATGTGTCCAGTAACATGTAGAATTAATGATAAAATGCTGCATCTTACCTGTCAATCACACAGTCAATCACAGTCCCGGTCCAGACGTCATTGGCAGAAATTGTAAAAAATATGTAATCCAGCTGCACATAGAACCTAACGGCTAGTACTGTCTATGACATCATCAGTGACATCATAAGCGGCTGCAGTATCTGTTACATCATCTAATTATCTCCTACTGCCTGGATAGACTGTCTGTGCATACACTGGATATAGGCGTTACATGGGACTGCTGTTTATAAACATGGAAGAAAGATACATGTGTGGTTATAGGGGCTACGACTAAGAACATGTAATGTATGAAACGTGTAATCTGTTACTAGATGGATTTTATACTGTAATACAGATGTAGCCATCTTTAACTTGACTCTTATTAATTGATACTTTCTTGATCCCGCAGCACTCCGTGTTTCAAGTGTGCGTGAGTAGGCTTCCACGCCAATGTGTAAAAAATGGGAACTCAGCACTCCAAGGTATTATGCAATAAGTGATATTTGATTTCACATATAGCGAAAAGTAGTAATCCAAAAATAATGGCGCCATTACCCAACAGCGACCGAGGTCACAAGCGCCGCATATCCGTGTCTAAAGAAGGTTGAATGTATAGACCGAAACGTTAAAAACCTATTTTTGGATTACTACTTTTCGCTATATGTGAAATAAAATATCATTTGTTGCAGCGTGATATCACACAACAAAAGCCATTGAAAAAGTCAAGATAAGGGATTGTTTATTTAATGCGTTAAAAGTCAAGGTAAAGACGGCAACATCTGAACTAATAAAGGATACATTTTATTGAATTTCGTTTTAGGCTACATTCACACAACAGTAAAAAACGTCCGCTTTCAGAACAATGATGTTCTATGGGTATATTCACACAGCCTTTTTTTAACCACCCGTGAATATTGGCCGTCAAAAAATAGAACATGTCCTATTTTTGGCCGCTTTCACGGCCAGACGGCCTCCATAGAAGTCAATGGATCAATTTTTAACGGCCGTCAATACATGTAACAGCCGTTAAAAACGGTTCTGTGATTTGGGGATTCAAGAGCCAAGGGAACTATTGGCTCCCTTGCTGGTAATCGGCGGCGCAATGACACATACTCACCGATGCAGCGCCGTCCTCTACAGGTGTGGTCTCTAGTCTCATGGGTTCTGCGAAGGTGACGAGATGACGTCCTCGCGTCGCCATCGCAGAACCAGTGAGACTAGAGATCACTCGTGACGTAGACGGTCATGCATCGGTGAGTATGTAGGGAATTCAGGCGGACAAAAATTATGGATATTGTTGCGCTCACTACTATGGTAGCATGGCGCTAGTACAGGGGACATTGTTGTCTACTGTAGCAAATTTTTCGGCACGGTCCTGAATTTACAGAGAGAGTCCCGGAAGAGGTGTCTGTGTCATCATCTACAGGGGGGCTGTGTGCCATCGTCTACAGGGGGCTGTGTGCCATCGTCTACAAGGGGGCTGTGTGCCATCATCTACATGGGGCGGTGTGCCATCATCTACAGGGGGGCTGTGTGCCATCATCTACAGGGGGCTGTGTGCGGTCATCTACAGGGGGGCTGTGTGACATCATCTACAGGGGGGCTGTGTGACATAATCTACAGGGAGGCTGTGAGCCATCATCTACAGGGGGTCTGTGTGCCATCATCTACATGGGGTCTGTGTGCCATTATCTACAGGGTGTCTGTGTGCCATCATCTACAGGGGGTCCGTGTGCCATCATCTACAGCGGGGCTGTGAAACAATCATGACAACGACCTTTGTTTGGGTGTTTTCAGGGTGTTGGGACAAAAGAAGCCAGACAAATGAAATTCATCAGTTTTTTTAACGGCCATGAAAAACGGATGCAAAATGGATGTCAAACGGCCATTAAAAACGGACAGACGGACTGGAAGTGTATAAAAATTTGCAGACACAATGATGCAAAACGGCCATGAAAAACTGACAGTTGATCAGTTTTTAATGGCCATTTTTTTTCACTGTCGTGTGAATGTAGCCTAAGTTCTGGATCGTCTCCATTTTAATGGATAAAGTTACCGGACAATTATCCGCCCACCGAGAGTTTATTGGACACATGGACGGCCAGGTGAGCAGATGAACTTCTTGTTTCTTTGTTTGGAGTCATGTACAGATATAGCAATCCTTATCCTGACTCTGATAACTTGCTGCAGCGTGATAATTTATCACTTAAGTCACTGAAAACCATTGAAAAAGTGAAATTAAAGTTTCTTGACACTGTGTATTCAATGTATTTAACCCCTTCGAGCTCAGCAACGTAATATTCCGTCGCGCTGACCGCCCCATTTGCGCTCAGCGACGGAATATTATGTCGCAGGGAAAATGCATCGCCATTTTCCACCGGCGCGTGCACGATCTGTGACAGCTGCTGTTTCCGACAGCAGGCTATCACAGCTCAATACGCCGGTACGTATTGCGATGGTCCCGCCTCCACAATCGCCACTATTGGTCAGTCAGTGAGTAACTGTCCAATAGTGGCGATCGGTCTCTTCACTTCCTCTCCCTGACATCACATCCTGCCGCACCCACCCTGAGATGGAGATAGCGAGGCGTTCAGAGCGGTTGTGAGTAGAGGGAGAGAAGAAAAAGAGTGAAAAAATGTGAAAAAAAGACAACTTTTTTCTGCTTCCCACCTCCCCAATCCACTACCCAGTCCTTTACCCTTCCTCCTTGTGTTCCCCCCACATTTTTGGTCAGTGATCTCCTATCACTGACCACTTCTTAGTCTTCAGGACCAATTTCTTGGTCCCTGGGGATTATTTTTTTCTTTATAAAACATATAAAATAAAAAAATATATAAAAAAAAAAAAAAAAAGAAAAAAAACTTGTTCATTTAGACAATTTATCTAGTTAGTTTAGTATTAGTGTTAGTTAGTGTCAGGGAACCGTCAAAAAGCATAGTTAGGTATAGCGTCAGGAATCCATCACCATAGTTAATCTAGCGTTAGGGGTCCATCACAGTAGTTAGGTTTAGCGTCAGGGAAGCTCGGAATAATCTAGATAGGTTTAGTGTCAGGCACCCGTCACCGTAGTTAGGTTTAGTGTTAGGGAAGCTCAGAATAATCTAGTTAGGTTTAGTGTCAGAGAATAGTCGCCGTAGTTAGATTTAGTCTCAGGGAAGTTCAAATAAAATCTAGTTAGGTTTAGTGTTAGGAACCCTCGCCCTTGTTAGGTTTAGTCTCAGGGAAGCCCACTCGTTCTATAAAAACACCAATTTTTTGAGCTGGTTTAGGTAGCAGCCTATTGCTCCTAGTTAGGAAAGCAATCAAACATGTCCCAACGGACATTTAGTGCCGAAGAGGCATATTCATTTCTTGCCTCCGACACAGAGTCGTCGGATGGTGAGACTCTGTTTTATTTATCCACCTCCTCATCCAGTGATGAAGAAGAGGAACCTCCTAGGAGATGCCCCTTGACCACCAGCGCAGTTGAAGCCCCCGAGCGAAATGACCCCACAGCAGTTCAAGCCCCCATTTGGACCCCCACACCAGACATTTATGAGCCCAAAATCCCAGAGTTAAAATTTAATACGGCAGGGCTCAGTGAAATGGGCTTTTTCAAGTTCTTCTTCACTGATGACTTTATAGATCTTATGGTCTCCCAGACAAATTTATATGTCCAACAGTATATTACTAAGAACCCTACATCATTTTATGCCCAATCCTACAGGTGGACCCCTGTAGATGTAGCAGAGTTGGGCAAGTTCTGGGGACTTCACTTGAACATGGGGCTTCTGAAAAAGCCATCCATTAGGACCTACTGGAGCATGGACATCTTATACCATACCCCCAATGTACCGTATGGCCATGTCCAGGATGCATTATGAGGCAATATTTCGCTTCTTAAATTATAAGGATAATGAGCAGTGCCCACCCCGAGATGACCCCAGTTTTGACCGTTTGTACAAACTGAGACCCCTATTAGACCATTTCAGTGCTCGGTTTGCCCAAGCATACACCCCCGAGAAGTGTATTTCTATTGATGAGTCCCTGGTACATTTTAAAGGGAGGCTTCAATTCCGCCAGTACCTGCCGAGTAAGAGGGCAAGGTATGGCGTAAAGATGTATAAGCTGTGCGAGAGTGCATCAGGGTATACCTACAAATTTAGGATGTATGAAGGGAAGGACAGCAGTATTCAGCCCCCAGAATGCCCCCCCTTACTGGGAATTAATACAAAAATTGTGTGGGATTTGGTGCACCCACTGCTGGACCAGGGTTACCACCTCTACTTGGATAATTTTTATACCAGCGTCCCACTCTTCAAGTGCCTGCGGCATGCGGCACTGTTAGAAAAAATCTGAGAGGCTTCCCTAAGATTCTGCTTGGGCAAACACTCAGAAGGGGTGAGAGCAGGGCACAATCTAGCAGCAACATATTGTGTGTCAAGTACAAGGACAAGAGAGATGTCCTTGTATTAACAACAATACATGGCCACACCAGTACCCATGTACCTGTACGAGGTACCAGTATAGAGACCCCCAAACCAGACTGCATCCTGGACTACAATAGGTACATGGGAGGGGTTGACTTGTCAGATAAAGTCCTGAAGCCCTACAACGCCATGCGGAAATCGAGGGTGTGGTATAAGAAGCTGGCCGTGCACATCATACAGATGGCATTGTACAATGCGTATGTGCTACGTCGATGTGCAGGCCAGAGGGGAACTTTCCTGGAATTTCAAGAGGTGATTATCAAGAACCTAATCTTTAGGACCAAGAATAGGGAGCATCCAGTACTTCCGGAAGCGAGGCCACACGCATCGTACCAGGGCAACACTTTCCAGGAGAAGTTCCCCAAACTGGCAAGAAGGGAAAAAGTCAAAAGAGGTGCAGAGTCTGCTCAAAGAGGGGGATAAGGAGGTAAACAATATACGAATGCGACACGTGTCCCGAAAAACTAGGGCTCTGTATGAAAGATTGTTTTCGAATTTATCATACATCCCTTAATTTTTAATTTACCCTGATACACTCCGCACAGCTTATGCCCCTCATCTTTCCCTTCTGAGCCCTGCGGTGTGCCCAGGCAGCTAATAACAGCCACTGTAAAGGATCTGCCAGGCACAGCGGGGTTAACGCCTATAGGTAATCAGTCGACACCTGAGTCTATGTCTCTGAGACTGACTCCAGCTTCCACCACTCAGGCTGGCAGGCTTAGGAGTGGGATAGCCTATCGCAGCCTGGCCAGACTCAGCTAGCTCCCGCCCTCTGTCTATTTATACCTGCCTTTCCTGTTCCTCCAGTGCTTGTGATTTTTCTCGTGTGGTTTCCTGGCCCAGCTACAGCTCCTGACTACTTGATCCTGCTCCATACTGACCCTGGCTTACTGACTACTCTTCTGCTCTGCGTTTGGTACCTCGTACACTCCTGGTTTGACTCGGCTCGTTCACCTCTCTTGTTGCTCACGGTGTTGCCGTGGGCAACTGCCCCATTTCCCTTAGCTTTGTGTACCCTTGTCTGTTTGTCTCGTGCACTTAATGAGCGTAGGGACCGCCGCCCAGTTGTACCCCGTCGCCTAGGACGGGTCGTTGCAAGTAGGCAGGGACAGAGTGGCGGGTAGATTAGGGCTCACTTGTCCGTTTCCCTACCCCTATCATTACAGCCACATGTAGGGTATTGCCGTACCCGGGAGAACCCACATTACATCTTATGGTGTGTATATCTCCAGTGGCACATGCTGGGCACACTATATCGGGCACGGACATGCCATATATATATAGAAAATTGCAAATCTCACTCTGCCCCATCTGCTGCTGCGCATTATCTTTTACACAGTACCTGTGGGGTCAAAAGGCTCACTACACCTCTAGATGAATGTCTTAAGGGGTGTAGTTTTTAAAATGGGGTCACTTCTCAGGGGTTTCAACTGTACTGGTACCTCAGGGGCTTCTGCATACATGACTTAACACCAGAAAAACTCCAGTAGGCCAAATGGTGGTCCTTTCCTTCTGAGCCCTCCCATGGGCCCAAACGGCAGTTTATCACCACAAATGGGGTATTGCCGCACCAAGGACAAATTGGGCAACAAAATGGGGTATTTTGTTTCCTGTGAAAATAAGAAATTTTTATAAAAAATGACATCTTATTGTTCTACACACAGGTATCCAGGCTACCAGGACTACTATTATGGGTAAGGCTATCTGAGTTATTAATGTTGGGAGTATTTTACTCTAGAAAACACCCTTTGGACACTTCTGTCCTTAACAAAACAGCTCACACTCAAACAACTAACGTTATATACGATAGCACACTGCCCTATTCATATGTCCTCAATATAAGGACTTTAAACACACCATACACTTGGTTTTCCTACTTACCTTTGTTCATATCATATAGAGTCTCTCCACTCATGTACCTTTTTAACATGTATGTTTTTATATGTATTTAATAAAATTTGTTATTCTTTTCATATATACTTGGCTCTATACTCTGTTTCTTGTGTGTGTATAGGGTTTAAGTAGAGTATAACAGAGAGAGTTCCCAGCATTATCATTCCCTTACCCCCCTACAACATTACAAATTATATTCACTTGGGACTGGTGGTGTTTTATTAAATTTCTTTTGATTCTCTTGATTTTTTTTGCTGTTTTTGACATTCCACTATGTTCTGCATAAAGCTTAGTGTCAGCTGTACTGTGACTTCTTTATCATAACGGAGCCATACCAGGCCCTTATACACCCTATATGCTTCCCCAATAGAATCCATAAAACATAAAAGGGCCGAGCAGTGCTCCGGGGGCGTTTCTGACCTGGCTGTGTCCATTTGTAAGTATGGCCTTTTTCGGTGTTTTTGTATATGTCCCCTTGTTTTTATCGGTTCTGTTTGTGCATCAGGAACGTTCTGTTCCAGTTTAGGAGTTAGGGACTCGCAAGTCTGGGGATATTTGTCGTGGATTGCGAGCTTGCTTCCTTTTGGCCAAAATGATTACCAATACCCCAGGTATTTTTCATTATTATGTATATTCGCTTCTCTTGGACACAGCCGGGTCTTTGATGCTGGGAGAGCATGGTGTGTTGTTGTTTGGCATAGCAAGCAGGGTAGCCCGCTCTATGAATTATCAAGGCGTCACAAATAGGCTTCTACCTGGCTATACACGTTGTGCCTCATGACGTACACACTATCCATCCCTCCATGTTTCACTCACTTGCACCCCATTATCCATTTATTTCTATTGAGGCACTTCACTCATTACTGCTCCCTATATTTCACTTATAGTATTACACTTGCACACACACTATTCATTCATTATTTCTTACTACACATCCCATGCACCACACACCACTCCCCTCAAGACTAGTGGGAGTGGCTATTATTATTTAAAGCACCTGCTCACCCTTTCATCAGCGTTTCTGACCTGGCTGTGTCCATTTGTAAGTATGACTTTTTTCGGTGTTTTTGTATATGTCCCCTTGTTTTTATCGGTTCTGTCAAGAAGGGAAAATGTCAAAAGAGGTGCAGAGTCTGCTCAAAGAGGGGGATAAGGAGGTAAACAATATACGAATGCGACACGTGTCCCGAAAAACCAGGGCTCTGTATGAAAGATTGTTTTCGAATTTATCATACATCGCTTAATTTTTAATTTACCCTGATACACTCCGCACACCTTATGCCCCTCATCTTTCCCTTCTGAGCCCTGCCGTGTGCCCAGGCAGCTAATAACAGCCACATGTAGGGTATTGCCGTACCCGGGAGAACCCACATTACATCTTATGGTGTGTATATCTCCAGTGGCACATGCTGGGCACACTATATCGGGCACGGACATGCCATATATATATAGGAAATTGCAAATCTCACTCTGCCCCATCTGCTGCTGCGCATTATCTTTTACACAGTACCTGTGGGGTCAAAAGGCTCACTACACCTCTAGATGAATGTCTTAAGGGGTGTAGTTTTTAAAATGGGGTCACTTCTCAGGGGTTTCAACTGTACTGGTACCTCAGGGGCTTCTGCATACATGACTTAGCACCAGAAAAACTCCAGTAGGCCAAATGGTGGTCCTTTCCTTCTGAGCCCTCCCATGGGCCCAAACGGCAGTTTATCACCACAAATGGGGTATTGCCGCACCAAGGACAAATTGGGCAACAAAATGTGGTATTTTGTTTCCTGTGAAAATAAGAAATTTTGATAAAAAATGACATCTTATTGTTCTACACACAGGTATCCAGGCTACCAGGACTACTATTATGGGTAAGGCTATCTGAGTTATTAATGTTGGGAGTATTTTACTCTAGAAAACACCCTTTGGACACTTCTGTCCTTAACAAAACAGCTCACACTCAAACAACTAACGTTATATACGATAGCACACTGCCCTATTCATATGTCCTTAATATAAGGACTTTAAACACACCATACACTTGGTTTTCCTACTTACCTGTGTTCATATCATATAGAGTCTCTCCACTCATGTACCTTTTTAACATGTATGTTTTTATATGTATTTAATACAATTTGTTATTCTTTCCATATATACTTGGCTCTATACTCTGTTTCTTGTGTGTGTATAGGGTTTAAGTAGAGTATAACAGAGAGAGTTCCCAGCATTATCATTCCCTTACCCCCCTACAACATTACGAATTATATTCACTTGGGACTGGTGTTGTTTTATTAAATTTCTTGTGATTCTCTTGATTTTTTTTGCTGTTTTTGACATTCCACTATGTTCTGCATAAAGCTTAGTGTCAGCTGTACTGTGACTACTTTATCATAACGGAGCCATACCAGGCCCTTATACACCCTATATGCTTCCCCAATAGAATCCATAAAACATAAAAGGGCCGAGCAGTGCTCCGGGGTCTTTTGGCAAATCACTCTAGCTAGAATCGCAAATGAAACCGTTCACCATATTAACCAATTGGTAAACATTTGCGGAATCAGGAGATAACGCCTTTTCTCCTCCTCCTTCTTTTATGCTCTAGCCCCTCTTCCCCTGATCCAGATAGAACTTCTCCAAGGGGAGGAGGGAGAACATCTCCACATACTCATCCTTCCCTATTTGTTTCCTGACCTCCTGCTTAAGATGGGCACCGATCCCTCGAAGCAGACATACACAGCCAAGTTATCCCTGTTTACCTAATTAGGTGTCTCAGTCTGGACTGAGACCGCAACCGCCTCATAACTCACCGGAAGAGGGTTAACAAGTGAAAATGTGGAAAGCCGCCCACCTACCCAGACTTTACAGGACCGCCCACGCGAAAACCTGGGATGGACCCGCACCCTTCACCAGGGAACCGCCCACCATGTTCAGCAGGCACACCACTGAGTCCCTCAGGCATCTGCACACGCCTCCTGCTGTGTTACCCCACAGCCCCTAGCGGCAGGGGGCAAACCTGACCTAAACAATAATGGCACCAAGCACCAATAGTGATGCTTTTGAAAAGTATCAAAAAACTTTATTAAATATAGAGGACAAATGAATAAAAAGTGTCACACAATAGATATAGCAACATCTCCAGAGTGAAATACACAGGGTGAACACATGCCCATAACAATACGGATACATCTTATTTATAAAGTGTATAGTGCTAAGCAATATATATGAAATAAGGATATATATACCATATATAATATAAATTGTCTTTACACTACTGCAGGATGGACAAGGACATGGACAAGAAGCTAAATACAAGTAGTGATGGTCCTAGGATAGGTGCCAGGGGCGTAACTAGGAAAGACTGGGCCCCATAGCAAACTTTTGACTGGGGCCCCCCTCCCCTGGGTGTCACACAACCCCCCCCTTGTAGTTAGTGCCTTTTTTACAGCCCCCCCTCTGTAGATAACGCTATACAGCCCCCCCTCTGTAGATACCGCCATACATCCCCCTGTAGAGAACGCCATACAGCCCCCTGTAGATAACGCCATACAGCCCCCCCTGCAGAGAACGCCATACAGCCCCCCCCCCTGTAGAGAACACCATACAGCCCCCCCTGTAGGGAACGCCATACAGCCCCCCCCCTGTAGAGAACGGCATACAGCTCCCCCCCTGTAGGGAACGCCATACAGCTCCCCCCCTGTAGGGAACGCCATACAGCCACCCCCCCTGTAGGGAACGCCATACAGCCACCCCCCCTGTAGGGAACGCCATACAGCCACCCCCCCCCTGTAGGGAACGCCATACAGCCACCCCCCCCTGTAGGGAACGCCATACAGCCACCCCCCCCCTGTAGGGAACGCCATACAGCGTCCCCCCTCCCAAAAAAATGCGACCTACAGTGTGTCCTACAAAATACATGTATCCCCTCTCCACAGGATCTCCACAGGATAGGGGATACATGAGTGATCGCTGGCAGCGATAGGGAGAACGGGGGACTGAAAGTCCCCCTGAACTTCTCCATGACTAACCTCTGACTTCCGGCGTCTGCGCAGCTCAATAAAAATGAAAGGAGCGCTGGTCATGCATGCGCACAAGCGCGACCGGCGCTCCATTCATTTCTACGTAGCTGCCGACACAGACCCCGGAAGTCCGAGGTTTATGATGGAGAACTTCAGGGGACTTTCAGTCCCGCGTTCTCCCTATCAATGCCAGCGATCACACATGTATCCCCTATCCTGTGGAGATCCTGTGGAGATCCTGTGGAGAGGGGATACATGTCCTGTGGAGAGGGGGATACATGTCTTTTGCTCTATTTTGCGCCTTCAGGACCAGACACCGTTTAGCCATTTTTAGCACGTGTTCGTTAAATGGCTATAACTTTTTTATTTGTTGGGCTAACGACGTGAGCACCGCATCTGAGAGGTTAAACGGGTGAGATCGATACTAATATCGATCTCACCCGGCAGAGCAGGGACGCTCCCAGCCCTCAGCTGCCTCTAGCAGCTGAGAGCAGGGAGATTTGACAGCTCCCTGCTCTGTAAACTTATTCCGATGCCGCGACGTAAAAAGTCTATGGCATCGGAATAAGGCCCGTTAGTGACCGACGTAGAAACACGATTATTTTTATTTTATTTATTTTTTTTTTTTTTATTTATTTATTTATTTTTTTCTCTTTCTCCTAAATGTTTTTATTTATATTGTCGATTAATGAAAGGATATTTGAAATACATGTTGTATCTATTGTAAGATGTGAATATGTTTGAGAAAAAAAAAAGTAACCTGCTTTCTTTTTTTGTTGTTTATGTTATGTTGAAAAATAATAATAAAGAAATAAATTTAAAAAAAAAAGAAACACGATGGGCCGGTCACTAACGGGTTAAAGGGGTTAAAGGGGTTCTCTGGAAAAAACTTTATGGTCTCATGTTTACTTGATAAAGTGGTTCTGTTTCCACTAAACGCGTTGTACCTCAAGAGACCCTCTATCCCTCTTTTTTATGTATGTTTTATTATGATCTATTGTTTTAGACAATTAATTATATATATATTTTTTCTCAAAAAAGTATTGCGCCTGGATGGTGTCTCTTTTTTACAGTAGATCCCACCTGGTTCCCACTGTTTTTATCTACCTGCTCTTACTGAAGATGTCCTCAAAACTGGCTTAATGAGATGGTAGATCGGAGAGTGACTGAGGCAGTGGAGGCAAAACAGGGCGGACCTGTTGCAGGCAGCGGCTAAGGCATCTTGGCCCCCATTGGAGGACCTCTCCAGAACTCCAGTGAAGGACCTGGGCGTGTAGACGAAGCCAAGGCAGACCCAGCAGAACCGGGTTGATGGCTTTAGGCAGGACGAGGAAGTTGATCTGTTCTGAGTGAAGGACTCCGATTTGTAACGTAAGTGGTTTCATGATAGCCACAATAGGATCGGGCAATAATAGTCCATTTACAGAAGCAACAGCAAGGGATCTCTCTAGAAGAACTGTGGGTAGATGTAGTCGGTCTACTAAATCCTGCTGGATGAAATCTGCAGCTGCCCTGGAGTCAAAATAGGCAGAGGAGAAGTGTGATGTCTCTCCCGAGATGATGGTCACAGGAATAGATAGTTTGGAAGAGGTTTTGATGTTTGGCATCATCCCACCTAGAGTTGCCTCTCTAGGAGCTGGAGTTTCCCGGCTTTTGTGGACATTGGCGCACGAAAGGGCCTTTAAGGCCGCAATACAAACACAGACCTGAAGAGCGTCAGCGCTGTTTCTCCTGCTCGGACAACTTGACTCTGTCTACCTGCATTGGTTCCTCAGGTAGAGCAACAAGAGGGGGCAGTAGTGGTCTCTGGAACGAGGGTGCTAATCTGTGAAAATGTCTCTCCACCGAACCTTCTCATCGCGTTCCTGGATCCTCATGTTGACCCGGGTAGCCAACAGGATATGGGCATCCAAGGTAGGTGGGAGGTCGCGGGCTGCCAGCTCGTCCATGGTGTGTGAGGACAGTCCATGCCATAGGTCGCCACCAATGCTTCATTGTTCCATGCCAACTCTGCTGCCAGGGTACGGAAGGAGATGGCATACTCTCCTGCTGTGGACCCCCTTGCTTGAGGGTTAGCAGAGTGGCTGCTGCTAAGGATGTTCGACCCGGCTTCTTGAACACGTCACAAAAAGTCTGTAAGAACAGGGCTAAGTCCGAAAATTTGGGCCCCTGTCATTCCAGGATGGGGTTCGCCCATGCGAGGGACTTGCCAGCGAGGAGGGAAATAATGAACGCTACCTTGGCCTCATCAGAGGAGAAATGGTGAGCACGCAGTCATAGCGAGGAAAAAGAGGCAGTGCAACTGTGGATCCGGAAAACAGACAGTAGGAGTATTAGGCAGTGGAACGGCAGCAGTCTCTGGGGAAGGAACAGGGAGTTGATCCAGTCGGGCGATGATGGAGTTTACAGCCACGAGGAGGTCCACCCCTTAGTAATTGCTGATGTGCATATAGGTCACGCATATCCGTCTGTATGACCTGAACTGTGGTCTTAGGCTGGCCAGCGGGTTCCATGGCCTGAGCGTACTGTCACAATCTAGGGAACATATGTAGCTGACTTTATCTTGACTAATAACGCATTAAATACACAGTGGAAAGATCCCTTATCTTGACCTTTTCAATGACTTCTCAATGGTTATTTTTGTGTGATATCACGCTGCAACAAGTTATCAGAGTCAAGTTAAAGATGGCTACATCCGTATGTGGACCCACTAGGCCGTGGGCTCCAGCTCAGATAGGGCTAGGTGTGGCAGGTTGCGCCAGATGAAGCGGATGGCACCAGGAATGGTAGATGACACACAGACGTGGCATATCCAGCCGGCGGTACCACACGACTCTGATAAAAGGCAGACACAGTTAGGAAACAGCAAGGGATACAGGAAATAGGATGCAGGGAACGGGAACTCTGGGAACAAGCAGGAAAATACTAAGGGACCCTTTGCAATACAAACATGGGAAAAGTACAAACAACGCTCAAGCAAGGAGTGGAAGGGCAGAGACCTTTTTATAATCCAGGGTGCACTGGGGTAGGATAGAAAACTTTTAGGAAGTGCGCACGCTGGCCCTTTAAGGCACTCCTCGCACACTCCAGGAAGGGAAGGCCGCGCCAGCCGTGGTCTCTGGGGAGGTGGCCAGGAAGTTACGGTCGCGGCCGTTCATCACAGGGTGAGCGACAGAGGTCCGCAGTCATAACACTGAGATTTTTTTTGGTGTTGTATATATGAACTGTCAAAAGAATAGTAAGGATGCACTCCTAATCGTTGGTGCTAATGTAGGTCCGGGTTGTACCCCACTAGTAGAGATAAAAAACCTATAAAGCACTCCAAGGACAAAAGGTGGATTCCCAAGAGGAATTATTTATTTATTATTCATTCCACAGGGTTCAGTATATATAGAACAAAACAAGATATAAATGCAAGCGATCAGTATTTAGACGTTTTGGCCCAACCTAGGCCTTTCTCACATTCGCTGCAAAATAGAAACAAATATACACAATAATATATAACAATTCTTTTTGAAATGCGAAAAATAAATAATGATACATATACAAATTCAAACATTCAAATACAAAGAAATATAAATAAAAACATATACAAGGATAATTGAATGCTATACATGGTATTCTGTGTAAGCAGTAAGGTATAAACCATATTGTCTGACTGTTCATAAAGATAATCAAATATGCTAGAGAGTCATCTCCTAAAATAAAATAGAATATAGTATACAGAGATGCACAAAGGGAATAGAACCTCTGAAATATATAAACGCTGTTTCTCTAGGAAGTGATGCGTAAACATATATATAAGATATATAGTGGGAGAGGTATTATAAAAATACCTCTCTAGACCATACCATAAAATACCGGTTTTAGAAATCAATGGTGCATAATGATATAGATAGATACAGGGAAGGAGAAGGAGAGGACCGATAGGTAGAGAAATAAAAAAAAATAAACAAATATATGAAGGAATAAACTGCTGTCCGAATAGAGTAGTGTCATACCTGCATAAGCTCAAGAGGGATATATGGGGTATATTGGCGTCTGCCTGACGCTCACAAGTGTGGGAGATCTCACACGAGCGTCTGTCATTTAAAGCGCCCATTGCAAAACCGGAAATCCGGTGTTTGGCACGCAAATCAGTGTCGACGCATGCGCAGTATGGGGAATGAAGTCCCCTAGTGGAACGCAAGCTGTCCTAGTAGTTATGACGCCCCATGAAGCCAGCATATGATGCGGTGTAGAGTCAAGACGTCCAGGGTGAATGTTTAAAGTCGGTTGTGACCCGATGTAGTGGTCATACTAATGAATGAGTGTGTATATATCTGAAACATTTAAAGGTTAATGTATAATGCAGAATGTAAACAAATGAATACTTCAAAGGGAATTGGCTGAAGATAGAATTAGCGTAATGCAAAGAAATGTACGAATCAAAGATCTAAATTAAAGATATATATGTTATAGAGCATTTAACTATGGCATATATGTGTTATGTTGCAAATGAGAACAGATATGATATAAAGAAACATGAAAATAGATAGTGTCAGAAAACGGGTAAAACTATATTATAAGGAACGGAAAAAAGGAGAAAGACAAAGTGGGTGAAGCCGGTTTTATGGTACCTGTATCTGGTCGTCAGCTCATTCTAGCGTGCCTGAGAAAGAAACAAACATATGGTATTAATAACATGGATCATAGTGGTCGACAAAAAACATAGTAATGGTATCAACATAATAAATCAAACTCTCTGTTCAAGCCTTTAGGTGTCAAGGTATCTAATGTATGAATCCAATAGGACTCCCGTTGTTTTAGTAAGTGTATGTGGTTGCCACCCCTCCTAGGTCGTAAGACCTGTTCAATAATTTGAAATCTCAACTGAGAAATATTGTGGTTGGACTTGATAAAGTGATCAGGGAGTGGTAGCCACGTTTTCTTGCATCTGATTGTGGATTTGTGGCTTGAAATCCTGTCTCTAATATGTTGGGTTGTTTCGCCCACATAAGTCAAACCACAAGGACATTTAATCAAGTATACAACGAAATTCGAGTCGCATGTGAAGAAACCTTTAGCCGGGAAGATTTTGTTGGTGTGGGGATGTTGAATTGTGTCACCTCTAATAATGTTGGAACAGCACGAACAGTGCAGACATGGAAAAGTGCCATTATGTTTAGTCTGTAGGAAAGTTTGACGCGGTACTTTAGAAAAGCTGCCAATATCAGCTCTAATAACACGGTCGCGAACATTAGGATTCCTCTTTGAGCACATCATCACTGGATTTCTGAATTCCTCGATCTCCGGGTAGGCGGTATGTAATACCGACCAATGCCTACGTACGCTCTGTAATAATTTTGGTATTAAGGGATGGTACGTCAGTATCAGTGGTAGCCTAGCTTGTTTTGGACCTCTGGCCTTAATCTCTGAATTTATCCCTATGGACCGATCGAAGTTACGCACAGATAACACTATTTAATAACACTATTAAAGATTTCACCAAAGAAGTAGAATCCAGGAAGAGGGAAAAATTCTAGAGAGACGCCAACGACTACTTGAATAATCAGGTATACAGATGGCAAGAATCGTCCAGCTACTGGAGATCTCGCAGAGGATACGCCCCTGGCAACAGGTCCACATCTGGAAGCGATACATCTGCGGAAAGACCTAGTTATCGTCCACAACGTTTTTTAGGGAATCGAAGGGGCAGAGGGGCCCCACCAGAAGGTCGAGGAACAGAAGGGAGAAATCGGGAAGCAGGGATACAGACGCGATCCGAGGTAAGAACAATGACCTGGTCATCAATATCTCCTCCTTCACTTTGAGTCCAGCGGAACTGTCAGTCTTACAGAAAGGCTTGTCCTTCTGTCCAACTGCCCGCTGTAATACGTTCATCCTTGAACAGGAACTGAATAGATTTTACAGATCTTTGAGACTTAAGACCCATTTTGGTGTTTCTGTTGAGGCTACTGGCCCACCTATCTCTACTGTAACCCAGACACCATTGTCAATCGAACCACTAGGTTTATTCAACCTCAGTAATTATTCTCCCCCTAGATCATATCATGCCACAGAGGCAGTAATTGAGCTAATTAAGAAGGATACACAAGCACTGTTGACCAGATATAGGATGGGTCTTTATCCACATAAAAATAATTTGACTAAACTAGAGTCTACTGCCCTTCTAGCTTTGAGTAACAACAGGGATATAATTATCAAGCCGGCGGATAAGGGTGGAGCCATAGTGGTGTGGGATAAAAAAGATTACATTCTCGAGGTAGAGAGACAGTTAGCTGACACCAGGACATACAATAAGATCGATGGTGATCCTACCTCTAGCATTCGCATCAATATTGCCACTATCTTGGAAAATTATAAAGACCGAGGGACGATTGATGACAAAACCTTTAAATTTTTACAGAATCCCCATCCAATTACCCCAATATTCTATATTCTACCTAAGATTCATAAATCTTTACAACATCCACCTGGTAGACCTATAGTTGCCTCAACGGATTCCATTCTTTCCCCTCTCTCAATCTTTTTAGAAAAGATCCTCACTCCTCTAATCAAGACCACACCCTAATTCATCTTAGACACAGGACATTTTCTTAAAAAAATTAGTGATCTCCCAACGATTAGTCATAATTGTATCTTGGTTACCCTGGACGTTACTAGTTTGTACACTTCCATCACTCACCAGAAGGGCATTCAAGCTGTTACTCACCTTCTTGAATCCACTACTATGTCACCTGATTCAATATCATTATGCTTGGAGCTACTTACATTAATTTTACATAAAAACTTTTTTCTATTTGGAGACGTGTTCTATGTTCAGACATGCGGAACGGCCATGGGCTCAAACGTCGCCCCTCCCTATGCTAATGCATATATGGCTTCATTTGAAGAGGAATATGTGTACAACAATCCTCTGTTTATACAACATGCCCTATGTTGGTTTAGATACATAGATGACATCTTCTGCATTTGGGATCGCCCTATGGCATCACTTGATGACTTTGTCATTTACATTAATCAGGTGAGAGATTAACTAAAATTTACCCTTAACTTTAGCAAAGAAAAAATCTCATTTTTGGACACTATCATTGGACTGGATGGGATGGGTTCCCTTAGCTCTGACCTCTACTCAAAACCCACAGACAGAAACAGTTTATTGCACTACAACAGTAACCATCCTAGGAACACGCTTTGTTCCTTACCACGGTCCCAATTCATGAGGATTTCTAGAATCGTATCCGATATTGATACTAAAAAAACTAGGCTACGGAATATGTCTAAAAAATTTGAGCAGAGGGGCTATCCCAGATGACTTTTATCAAAAGAACTCGATCGGTTCATAGGGATAAATTCAGAGATTAAGGCCAGAGGTCCAAAACAAGCTAGGCTACCACTGATACTGACGTACCATCCCTTAATACCAAAATTATTACAGAGCGTACGTAGGCATTGGTCGGTATTACATACCGCCTACCCGGAGATCGAGGAATTCAGAAATCCAGTGATGATGTGCTCAAAGAGGAATCCTAATGTTCGCGACCGTGTTATTAGAGCTGATATTGGCAGCTTTTCTAAAGTACCGCGTCAAACTTTCCTACAGACTAAACGTAATGGCACTTTTCCATGTCTGCACTGTTCGTGCTGTTCCAACATTATTAGAGGTGACACAATTCAACATCCCCACACCAACAAAATCTTCCCGGCTAAAGGTTTCTTCACATGCGACTCGAATTTCGTTGTATACTTGATTAAATGTCCTTGTGGTTTGACTTATGTGGGCGAAACAACCCAACATATTAGAGACAGGATTTCAAGCCACAAATCCACAATCAGATGCAAGAAAACGTGGCTACCACTCCCTGATCACTTTATCAAGTCCAACCACAATATTTCTCAGTTGAGATTTCAAATTATTGAACAGGTCTTACGACCTAGGAGGGGTGGCAACCACATACACTTACTAAAACAACGGGAGTCCTATTGGATTCATACATTAGATACCTTGACATCTAAAGGCTTGAACAGAGAGTTTGATTTATTATGTTGATACCATTACTATGTTTTTTGTCGACCACTATGATCCATGTTATTAATACCATATGTTTGTTTCTTTCTCAGGCACGCTAGAATGAGCTGACGACCAGATACAGGTACCATAAAACCGGCTTCACCCACTTTGTCTTTCTCCTTTTTTCCGTTCCTTATAATATAGTTTTACCCGTTTTCTGACACTATCTATTTTCATGTTTCTTTATATCATATCTGTTCTCATTTGCAACATAACACATATATGCCATAGTTAAATGCTCTATAACATATATATCTTTAATTTAGATCTTTGATTCGTACATTTCTTTGCATTACGCTAATTCTATCTTCAGCCAATTCCCTTTGAAGTATTCATTTGTTTACATTCTGCATTATACATTAACCTTTAAATGTTTCAGATATATACACACTCATTCATTAGTATGACCACTACATCGGGTCACAACCGACTTTAAACATTCACCCTGGACGTCTTGACTCTACACCGCATCATATGCTGGCTTCATGGGGCGTCATAACTACTAGGACAGCTTGCGTTCCACTAGGGGACTTAATTCCCCATACTGTGCATGCGTCGACACTGATTTGCGTGCCAAACACCGGATTTCCGGTTTTGCAATGGGCGCTTTAAATGACAGACGCTCGTGTGAGATCTCCCACACTTGTGAGCGTCAGGCAGATGCCAATATACCCCATATATCCCTCTTGAGCTTATGCAGGTATGACACTACTCTATTCGGACAGCAGTTTATTCCTTCATATATTTGTTTATTTTATTATTTCTCTACCTATCGTTCCTCTCCTTCCCTGTATCTATCTATATCATTATGCACCATTGATTTCTAAAACCGGTATTTTATGGTATGGTCTAGAGAGGTATTTTTATAATACCTCTCCCACTATATATCTTATATATATGTTTACGCATCACTTCCTAGAGAAACAGCGTTTATATATTTCAGGTTCTGTTCCCTTTGTGCATCTCTGTATACTATATTCTATTTTATTTTAGGAGATGACTCTCTAGCATATTTGATTATCTTTATGAATAGTCAGACAATAAGGTTTATACCTTACTGCTTACACAGAATACCATGTATAGCATTCAATTATCCTTGTATATGTTTTTATTTATATTTCTTTGTATTTGAATGTTTGAATTTGTATATGTATCATTATTTATTTTTCCCATTTCAAAAAGAATTGTTATATATTATTGTGTATTTTTGTTTCTATTTTGCCGCGAATGTGAGAAAGGCCTAGGTTGGGCCGAAACGTCTAAATACTGATCGCTTGCATTTATATCTTGTTTTGTTCTATATATACTGAACCCTGTGGAATGAATAATAAATAAATAATTCCTCTTGGGAATCCACACGACCTTTTGTCCTTGGAGTATATATGTACTGAGCAGTGGCGTAACTACCGCCGTAGCAGCCATAGCGGCTGCTACGGGGCCCGCGGCATGAGGGGGCCCGTGTCGCCCGCCGGCACAAGCCCCCACCATGGCCGGAGGCTCCGCTGGCAGCCGCTATGGCTGCTACAGCGGGACGCCACTGAACACTACGGCAGAGCAGGGAGGTATCTCCCCACTCTGCCATTAACTGGTTCCCGACCGCTGGCTGTATTTTTACGGCCAGCGGTCAGGGTCCTTAAAACCCCAGCCATAGACTTTTTACGACTCCGATTTTAACTTATTGCCCGCGCGATCGGGCTGCTGAATGTCGGGTCTCCGGCTGTCAGTGACTGCCGGGGACCCTGAGGAGAGGATAGAAGCAGCTTTCGCTGCCAGCGATCACACATGTATCCCCTATCCTGTGGATAGGGGATACATGTATTTTGTAGGACACACTGTAGGTCGCATTTTTTTGGGAGGGGGGACACTGTATGGCGTTCCCTACAGGGGGGGAACGCTGTATGGCGTTCCCTACAGGGGGGGCTGTATGGCGTTCCCTACAGGGGGGGCTGTATGGCATTCCCTACAGGGGGGGGGCTCTATGGCGTTCTCTGCAGGAGGGCTGTATGGCGTTCTCTACAGGGAGGGCTCTATGGCGTTAGCACTGTCCAATAAATATACAGTAAACAAAAGAAAATACGGTCCAGCAATCCTCATGACAATGTGATGACTTTATTAGAAAAACATTTTATAAACCACACGGCATGTTGAAGTGATGATACAAGACTGCTTACGCGCTTCGAAAGCCAACTACATTCTTCGCAAATGTACGCCATCTCCTCCAAACAGTCAATTACATCAGAAGTCCAGTTCCTTGTGCTGCATGACTCGTGGACGCCCTATCCGTGGCGATATCCGTGTCCTTTCCACTGCTTCTCACTTGAGTCCTGTAGGCACAAAAAACATTCTGCAAGTATCCATTGTCATCCGTGCCTGCAGATTCTGCTTTAATGATGCAACTCACTCAACTCCTTGTCTATTTCATCGTTTACTGATGCCTCTTTTAGATGCGACAGATGTATTTTTTTTATACTTACCAGCCTGCTTCACAGGCACCATCCCTTTTTATTGGCACCTGATCAATAAGGGGGTCCTGCTCCACCACTATAACACTGCAATACTAAACAAAATCTTCCATAGACATCACAAAAACTAGACAAGCCTTTCCTCCCTTATGTTTCCCAACATTTCCTGGGACAAGTGTGTGTAGGTAGAAATCCACAAACATCTTTCCTGGCCCCAAACTTTACCCCCTCTTTCCAGTAAAGGATTGGCTTTCGGTATCACGCCTCCTCGCTTTTACCTTTTTACTTTATCCTGCGTAAACATTTTTTTCAGCATCTTAAACGTCTTGCCCATTAGCCCATCTATCCCCAACATCAGACCACTTATTATCATCTGACAGATCAGAATCAGACTCAACCAGCTACTGTTGCCTTCTTCTGCTTCTCTTTACATCCAGATGCGCTGCTCCTGTAATTCCAAACATTGTGCCAGTACCCCGTGTTCTAAACATTTTGGCAACCCCAAGGTGTCCCTCTCCCATGTTGAGATTATGAGGCCCTACTGGGATATTGCTGCCTTCATCGACCCTGGATCCCTGCGCAAGGATCCTGGCACTTGGCCCATCATCGTGCCATGTTCCCTCAAATTTTTGCTAGAATGATACCATTGAGGATACCTGCCTTGCTTCCTTGATGCCATTTGCTCCAAACAATCCAGTACACCCCAAGTCCAGGTCCTTGTGCTGCATGACTTGTGGGGGCTCTATACGTGGCAATATCCTGGCACCTTCCATTGCTTTCCGCTTGAGTGCTGTAAATATAAAAACATTCTGCCAGTATCCATTATCACCTAGGCCTGCAGATTATGACTGTGTAATGAAACTCACTTAAGTCCTTGTCTATTGCATCCAGGCCTTGACACATCGCAAATGTTCTTGGCAGACCAAAGCTGTCTAAAATCCCCCTACACTCCCTCACCCAATTACCTTACACCTACGTTCAGTCCCAAACCGAGCCATGTGGCCAGCATTTTGGACAAAGATACCCCTAACTGACATTATGCCTATTCCTACCAACTATCCAAGGTTCCCCACTGCTACGCCTTTCTTGGCATTTTGCCCGCTCATTACTTTTTCAATGTACAGAGCTACTGGTGGATACTGTATATAGTAACTAATGATGGACATACCGCATATAGATGAAATATTACTTCAGAGAGTCCCCCTGGCAGCAGGCAGCCGATCTCAAGAAATTCTGGAACCAAAACTATAAACTGTGAAGATATTATGACGTGCGCTTAGTATGGTTCATCATATCAACAAATATATGTTCAGCCTATTGAAAACATCAGGGAGATTGTTCCCACAGTCTTGTCATGTGTCTCTATAGGAACATTCTGGGTGACATCACATTATAGAATTTCTATAGGTTGTTATTTGCTATAATACTTACATATATACAGTGTATGTCCTAGCATGTCGGCTGTCACTGGTGCCACATATTCAGATGTTATAAATGTCTGTAAAATACATAATGGGTTTAATGCACATACATAAAATAACCCCATATCTATAATGAATAATAATATATTTACTTTCACACATTTCATTTTCTATCACAGGGCGAGTCCAATGCCCCTCTGCCACACAAATAACACCAGCAGTATAATGGCACATAATAGTTGGAGGACCCTGGTATAGAAGAGGCTGGACGCAGCCTGCAGGGCTTAAGGGGAAGCCTCCATGACCTCACTGGTAGGGAAAGGGTTAATAGGTAGGGGAGAGTTGGAGGGAGAGTTAGGAGGAGGTGGAGGAGGGACAAGGAGGAGTCAGGGGGCCGTTGCTTAGCTTCCCGCTGTTTGCGGCATTGAGCCGGAAGCAGCGGGAGGAGTAACACAGGGAGAGACAAGCTCCCCGTTGCCCGCGCTCGCTCAGTATGGCAGAGGCAGGGTTGTTAGAGCAGCTGCGTGCTGCTGCTGTGCACCACGGTCCCGGATGGCTGGAGGAGACCGTGGCTGCATTAGCAAGGATCCCGGACGCCGTGTTGCCACGTCAGGCACGGCGTTCGGGGTCTGTTGCAGGAGACAGGCTCCCCTCCCCCGGCCCCCTTCCTAGCATGGCGGCGGGGGGGGAGTCGGCAACAACTGCTCCTGTCCGGAGCAGGCAGAGAGCGTTGCCGGGGGTGACGGCGATGCAGGCCGGGTCGACTCGTCCCTCCCGGCGGTCTCGACCTCCAGAGCGCCTCAGTCCTGAGGCAGTCCCGCGGACACGGCGTCGCAGAGGGAGCCCGATCTCGGACGCTGCAGGCCAGGCAGCTGGGGGGACCGCCCCTTCCCAGGCCCTGCGTCCGTCGGTGAGCAGGGAGTCGCAGGCCGGGCTCCCTGTCACCCCTCCACCGTCGGATGGAAGATTTGGAGGACGAGGTACGGCCGCCCCGCCTGGTGATGTTCCGGCCAGGGGGCAGGCTTCTTCAGGATCATCGAGACGGACGCCTAGATCTGCAGCGACGTTGAGGCAACAGGTCCAGTCGGAAGTCTGGGTTCCATCGGTCGGGCGGCAGGTTGCCGGCCCATCAGTCAGCGCTTCATCATCTCCGATCCGAAGATGTCGGTGGGATGGCCAGTCGTCTGCGAGAGAGGAGCTGGAGGAAGGTGAACTGGACGTGTATCGTCGAGGTCAGGATGGTCCGGCTGACGGGAACACAGCGCCTGTGCGGCCCGGTGAGTGTGTAACTCCATCATTGTCATATCCAGCGATTTTTATGTCGGGTGTCGGCGGGGGGGCTGCTAGCGTCGCATCGGTGGCCGGTAGTGGCGCGGGCGGGCGCGATGGCGCGGGTCTGGCAGATTTAGTGGGTTGCTTGAGGGAGCTGGTCGGGCGCCTAGACAGGGCGGCAGCGCCGGTAGCTACGGAAGTGTCCCCGGCGGTAGTGTGGGAGGGCCCCAGGGACGTGGGATTGGTACAGGCGCGGCCCGTGCTGGCGGTTAGGGAGGCGGTCGCGGTGTCGGTACAGACCGAGGCACAAAAGGATGGCGATCGGGTGCATATTGATGACCGTGCTCGGGGCGAGGTGTACGTTTGTTTCGAAGGTCCGTTGGGGGCGCATTTAAAGCAGGAGGTGCGCGAGCGGATCTGGAAGGACGAATATGTTGAGATTTTTTCTCTCTTGCCGCTCGCTAAATTTAATTTGGATAAGAGCAAGCGGGACGAGAGTAAAAAGGACGAGGAGGAACGGCGGCGGTATAGGCTTATCCCGCAGACGTTCGTTAATTGGTCGCAGGCGTTCGCCATATTGGCTAGTGTGATAGGGGAAAAGGCGCCGGAAAAATGCTCGGCGTTGTTTTGTTATTTTGATGCCATTGGGGAGGCTCATAGGGCGTATGGGGGTCAGGCGTGGCTGCGATACGATGAGCAATTCCGTCGGCGGAAAGCGGTTCGGCCGGCGATTCGGTGGGACCAGAAGGATATTGCTCTCTGGTTACGGGTTACGGCTCCGGTTAGGCAGTACTTTCCCGGGAGCGGCGGCCAGGGAGGCCAGTCTAGTCAGGTTGGACAAAGCGGCGGGGGAAAGGCGGGTTTTTGCTGGCAATTTAATGAAGGCCAGTGTAAGTTCGGGGCCACGTGCAAGTTCAAGCACGTGTGTTCCGAGTGTAATGGTGCATCACACGGGGCGGCAAAATGTCTGCGAAAAAAGAGGTCAGGGAACCAGCCCTCCGCGGCGGGTCAAGGGGGTGTCGCCGGTGAGGGTGGAAAAGATGGCCCCTTATCTAAATGAGTATCCGGATAGGGCGGCGGCTAAGTTGCTTTACGAAGGGTTTCGTGTTGGTTTTGTTATTCCTCCGCCTCCTTATGAGGTTCCGGTTACGCGGAGGAATTTAAAATCGGCTTACTTGCATGCAAAAGTCGTGTCGGAAAAGTTGTTAAAAGAAGTTTCGTTGGGCCGCATGTCGGGGCCGTTTGTTGAGTCGCCTGTAAAAGATTTAGTTGTGTCCCCGTTGGGTATTGTCCCTAAACGCGAGCCCGGAAAATTTCGTTTGATTCAACATTTATCGTATCCCAAGGGTTCGTCGGTAAATGACGGGATTGATCACGAGTTGTGCTCCGTAGTCTATACCTCATTCGATAAGGCGGTGGGTTTAGTGCGGGCTGCGGGTCCGGGTGCGCTGCTAGCAAAAACCGACATCGAGGCGGTGTTCAGGTTGTTGCCAGTTCATCCGGAAAGCCAACGGCTGTTGGGTTGTTTTTGGAATGGGGCTTTTTACGTGGATCGGTGCCTTCCGATGGGGTGTTCCCTTTCTTGTGCATACTTCGAAGCGTTTTGTAGCTTCGTGGAGTGGGTAATGAGGGGAGTATCCGGGGTCGACTCGTTGATCAATTACTTAGATGATTTTTTGTGCGTTGGCCCGGGGGGTTCGCCGGTTTGCGGTAATTTGCTTCATACACTACAGAAGGTGGCGAGGGATTTTGGGATTCCTTTGGCGCCAGAAAAAACAGAGGGCCCGGTAGCGACGATTTGTTTTTTGGGTATTGAAATAGACTCGGTGGCAATGGAGTGTCGTCTCCCTGCGGATAAGTTGGGTGCTTTGAGGCTGGAGGTACGGCGGGCTTGTAGACTGAAAAAAATGACGCTGCGGGAGCTTCAGTCGCTGCTGGGGAAGTTGAATTTCGCCTGCCGGATTATGCCGATGGGGAGGGTGTTTGGTAGGAGGTTGGCGGCGGCAACGGTGGGAGTGCGTGCGCCACATCATTTTGTGCGGCTCAAGGAGGAGCACCGAGCTGATCTTCAGGTTTGGGATGACTTCTTGGGCCAGTACAATGGTCGCTCGCTATGGATGGCCCCAGCGCAGGATACGAGTGATTTGAATATTTTTACGGATGCGGCTGGGGCGGGCGGTTTTGGAGCTTACGGGGGAGGTCCGTGGTGCGCAGGTCAATGGCCGGCTAGTTGGGTGTCCAGTGGACTCACGCGGAATCTGGCCCTGCTCGAGCTGTTTCCCATCGTGGTGGCGGCTACCATTTGGGGGGACAGGCTCAGGGATAAGAAGGTCCGTTTTTACTGCGACAACATGGGGGTGGTGCTGGCCATTATTAACATCACGGCGTCCTCTCCTCCGGTAGTTCAATTGCTGCGACACTTAGTGTTGGTGTGTTTGTCGTTGAACGCGTGGGTGGTGGCGGTGCATGTCCCGGGAGTACGGAATTGTATCACTGATGCTCTTTCTCGATCGCAGTGGGACCGGTTTCGGCAATTGGCACCGGGAGCGGATCGTCTCGGTTTGGCTTGTCCGGATCATCTTTGGGATCTGGTATCGGTCCCGTAGAACGACTGTTACAAAGGTCTTTGGCGCGCACGACGTGGAGTGCTTATGCTGCTTGTTTGGGAGGAGTGGGTAAGAGAGTTGGGTGACGTCAATACGGATAGAGACAGGTTGGTGGCACTTTTGTACTGGCTTGGCATTTAGAATAGGTGAGTGGGTGTCGCCAAGTACCAAACAGGCAGGGGGGCTGAGATCTGGGGAGGTGAGCCTATTCGCAGATCGGCTGGAGGTATGGTTGCGTCGGTAAAAAACTGACCAAGTAGGGAAGGGTAAACTGATAGTTTTGTTCGCCCTCCCGGGGTCGGTTATGTGCCCAGTAGAGTGCATGGGGGGTTTTACGCCAAAAAGGGGGTCTCCAGATTTGCCTTTGTTACGTCATGTGGACGGGTCGTTTTTGTCCAGGTTTCAGTTTGGAGCTGTATTTAAAAAAATGTTTGACGGCGGTTGGGGTTGCGGCAGGCTCATATTCATCTCATTCCTTCAGGATTGGCGCAGCAACAGAAGCGGGGCGCTGGGGGTTGGATGATGAGGGGGTGCGGCGTATTGGTCGTTGGGAGTCCAACAGGTTTAAGTCCTATGTCCGCCCCCATTTGTTATGAGGTTTGTGGGTAACGCTTTTAAAATGTTGTATGGTGGTGCCTAACTGTTTTTCCGTTTCAGATTCGCCTCCGTGTTTGGTGTGGTTGATGGGTCATTCTTACGTGCACTGGGGGGCTTTGAGGGCAGACGTCCGCCCGGATGGTCGCCAGTTGCGCATTCCGCGACAGGATGCGGTTGTGCATTGGCTGGGATTTAGAGGTATGTCGTGGAGCAGGGTGTTGGCGGAATTCCAGACATATGCCCGGCTTGATAGGGTTCCGGAGGTCTTAGTGTTGCACGTGGGTCGGAGTGACTTAGGAGCCCGCCCCTTTCGTGAGTTGGTGCGGGATATCAAACACGATATGTTGTGTTTGTGGGTTTCTTATCCCAAGTTGGTGATAGTGTGGTCGGACATAGTCCCGAGGAAACATTGGCGGTTGGCTAGGTCAGTGGAGAGAGTCAATAAGGCTCGCATTAAAGTTAATCGGGCGGTGTCCCGTTTCGTAGCAAAAAACGGGGGCATTTGTGTGCGGCACAGGGATTTGGAGTCAGGAGTGGGGAACTTCTGGAGGAGTGATGGGGTTCATCTGACCGAGGTTGGCATTGATCTTTGGAGCTTGGCGATAGCAGAAGGAATAGAAAGGGCGGTGGTGGTGTGGCGGAACTCACAGGCTTAAGGTGGTCAAGGCCTGTTTCGCTGTGGCGGGGGGAGTCCTTGAGGCCAGTCAGTACAAAATGGTGGGGGGGTCGCATCGGGGGTATGCGTCCCCCAAAAAAGGTACATGGTTGAAGACTTCATCGGGTGTTATCCCTTTGAAGTGGTCTTCTGGTGGAAGGTATATCACTTGAAGGCTTCATCGGGTGTTATCCCTTTGAAGTGGACTTCTAGTGGTCGGTATATCACTTGAGGGCTTCATCGGGTGTTATCCCCTTGAAGTGGACTTCTAGTGGTTGGAGCCATCTGCAGAGGTGAACGGCGCTTCCGAGCTGGTTTACGGCTGGAGGTAATTGGTGGTTTGCAGATGGCTAACTCGGTGTGTTCTTAAAAAAGGAATATCTGAAAGGGCTTCAAGGACTTCCTCTGCTCGGGTTAATGTTAACGTTAAAATTGTTATTTACGATTCTGACCCATGTTGGGTCATGTGAATTATTAGGAGGAATTCTCTGGTGGATTCCTAACTAGTTATCCGAATGTTTCGGATTTAAATTGTTTTTATAAAACTGTGAAATTAATAAACGGCTGCTGTGGCCATTTCACATCCAACCTCGGTGTCACGTGTCTTTCCTAAAGGTGGGGGTGGAGGGATAGGATGGGTAAGGGAAGGTTCATTAACACACGACTCTACTTAGGCAGGTCAAGATTTTGTATCAGGGACCAGGAGCTTATTGTTATTCTGCTATATAATCTTATCCTTAATGGAAAACTTCTAATTTGTCTTTTGTGGAGTCTTTTGGACTGGAGTAGAGAGAGTAGAAAATGGTAAATTGGATTTCTGGATTCAACAGACAAAATAATTATTAAAGGGGTTTTCTGACAGTTTCATAAACCTTAGTCTAAGCCGCATATGGCTAAAAATAACTTTGTCCCTACTCATTTTTTAAATTCCCTGTGGCTCCTGCGCTGGTGGTTCTGTTGTCTTCAGTTGCTAGGCCACAGCGGTCATGTCCGTGTGGATGGCATGTCACGTGGCAGCTATTGTGTCACATCCAGGGCCGGCCTTAGGTTTATTGGTGACATGTGCAGTATCTGTGACGTCCTCCCCCTTATGATGCACCATGTAGTATCCAAATAATTTAATCATACAGTGCCCAAATAACATCACCCAGTCAATAAACTAGGGATTGTATCTTTTCAGTTTTTTTATATTATAGGTTTGGGCCCTAAATGCCGGATCGGCAGTGTAAGTTGAGGGTGCCCAGGCCATCTATGGTGGTAGTGCCCTCTTCAGTATTGACCAGTAATACACACTATGTGATCATTTAGAGATGCAGTTAATAAAATACACTGACCTTGGACTCTCCTACTGAATACATCCGACTGAATGTAGAACGTTATGTGATGTGAGGTGGAGGGCTCTGCTTAATCTTTGATCTGCCCTCCTGGGACGTGTGGTTATCATTAACTCCTATGAGGAATTAATTCTAGGAGAAAGAAAGACAATGTATTAGGACAAATCTCAATCAATGGCAACATTTCTATCTAGAACAGAGTCCAGTCCCCAACCAGTGTAAAATTACCAAAGGGGTAAATAGGATGACCGGCTGAGGTCCAGGGATTTGGGGTGGCCCACAGCTCTGGGGCTCCATACGCCCCTGAAATTGGACAAACAATAACCGCGCAGGGAGGAAGCGAAATGTCTGACCCGGTTGGTCGTCTATTAGGTGAGTATAATTTTTTATTTTATAGGAGCAAAGGGGGCACTATTAATATGGGGGATAAAAGGACTGAGTCGGAGCTTAGAAAAGGGGGCTTCATTACTGTGGGCCATACAAAAGGGGCATTCTGACCCAGGACATACAAAAAGTGTCATTCTAACTGTGGAGGGTATTGGTGGATACTGCATATAGTAACTAATAAGAGACGCACCTTGCATAGATGAAATATTGCTTCAGAGAGTCCCCCTGGCAGCAGGCAGCTGATCTTAAGATGTTCTGGAAAAAACAAAAATTGTGTAGTTTTATTTCTCCAGACAGACGTGTGCTCAGTATAGACCACCCAACAATGAAGGAAATGTACATTAGGGCTCATGTACACAGCAACTTCATGTGGACGGACCTGTATGGTGGCGCACAGACTGCAGTACTGGTAATGTAGACACTCTGTGTGCGCTGTGTGCTCCCCCATAAGCCAAATGTGTATTAGGAAATTACATAAATAACAAGTCCCTTATATATTACTAATACCATAATATCTTCTTTATGGAGCATTTCTATAATAATAATAATATAAAGCTGCAGCAAAATTCCCAGCGTTTACTTTTGCTACATGTGGATGAGTTTTTGAGACTGTAACTATTCACCTGTAACACTTGTGAATTTTGCCACGCAGCAAATCTGCAGCGTCTGAATTCAGCTTTATGGCGTAGAATATAGTACTCAAATACTGCAATCATACAGTGCCCAAATAACACTGCCAGACAAGTATTGTCTGCCACACTGTAATGTAATCCATTATCAAGGAATTGTATCTGCATCCTGAGCAGTGCCCTTTACTTTTTTTACATGAAGAGTGGGATTGAGTGTTCAAGCAATGGGTGCCCCAGACATCAAGACCAGTGGCGCCCCTTTCATTAGTGACAGGTGATGCACCCAGTGTAACCGCACAGGTCGCACACCCCTAAGACAGGCCCTGGATGAACAACATTGGGGAATTTGTTCCCACAGTCTTGTCATGTGTCTCTATAGGAACATTCTGGATGACATCACATTATAGAATTTCTATAGGTTGTCATTTGCTATAATACTTACATATATACAGTGTATGTCCTAGCATGTCGGCTGTCACTGGTGCCACATATTCAGATGTCATAAATGTCTGTAAAATACATAATGGAGTAAACATAAAATAACCCCATATCTAGAATGAATAATAATATATTTACTTTCACACCTTTCATTTTCTATCACAGGACAAGTCAGACATTGAAAACATTTTGTAATGTTAGTGTAAACCCAGGGAACATAACTATAGGGGTGAAGAGGTTGCAGTCACACCCAGGCCCAGGTGTCCATGACTGACATTAGGGGGGGTCACAATGTGGGCAATTTACAAATGTCAATCCCCAATGCCCCCATCCCCTAGAGGAATCCCGATTTTCGCTGCTAGAAACGCAATGTCAGTGAGAGAAGCACCCAGGCGGAAAGGCAGCTGCTGAGTTGCCCGGCCGCTTCTAAAACACAAGCAGTGGAAGGGAGCCAGCGGAGCGCCCCGTTCCACCTGCTGGAGGGATGCGCCCTATGTAATGGCACAGGTCGCACACCCCTAAGGCCGGCCCTGGCTACTGCTGAGCCTTATTAGGATAATATACGGTAGCTTTTTAAGACTATTTAATTAAATTAAATTAGACATCATATTGAAAACGACTGAGAAGTCACATTCCACATTACTGACAGCTGCAATTCTCAGACAATGGTAAGGGTATGTTCACACACTTAACTAAAAAACGTCTCTAAAATACAGAGCTCTTTTCAAGGGAAAACAGCCTCTGATTTTCAGCCATTTTTTAAACCACAAACATTTTTTGAGGCGTTTTTACCAACGTTCTTGGAGCTGTTTTTCTATTGAGACAATGAAAAACGGCTCCAAAAACGGCCGAAGGAGTGAAATGCACTTCTTTTTACAGGGTGTTTTTTATGCGCCGCTTTATCAAACGCCCACGTAAAATGCACCATCGGAAAAAAAACCTGTTTTTCCAATTGAAATCAATGGGCAGATGTTTGGAGGCGTCCAGCCTCCGTATTTTCGGCTGTTTTTCGGGGTGTTTACGGCCAGGAAAACGGCTGAAAATAGGCTGTGTGAACATACTCTGTTGTACTGAGTTGTAACTTTAATGAGAAAATATGAAACATTGAAATCTGAATGTAAAATGTTCAGTTGTTACTTGCATTAATAGAAACATTTTACTGGAACTTGAACTGTTTGTCTAAAAAAAAAAACAACCCCCGACAATCACCAGAAAAAAATCCTTCTACAATCTTATAGTTGTGGTGAGGTGTTGGTGTGGTTAGAAATTGCTGCAGTAATGTCCAGTGTGAATATGGCCTTATATGAGAATTCTAGAGCGTATATATTTCATGTGTCCAGTAACATGTAGAATTAATGATAAAATGCTGAATCTTACCTGTCAATCACAGTCAATCACAGTCCCGGTCCAGACGTCATTGGCAGAAATTGTAAAAAATATGTAATCCAGCTGCACATAGAACCTAACGGCTAGTACTGTCTATGACATCATCAGTGACATCATAAGCGGCTGCAGTATCTGTTACATCATCTAATTATCTCCTACTGCCTGGATAGACTGTCTGTGCATACACTGGATATAGGCGTTACATGGGACTGCTGTTTATAAACATGGAAGAAAGATACATGTGTGGTTATAGGGGCTACGACTAAGAACATGTAATGTATGAAACGTGTAATCTGTTACTAGATGGATTTTATACTGTAATACAGATGTAGCCATCTTTAACTTGACTCTGATAACTTGATACTTTCTTGATCCCGCAGCACTCCGTGTTTCAAGTGTGCGTGAGTAGGCTTCCACGCCAATGTGTAAAAAATGGGAACTCAGCACTCCAAGGTATTATGCAATAAGTGATATTTGATTTCACATATAGCGAAAAGTAGTAATCCAAAAATAATGGCACCATTACCCAACAGCGACCGAGGTCACAAGCGCCGCATATCCGTGTCTAAAGAAGGTTGAATGTATAGACCGAAACGTTAAAAACCTATTTTTGGATTACTACTTTTCGCTATATGTGAAATAAAATATAATTTTTTGCAGCGTGATATCACACAACAAAAGCCATTAAAAAAGTCAAGATAAGGTATTGTTTATTTAACGCGTTAAAAGTCAAGGTAAAGACGGCAACATCTGAACTAATAAAGGATACATTTTATTGAATTTCGTTTTAGGCTACATTCACACAACAGTAAAAAACGTCCGCTTTCAGAACAATGATGTTCTATGGGTATATTCACACGGCCTTTTTTTAACCACCCGTGAATATTGGCCGTCAAAAAATAGAACATGTCCTATTTTTGGCCGCTTTCACGGCCAGACGGCCCCCATAGAAGTCAATGGATCAATTTTTAACGGCCGTCAATACATGTAACAGCCGTTAAAAACGGTTCTGTGATTTGGGGATTCAAGAGCCAAGGGAACTATTGGCTCCCTTGCTGGTAATCGGTGGCGCAATGACACATACTCACCGATAAAGCGCCGTCCTCTACAGGTGTGGTCTCTAGTCTCATGGGTTCTGCGAAGGTGACGAGATGACGTCCTCGCGTCGCCTTCGCAGAACCAGTGAGACTAGAGATCACTCGTGACGTAGACGGTCATGCATCGGTGAGTATGTAGGGCATTCAGGCGGACAAAAATTACGGATATTGTTGCGCTCACTACTATGGTAGCATGGCGCTAGTACAGGGGACATTGTTGTCTACTGTAGCAAATTTTTCGGCACGGTCCTGAATTTACAGAGAGAGTCCTGGAAGATTACCACAGGGAGGGGGGGTGTGGTGCTTTCTCCGGAGAGGTGTCTGTGTCATCATCTACAGGGGGGCTGTATGCCATCGTCTACAGGGGGCTGTGTGCCATCATCTACAGGGGGGCTGTGTGCCATCGTCTACAGGGGGCTGTGTGCCATCGTCTACAAGGGGGTTGTGTGCCATCGTCTACAGGGGGGCTGTGTGCCATCGTCTACAGGGGGGCTGTGTGCCATCATTTACAGGGGGGCTGTGTGCCATCATTTACAGGGGGGCTGTGTGCCATCATTTACAGGGGGGCTGTGTGCCATCATTTACAGGGGGGCTGTGTGCCATCATTTACAGGGGGGCTGTGTGCCATCATTTACAGGGGGGCTGTGTGCCATCATTTACAGGGGGGCTGTGTGCCATCATTTACAGGGGGGCTGTGTGCCATCATCTACAGGGGGGCTGTGTGACATCATCTACAGGGAGGCTAAGAGCCATCATCTACAGGGGGTCTTTGTGCCATCATCTACAGGGGGTCTGTGTGCCATCATCTACAGGGGGTCTGTGTGCCATCATCTACAGGGGGTCTGTGTGCCATCATCTACAGGGGGTCTGTGTGCCATCATCTACAGGGGGTCTGTTTCATCATCTACAGGGGGTCTGTGTGGCATCGTATACAGGGGGTCTGTGTGGCATCGTATACAGGGGTCTGTGTGGCATCATATACAGGGGGTCCGTGTGCCATCATCTACAGGGGGGCTGTGTGGCATCATCTACAGGGGGGCTGTGAAACAATCATGACAATGACCTTTGTTTGGGTGTTTTCAGGGGGTTGGGACAAAAGAAGCCAGACAAATGAAATTCATCAGTTTTTTTTAACGGCCATAAAAAACGGATGCAAAATGGATGTCAAACGGCCATTAAAAACGGACAGACGGACTGGAAGTGTATAAAAATTTGCAGACACAATGATGCAAAACGGCCATGACAAACTGACAGTTGATCAGTTTTTAATGGCCATTTTTTTTCACTGTCGTGTGAATGTAGCCTAAGTTCTGGATCGTCTCCATTTTAATGGATAAAGTTACCGGACAATTATCCACCCACCGAGAGTTTATTGGACACATGGACGGCCTGGTGAGCAGATGAACTTCTTGTTTCTTTGTTTGGAGTCATGTACAGATATAGCAATCCTTATCCTGACTCTGATAACTTGCTGCAGCGTTATAATTTATCACTTAAGTCACTGAAAACCATTGAAAAAGTGAAATTAAAGTTTCTTGACACTGTGTATTCAATGTATTTAACCCCTTCGAGCTCAGCAACGTAATATTCCGTTGCGCTGACCGCCCCGTTCGCGCTCAGCAACGGAATATTATGTCGCAGGGAAAATGCATCGCCATTTTCCACCGGCGCGTGCACGATCTGTGACAGCTGCTGTTTCCGACAGCAGGCTATCACAGCTCAATACGCCGTGACCTATTGCGATGGTCCCGCCTCCACAATCGCCACTATTGGTCAGTCAGTGAGTAACTAGTTGTCCAATAGTGGCGATCGGTCTCTTCACTTCCTCTCCCTGACATCACATCCTGCCGCACCCACCCTGAGATGGAGATAGCGAGGCGTTCAGAGCGGTTGTGAGTAGAGGGAGAGAAGAAAAAGAGTGAAAAAAAGTGAAAAAAATACAACTTTTTTCTGCTTCCCACCTCCCCAATCCACTACCCAGTCCAGTCCTTTACCCTTCCTCCTTGTGTTCCCCCCACATTTTTGGTCAGTGATCTCCTATCACTGACCACTTCTTAGTCTTCAGGACCAATTTCTTGGTCCCTGGGGATTATTTTTTTCTTTATAAAACATATAAAATAAAAAAATATATAAAAATAAAAAAAAACGAAAAAAAAACCTGTTAATTTAGACAATTTATCTAGTTAGTTTAGTATTAGTATTAGTTAGTGTCAGGGAACCGTCAAAAAGCATAGTTAGGTATAGCGTCAGGAATCCATCACCATAGTTAGATCTAGCGTTAGGGGTCCATCACAGTAGTTAGGTTTAGCGTCAGGGAAGCTCGGAATAATCTAGATAGGTTTAGTGTCAGGCACCCGTCACCGTAGTTAGGTTCAGTGTTAGGGAAGCTCAGAATTATCTAGTTAGGTTTAGTGTCAGAGAATAGTCGCCGTAGTTACATTTAGTCTCAGGGAAGTTCAAATAAAATCTAGTTAGGTTTAGTGTTAGGAACCCTCGCCCTTGTTAGGTTTAGTCTCAGGGAAGCCCACTCGTTCTATAAAAACACCAATTTTTTGAGCTGGTTTAGGTAGCAGCCTATTGCTCCTAGTTAGGAAAGCAATCAAACATGTCCCAACGGACATTTAGTGCCGAAGAGGCATATTCATTTCTTGCCTCCGACACAGAGTCGTCGGATGGTGAGACTCTGTTTTATTTATCCACCTCCTCATCCAGTGATGAAGAAGAGGAACCTCCTAGGAGATGCCCCTTGACCACCAGTGCAGTTGAAGCCCCCGAGCGAAATGACCCCGCCGCAGTTCAAGCCCCCATTTGGACCCCCACACCAGACATTTATGAGCCCAAAATCCCAGAGTTAAAATTTAATACGGCAGGGCTCAGTGAAATGGGCTTTTTCAAGTTCTTCTTCACTGATGACTTTATAGATCTTATGGTCTCCCAGACAAATTTATATGTCCAACAGTATATTACTAAGAACCCTACATCATTTTATGCCCAATCCTACAGGTGGACCCCTGTAGATGTAGCAGAGTTGGGCAAGTTCTGGGGACTTCACTTGAACATGGGGCTTCTGAAAAAGCCATCCATTAGGACCTACTGGAGCATGGACATCTTATACCATACCCCCAATGTACCGTATGGCCATGTCCAGGATGCATTATGAGGCAATATTTCACTTCTTAATTTATAAGGATAATGAGCAGTGCCCACCCCGAGATGACCCCAGTTTTGACCGTTTGTATAAACTGAGACCCCTATTAGACCATTTCAGTGCTCGGTTTGCCCAAGCATACACCCCCGAGAAGTGTATTTCTATTGATGAGTCCCTGGTACATTTTAAAGAGAGGCTTCAATTCCGCCTGTACCTGCCGAGTAAGAGTGCAAGGTATGGCGTAAAGATGTATAAGCTGTGCGAGAGTGCATCAGGGTATACCTACAAATTTAGGATGTATGAAGGGAAGGACAGCAGTATTCAGCCCCCAGAATGCCCCCCCTTACTGGGAATTAATGCAAAAATTGTGTGGGATTTGGTGCACCCACTGCTGGACCAGGGTTACCACCTCTACTTGGATAATTTTTATACCAGCATCCCACTCTTCAAGTGCCTCGCTTCCAGAAGTCCTGCGGCATGCGGCACTGCTAGAAAAAATCTGAGAGGCCTCCCTAAGACTCTGCTTGGGCAAACACTCAGAAGGGGTGAGAGCAGGGCACAATCTAGCAACAACATATTGTGTGTCAAGTACAAGGACAAGAGAGATGTCCTTGTATTAACAACAATACATGGCCACACCAGTACCCATGTACCTGTACGAGGTACCAGTATAGAGACCCCCAAACCAGACTGCATCCTGGACTACAATAGGTACATGGGAGGGGTTGACTTGTCAGATCAAGTCCTGAAGCCCTACAGCGCCATGGGGAAATTGAGGGTGTGGTCAGTGCCGCATCTGCCATGAGGCCAGGTGAGCCGACGGCCTCAGGCGGCACCACCTACCCAAACGGGGGGCGGCATTTTCATCCCGGGACGGACTGGACCAGGGGGAGGGGCCATGCAGACGCACATAGCAGACGTGCCGAACGTCTGTAACACTCCTCCTCCTCTCTGACGCTGTACACAGCACATGCAGCCAGAGAGGAGCAAGTCTGCAGGAGGAGCGACAAGCGACGAGCAGCACGAGCAGCACGAGGTAAGTTCCTGCCTTGCTGGGACCGGGACCCGTGACGTGAGTATACTGCAAGGGGGAGTCTGGGCATTTTACCGACAGCAGAGGGCTCTATGGGGCTGGAATAATCCACCCCATAGAGCCCTCACATCACTATAATGGAAGGATTAGTGTGGGTGGGGGAGGGTCTGAGCATCTGTCTGACTTACTGCAGAGAGCTCTATAGGGGGGGGGATTCTGCCCCCCCCCCTTTAGAGCAGTCAGTCAGATGCTCAGACCCCCCTAACCTTTCAGTATAGTAACTAGTCAGGGCTCTATGGTGGGGGGGATAATTCCCCCCTATAGAGCCCTCTGCTGTCAGTAAAACGCCCAGACCCCCCCCCCCCTTGCAGTATACTCCTGGCTTTGTAGCTTTCCTGTGCTTAATTAGCGTGGGAAAGCTACAATCAGGGCTGTGACTGGTGAGTCTCACAGTCACTCCCAGTGCACACTGCATGCAGCAGCTGCGGCATTCGGTCTGACTGTGAGTCTCTGACCAGTCACCACCCACACGCAGCAGAGAGACAGGATAGACTGATAGTGCCTGTCATTGAATAATCCCTCAACTACTACAGTTTCAGACACATTGACTATGACAGCTTCTATTGTGTAGTGGTTAGCTTGTTTGCCTTACGTATGGAGGTTGCTGGTTCAAATCTTAGCAGGGAGTTTTTTGTTTTTTTTTATATTAATATTTTGTTTTGGGCTTTGTTCACACTAGCATTAATATACATTTACCTCTCTTCCGTCAGAGGAAGAGAGGATCGATACATTAAACGGAAAGCAACGGCTCCATTAGAATTACCATTGCTTTCAATGGTAATTCTTTTGTATCAGTTGCTTTCCGTTTGTCTCCGTTCGCTAGGTTTCCGTTCTTTTGAACGGAAATAAAAGTTCTGCAGACTGCACTTTTGTTTCCTTTAAAAAAAAAGGAAACTTAGCGAACGGAGACAAACGGAAAGGAACTGATACAAAAGAATTACCATTGAAAGCAATGGTAATTCTAATGGAACCGTTGCTTTCCGTTTAACGTATTGATCTTCTCTTCCTCTGACGGAAGAGAGGTAAATGTATATTAATGCTAGTGTGAAAGAAGCCTTAGGGCCTGTTCACATCAGCGTTGGCTTTCCGTTCTGGGGTTCCGTCGGAGGTAACCCCGCAACGGAAAGTCAAACTGAAACCACAGTTCTGTTTCTGTCACCATTAGCGCAGTCGACTGCGCTATTGATTCCGTCACAAAAACGGAAACCTGCCGGAATGGTGACGAACGGAAACCATTAGCAATGTTTTGTCACCATTGATTTCAATGGTGACTGAAACGGAAGCTGTGGTTTCAGTTTGACTTTCCGTTGCGGGGTTCACCCGACGGAAACCTCCCACGGAACCCCAGAAAGGAAAGCCAACGCTGATGTGAACAGGCCCTAATCCTTCCCCATAAACCTGCCCCCGCTAAATAAAATAAATATATTATATAATGTATATAGCGCTGTATCCTATATCCGTCAGGTCAGCGGGTCCTGCAGGATCGAGCTGTTACCGATCACATCTAAGTTCATAACTTAGATGTGATCGGTAATAGGCGACCTAATGGATTCAGGTCTCAGCGCTATATACAGCTGCTCTGTATACAGAATACAAAGCAGCTGTATCTCAAAAAGTACAAATCATTTTCAATAAAAAGTAATTAAAACTTGCACCAATCGCATTAATAGATATCTTTATATATCATAGTGACATGTCCGAAGTTTTCATCGGTGGGGGACCGAGCACTGAGGCCCCCACCGATCGCTAAAACGAAGCAGCAGAAGTCCTCGGGTGAGCGCTGTGCCGCTTCATTTATGATCGACTTTCAGCCGAGTGAGCGGTGTACGGACTCCTAGACTTTCTATTGAGCCCGTACACTGCTCCAAGGAAAGCCAAACAGAATTGAAGCGGCACACCGCTCACCCGAGCACTTCTGCTGCTTAGTTTTAGCGACTAGTGGAGGGTCTCAGTGTTCAGACCCCACTGATCAAAACTTCTGACATGTCAAAAGTTTTTTAAAAAGTTGTTACATTTTAAAGAGAATCTTTCACCTGCCCACAGATTTGCATTTGAGTGCAGCATGTAATGGGGAGGGCTGCACAAACTCTGGGGCGTTTTATATTTTTTCTCCTACCCTCTTTCCTTACTTAGATATCTGTGCTGTAATATTTGGCGCCCGATATTTAAATAACCCCATGAACTGCCAATGGGGCGGTAATTGGCAAGGGGGCGTGTAACATCGCTGTGACACTGCCCAATCCGCTATGGACAATGTCAACAGCAAGAGCTGGAGAGAGGAGATCATGTGCGCGCGCACGCTCTCACTCTTCAGCTCTCGGCAGGCAAGTACAAAACTGTGATCTCAGGTGAGAGATCAGTCTTATCGTCCTTGTCTGCCGAGAGCTAAAGAGTGAGAGCGTGCGTGCGCGCACAGCTCTGATGCCATGAAACAGAAGAAGAAGAATTCACACTCTTCTTCTCCCCTTGTGCTCCTTAGTGGTGGCGGAGCTGCGCGCACGCGCTCTCTCCAGCTCTTGCTGTAACGCTGACCGTAGCTGATTCGACAGTGTCATGGCGATGTTACACGCCCCCTTGCCAATTACCTCCCCATTGACAGTTCATGGGGTTATTTAAATATCTGGCTCCAAATATTACAGCACTGATATCTAAATAACGAAGGAGGCTAGGAAAAAAATTTAAAGTGCCCCAGAGTTTGTGCAGCTCTCCCCATTACATGCTGCACTCAGCTGTACATGTATGGGGAGGTGAAAGGTTCTCTTTAAAAGAAAGGTGTTATAATTATTTTTTTTTATTTGATAGGTTTTATTTTATGGGCCTAATTTTTCTAATTATTTTAATATGTTTCCGAAGGTAGCTATTTATTCATATGTCTGTGGGGACAGCCAACTTTATTTTTATTTTTCATACTGCTCATTTTTGTTTTGCAGGTTCCGCTGGACCATTTGGACTTCGTCGTAGATTCGTTGGACTACTTTGCTGATTTATGAATCCACTTAATGGTAATGTAAATGTCGTTCACTGAATAGATAGATTGACTGCCTGATTAGAACGATTAAAATTGAATTTTATTAGTATAGTATAAAATATGGCTCATATAGCCCAATTGTAACATATATTCAGGCTCAGGCAAGGTAGTCAGGGATAGGAGGTGGTGAGACTCTCCTCTTATAGTATACAGCCCTGACAGCAGCTTTCTGAGTGAAAATAATTCCAGCCCACCGGGCTCACAGCAAGTGGTCAGAGAAAAAGAGTTAGTCCTGTTGACAGACTAATCTTGGACAATTCTCAGAACCACCGCTGCATTAATTAAGGACAACCCTACGCGTTTCAGTGTCACTGGTAGGTGTGACACATCATCAGGGATTGTAAAAGTTGATGCCGGTTAAGCACAATTTTGTGCTAACATTTGTTTCTCCCGGCTCGTGCACGACTCTAATATAAATGGCCGCACACGAGCCGGCGAGACTGGGAGCATATGAAGGGCTAGAGCCCTCCCCCTGCACTGACGAGGCTGTCAGCCCACCACCAATCAGACAAAGACACGTCACAGCAGTGACGTATCCGGACTGTGGCGAGCCTCCAAAACAGCCCAGCCAATCAGGCTGAGGTGTGACGATAAAGCGTCCTTCGTAACCCTGGAGACCTGAAGCGGATACACACAGATTACGGGACAGACATGTAATGGGTAAAGATGCTAAAGATTCGTAATATTGCGATGATCAGCAGACCATCCTCAATACTCCTGTCGGATAGACCTCATAATAATACATACTCCGGCCAAGGATAGAATTCTAGCCCTTTTTGGCCATCATAACTCTCAAAGAGTGAAATGCTGTCAGAAAGTAGTAGGTATAATTTAGGGCCGCCATTAATTCAAATAGACACAGTTTAGGCTGTACACAGACGCCCCTTATTCAATAAAACGTCATATCACATATTCAATGAATCAGTTAGAGAAGAAACCGCATATGAGCCCTCTAACAGTGTGAACAGGGGTCAACAGTAGTTTCATGTGAACAAACACAGATAATACTATTAGAGGAGGTCAGGTGCATAGTTGGGCCACACATACCACCACCCACATGGGGGGAAAAAGTAAAGAAATAGATTTCTTTGATATTATGCTCACAGAAAGCATGCATATGAGATCTTTTCATTTAAACCGGCGGGACTCATAGTTTGCATGCGAAAGATCCACTGCGCTTCTTTTTGTAAGATCTTCTTATCATGATCACCACCTCTCGCCAAAGGTTTAACATGTTCAATCCCTTGAAATTTCAATATCAAGGAGTCACCATTATGGCATTCCCATACATGCCGCGACACCGGAGTATCTTCCTTTCTCCTTATATCCCCAATGTGGTCCCTAATCCTCCTTCTAAATTCTCTCTTCGTTTTGCCTATATACTGTAATTGGCAGCCACATGTGATCAGATAGACTACACCTTTGGTCTTACAGTTAATATAGGATCTGTTGTCAAACACCCTGCCAGTCTTGGTGCTTTTGAAATTTTTACTGCAAAAAATCGAGTCGCATGCCTTACAAGAGCCACATCTGTAACTGGGGTCCAACCAGGTGTTTGGTTTGTTTTGTGTGCTCATGTGGCTATGCACAAGATGATCTTTTATATTGCGCCCTCTTTTGTATGTTATAAAGGGAGAGTCCCCTACCAGATTACCGACGTCAGGGTCAGCTTGCAAAATTCCCCAATATCTCTGCAGGATTTCTCTAACCTCCTTATTGGCAGAGTCGTAAGTACCAATGATCCGTATAGTGTCATCATCCTTCAAACGTGATTTAGGGTTAAGAAGATCATTTCGGTTACATCCAAGTGCATTCTGATAGGCCTGTTTGAGAACATGTTTCGGATATCCTCTCCGTATAAATCTGTCCTCCAGTTCCCTCGCTGACATTTTGTAGTCTGATATAGTGGAACAATTGCGTCTCGCCCTCAGGAACTGGCCCTTGGGTATTCCACGTTTAAGGTTAGCTGGATGGCAGCTTTCCCATCTGAGGAGACTATTAGTGGCAGTCTTTTTGCGGAACATGTTGGTTTGGATGTTCCCAGATGGTGTTTTCGAGATCATAATATCAAGAAACGTGATCTTGTTGTCATTGATCTCACAGGTAAAAAATAGGCCCAGATTATTTACATTTAGAGTCGCCACAAATTCCTCAAATTGTGCCTTGGTACCTTTCCAGAGGATCAGGATATCGTCTATAAATCTCAGCCATAGCACGATGCACAATGTCCATTTTTCCATTACATCATTAAAGACAGTTTCATGCTCCCACCAGCCCAAGTACAGATTGGCATATGTGGGAGCACAGGGGCTTCCCATAGCCACACCCCTGAGTTGATGGTACGTTTTCTGGTCAAAGATAAAGGAATTATGCTCTAGAATAAATCTAAGCAATATTACAACGAACTCGTTGTGAGTCTGAAACTGTGTGCCCTTACCCTTCAGAAAGTATTCAACAGCTAAACACCCCTGGTCATGAGGAATGGAGCTATATAGGGCTTCCACATCAAGTGATGCCAACAAGACATCCTGATCGCAACGTATGCCTTCAAGCTTGCGCAAGACATCCATCGTGTCCCTTACATGTGAAGGAAGGGACACCACAAAAGGTCTAAGAATCTGGTCGATGTAGATGCTTGCATTTTGAGACAGGCTGTCAATTCCTGACACAATTGGCCTGCCCTTCAGTGGCTTAGTCCCTTTGTGTATTTTTGGGAGACAATAGAAGGTGGCCGTCTGTGGAAAATCGGGCAGCATAAAAGCCATCTCCTTCTCACTAATTAGGCTGAGGCATTTGGCTGAGCTCAGGATACATTTTAATTGATTTCTGAAAATCATGGAAGGATCGGATTCCAACACTTTGTAGCATCGATGGTCATTTAATATCTGGTAGCACATCATGCTGTATCTCGTGCGGTCCATTATCACAACATTACCACCCTTATCAGAGGGCTTTATTATGATAGTGTCATCACCCTCAAGTGATCGTAAAGCGACCATTTCATCTTGCGTTGTATTGAAACCAGAAGGCCTGGAATGATCGAGTAATCTGAGTTGGTCCTCCACTACTTTCACGAAAACATCGATCGGGGTATTGTCATTCAGGGGAGCAAATTTCGTCGAGGGTATACTAAGTGTGGTGAAGGGACCCTTTCCCTCTTCCCTGTGACTTTCTTCCCATAAACCCTCAAGTAGCCTGAGGTTTGGTAAATCCTCTTCCATAATCCCCAATTCAGTACATTGACGTTGGTCATGTGTCTTGAAGAACTTCTTCCATTTTAGTTTTCGTGCAAACAGGTTAAGATCCTTAACCCATTGAAACAAATCAAACCTATTGGTAGGGACGAATGATAATCCCTTTCTAAGGATGCCCAGTTCCTCCGCAGATAACGTTCGGGAGGACAAATTAATCACCTGGGATTCATCCCTAGACACAGGAGGTCCTGATCTTAAACCTCCCTTCTGTCCCTCAAGAGGTACTCTGAAATAGGGAGGCTCTTGGATAAAAAACCACCCCAATAAGCTGCTTTTCCTCTGCCTCTACCTCTTTGGTTTCCGCGGTTTAAATTTCTGCCTGACTCCATCCCTCCCCGTTGTCGCCTGGGGTGGTTTTTAAAATGCTCTGAGTCAGAAAATTCTTGCTCGGAGGAGGACACATCTGTGTCCACTTCATGGGACGCACCAGAATCTCAACGAGGATTCAATTGACTCCTTTTCCCATTTTTTGAGAAAATCAGGTGATCTAATTCTCGCTGCAGGAGTCAATTTTAATACCCCGATCGATGTTTTCGTGAAAGTAGTGGAGGACCAACTCAGATTACTCGATCATTCCAGGCCTTCTGGTTTCAATACAACACAAGATGAAATGGTCGCTTTACGATCACTTGAGGGTGATGACACTGTCATAATAAAGCCCTCTGATAAGGGTGGTAATGTTGTGATAATGGACCGCACGAGATACAGCATGATGTGCTACCAGATATTAAATGACCATCGATGCTACAAAGTGTTGGAATCCGATCCTTCCATGATTTTCAGAAATCAATTAAAATGTATCCTGAGCTCAGCCAAATGCCTCAGCCTAATTAGTGAGAAGGAGATGGCTTTTATGCTGCCCGATTTTCCACAGACGGCCACCTTCTATTGTCTCCCAAAAATACACAAAGGGACTAAGCCACTGAAGGGCAGGCCAATTGTGTCAGGAATTGACAGCCTGTCTCAAAATGCAAGCATCTACATCGACCAGATTCTTAGACCTTTTGTGGTGTCCCTTCCTTCACATGTAAGGGACACGATGGATGTCTTGCGCAAGCTTGAAGGCATACGTTGCGATCAGGATGTCTTGTTGGCATCACTTGATGTGGAAGCCCTATATAGCTCCATTCCTCATGACCAGGGGTGTTTAGCTGTTGAATACTTTCTGAAGGGTAAGGGCACACAGTTTCAGACTCACAACGAGTTCGTTGTAATATTGCTTAGATTTATTCTAGAGCATAATTCCTTTATCTTTGACCAGAAAACGTACCATCAACTCAGGGGTGTGGCTATGGGAAGCCCCTGTGCTCCCACATATGCCAATCTGTACTTGGGCTGGTGGGAGCATGAAACTGTCTTTAATGATGTAATGGAAAAATGGACATTGTGCATCGTGCTATGGCTGAGATTTATAGACGATATCCTGATCCTCTGGAAAGGTACCAAGGCACAATTTGAGGAATTTGTGGCGACTCTAAATGTAAATAATCTGGGCCTATTTTTTACCTGTGAGATCAATGACAACAAGATCACGTTTCTTGATATTATGATCTCGAAAACACCATCTGGGAACATCCAAACCAACATGTTCCGCAAAAGGACTGCCACTAATAGTCTCCTCAGATGGGAAAGCTGCCATCCAGCTAACCTTAAACGTGGAATACCCAAGGGCCAGTTCCTGAGGGCGAGACGCAATTGTTCCACTATATCAGACTACAAAATGTCAGCGAGGGAACTGGAGGACAGATTTATACGGAGAGGATATCCGAAACATGTTCTCAAACAGGGCTATCAGAATGCACTTGGATGTAACTGAAATGATCTTCTTAACCCTAAATCACGTTTGAAGGATGATGACACTATACGGATCATTGGTACTTACGACTCTGCCAATAAGGAGGTTAGAGAAATCCTGCAGAGATATTGGGGAATTTTGCAAGCTGACCCTGACGTCGGTAATCTGGTAGGGGACTCTCCCTTTATAACATACGAAAGAGGGCGCAATATAAAAGATCATCTTGTGCATAGCCACATGAGCACACAAAACAAACCAAACACCTGGTTGGACCCCAGTTACAGATGTGGCTCTTGTAAGGCATGCGACTCGATTTTTTGCAGTAAAAATTTCAAAAGCACCAAGACTGGCAGGGTGTTTGACAACAGATCCTATATTAACTGTAAGACCAAAGGTGTAGTCTATCTGATCACATGTGGCTGCCAATTACAGTATATAGGCAAAACGAAGAGAGAATTTAGAAGGAGGATTAGGGACCACATTGGGGATATAAGGAGAAAGGAAGATACTCCGGTGTCGCGGCATGTATGGGAATGCCATAATGGTGACTCCTTGATATTGAAATTTCAAGGGATTGAACATGTTAAACCTTTGGCGAGAGGTGGTGATCATGATAAGAAGATCTTACAAAAAGAAGCGCAGTGGATCTTTCGCATGCAAACTATGAGTCCCGCCGGTTTAAATGAAAAGATCTCATATGCATGCTTTCTGTGAGCATAATATCAAAGAAATCTATTTCTTTACTTTTTCCCCCCATGTGGGTGGTGGTATGTGTGGCCCAACTATGCACCTGACCTCCTCTAATAGTATTATCTGTGTTTGTTCACATGAAACTACTGTTGACCCCTGTTCACACTGTTAGAGGGCTCATATGCGGTTTCTTCTCTAACTGATTCATTGAATATGTGATATGACGTTTTATTGAATAAGGGGCGTCTGTGTACAGCCTAAACTGTGTCTATTTGAATTAATGGCGGCCCTAAATTATACCTACTACTTTCTGACAGCATTTCACTCTTTGAGAGTTATGATGGCCAAAAAGGGCTAGAATTCTATCCTTGGCCGGAGTATGTATTATTATGAGGTCTATCCGACAGGAGTATTGAGGATGGTCTGCTGATCATCGCGATATTACGAATCTTTAGCATCTTTACCCATTACATGTCTGTCCCGTAATCTGTGTGTATCCGCTTCAGGTCTCCAGGGTTACGAAGGACGCTTTATCGTCACACTTCAGCCTGATTGGCTGGGCTGTTTTGGAGGCTCGCCACAGTCCGGATACGTCACTGCTGTGACGTGTCTTTGTCTGATTGGTGGTGGGCTGACAGCCTCGTCAGTGCAGGGGGAGGGCTCTAGCCCTTCATATGCTCCCAGTCTCGCCGGCTCGTGTGCGGCCATTTATATTAGAGTCGTGCACGAGCCGGGAGAAACAAATGTTAGCACAAAATTGTGCTTAACCGGCATCAACTTTTACAATCCCTGATGATGTGTCACACCTACCAGTGACACTGAAACGCGTAGGGTTGTCCTTAATTAATGCAGCGGTGGTTCTGAGAATTGTCCAAGATTAGTCTGTCAACAGGACTAACTCTTTTTCTCTGACCACTTGCTGTGAGCCCGGTGGGCTGGAATTATTTTCACTCAGCAAGCTGCTGTCAGGGCTGTATACTATAAGAGGAGAGTCTCACCACCTCCTATCCCTGACTACCTTGCCTGAGCCTGAATATATGTTACAATTGGGCTATATGAGCCATATTTTATACTATACTAATAAAATTCAATTTTAATCGTTCTAATCAGCCAGTCAATCTACTTTGCTGATTTAAGCTTTATTTTTATTTTTTTAATAAAATGGTTAAAGTGGATTCTGTGGAAGAGTTGTCATTTCAATAAAATATATTTCTATATGTCTCTGTTTTTTAATACTTCATTACCGCCTTAGTAATGGCTGCTGTCTGATTGAGAGCGTCCATTACTAAGAAGGGGCTTAGTGTTAGCCAGTAATAAGGCTAGCACTAACCCCTATTATTACCCCGGTACCCACCGCCACCAGGAGTACTGGGAAGAGCTGGGTACGATCCAGCACCCGACCGTCTGAAGAGAAGGGCGGGTACTGGGGTGGCCGCAGGCTGGTACTATCAGGCTCGGAATGGCCAAAAACCATGGCCCTTCCCACCCTGGTAATGCTAGGCTGCTGCTGCTTTATTGTATCTGGCTGGTTATGAAAAATGGAGGGGATCTCACGTAATTTTTTTTCTATTATTTTTTTTTTTTAAAAGACGTGGGGTTCCCGCTATTTTTCACAACCAGCCAGATACAATACAGCAGCTGCAGCCTAGCATCACCAGGGTGGGAAGGGCCACGTTTTTTTATCCCTTCCCAGCCTGGTAAAACCAGCCTGTGGCCGCCCTGCTGCCTTACCGTCGCTTCAGATGGTCGGGTACTGGATCGTACTCCCCTCGCGGCAGTGAGAACCGGGGTAATAATAGGGGTTAGTGATAGCCTTTTTACTGGCTAACACGAAGCCCCTTCTTAGTAATGGACGCTCTCAATCAGACAACAGCCATTACCAAGGCCATAATAAAGTATTAAAAAAAAACAGACATAAGAAAAACTTTTATTGAAATCTAAACTCCCCCTTGCAACCCTCTTTCACCATTTTTTTTTTTTTTTTAAAAGTAGGTCATCGGAGTAGTCCAATGAATCTACGACGTAGTCCAAACGCTCCAGCGGAACCTATCAAAAAAAAAGCAGTATAAAAATTTTAAAAACGTTCATTTGCCACAATAGTCACTCGATATAACTATACTGTAATCACTTATATGGTTTGCAGATTTCTTGTGTATAACTGGCATCTACCTCTATAAGGTCACTATATGGTGGTAATATTGGTCTATATATAGTGTGATTTATTCACTAACAGTATGGTGGGTTTTTTCTGACACTATGTTGTAGTAATATGTGATCATGGTTTGGTAGTTTTATTCAGTAACCGTATGGAAGTATCATTCAGTAATAGTATAAAAGTATTATTCAGTAACAGTATGGGGGTATTATTCAGTAACAGTATGGGGGTATTATTCAGTAACAGTATGGGGGTATTATTCAGTAACAGTATGGAGGTATTATTCAGTAACAGTATGGGGGTATTATTCAGTAACAGTATGGGGGTATTATTCAGTATCAGTATGGGGTATTATTCAGTAACAGTATGGGGTATTATTCAGTATCAGTATGGGGGTATTATTCAGTAACCATATGGGGGTATTATTCAGTAACCGTATGGGGGTATTATTCAGTAACAGTATGGAGGTATTATACAGTAACAGTATGGAGGTATTATTCAGTAACAGTATGGAGGTATTATTCAGTAACAGTATGGGGGTATTATTCAGTAACAGTATGGGGTATTATTCAGTAACAGTATGGATGTATTATTCAGTAACAGTATGGGGATATTATTCAGTAACAGTATGGAGGTATTATTCAGTAACAGTATGGAGGTATTATTCAGTAACAGTATGGGGGTATTATTCAGTAACAGTATGGGGGTATTATTCAGTAACAGTATGGGGGTATTATTCAGTAATAGTATGGGTGTATTATTCAGTCACTATGTGGTTATGGTGTGGTGGTATTATTCAGTAACAGTATGGGGTATTATTCAGTAACAGTATGGGGGTATTATTCAGTAACAGCATGGGGTATTATTCAGTAACAGTATGGGGGTATTATTCAGTAACAGCATGGGGTATTATTCAGTAACAGTATGGGGTATTATTCAGTAACAGTATGGAGATATTATTCAGTAACAGTATGGGGTATTATTCAGTAACAGTATGGGGGTATTATTCAGTAACAGTATGGCGGTATTATTCAGTAACAGTATGGGGGTATTATTCAGTAACAGTATGGGGTATTATTCAGTAACAGTATGGTGTATTATTCAGTAACAGTATGGAAGTATTATTCAGTAACAGTATGGGGTATTATTCAGTAACAGTATGGGGGTATTATTCAGTAACAGTATGGAGGTATTATTCAGTAACTGTATGGGGATATTATTCAGTAACTGTATGGGGGTATTATTCAGTAACAGTATGGGGGTATTATTCAGTAACAGTATGGGGGTATTATTCAGTAACAGTATGGGTGTATTATTCAGTCACTATGTGGTTATGGTGTGGTGGTATTATTCAGTAACAGTATGGGGTATTATTCAGTAACAGTATGGGGTATTATTCAGTAACAGTATGGGGGTATTATTCAGTAACAGTATGGAGGTATTATTCAGTAACAGTATGGAGGTGTTATTCAGTAACAGTATGGGGGTATTATTCAGTAACAGTATGGGGTATTATTCAGTAACAGTATGGGGTATTATTCAGTAACAGTATGGGGTATTATTCAGTAACAGTATGGGGGTATTATTCAGTAACAGTATGGAGGTATTATTCAGTAACAGTATGGGGTATTATTCAGTAACAGTATGGGGGTATTATTCAGTAACAGTATGGAGGTATTATTCAGTAAGAGTATGGAGGTATTATTCAGTAACAGTATGGAGGTATTATTCAGTAACCGTATGGGGGTATTATTCAGTAACCGTATGGGGGTATTATTCAGTAACAGTATGGGGTATTATTCAGTAACAGTATGGAGGTATTATTCAGTAACAGTATGGGGATATTATTCAGTAACTGTATGGGGGTATTATTCAGTAACAGTATGGGGGTATTATTCAGTAACAATATGGGGGTATTATTCAGTAACAGTATGGAGGTATTATTCAGTAACAGTATGGGGTATTATTCAGTAACAGTATGGGGGTATTATTCAGTAACAATATGGAGGTATTATTCAGTAACAGTATGGAGGTATTATTCAGTAAGAGTATGGAGGTATTATTCAGTAACAGTATGGGGTATTATTCAGTAACAGTATGGGGGTATTATTCAGTAACAGTATGGGGTATTATTCAGTAACAGTATGGGGTATTATTCAGTAACAGTATGGGGGTATTTTTCAGTAACAATATGGGGGTATTATTCAGTAACAGTATGGGGGTATTATTCAGTAACAGTATGGGGGTATTATTCAGTAACAGTATGGAGGTATTATTCAGTAACAGTATGGGGTATTATTCAGTAACAGTATGGGGTATTATTGGTAATGTTGGTGTTACAATCTATGTAAATTACTGTGGGGGGGGCTGTGGGGAAGTGTGAGTGTGGCAGCAGATGATCAGGCTAAGAGACAGTCTGCAGAGTGGCATGTGATGTACTTTGACATGTAGGTGATACTTACGTGTAGGATGTGGGCCCATAACTTGTGTACAGCCCAGAGCCTAAGATCATATGAATCCACCACTGGCATCGAGCCAGCACAGGCAGACCACTACAATACAGCAGGTAGAGCAAAGAAACCAGCCCAGGACGTGCCGCTTCAAAACAGCGCTAAACGCGATCTGTCCTGGACTGGCCTGAATGTAATTGCAGAGAGTGACGCCGCAAATGAGACTGGCTGCCGAGGAGAGATATGGGGCTGTGCAGACTGTACTATTTGCACTGCACTGATTGGCAGTAAGAATAATTCTTTAAATATTTTCCATACTTCAAACAGCACTTTAAGGCACTGAGTTTTTTGCAGGAGGAAAATTCTGCCTCAAAATTCTGTTTGGGATTTCGAGGCAAATTTTGTCCTTCCTGCACGTCGTTTGCCGCGATTTTTACAGCGTTTTTTTCGCTCGCGGCCATTGAGTGCTACGGGCAAAAAACTCCGCGAAATACCCTTTCTCTTCCTCCCATTGATGTCAATGGGAGGTCAGAGGCGTAAACGCGCGAAGATAGGGCATGTCCCTTCTTTCTCGGGAGGCATTTTCGGCCGGTATTTGACGAGTTTTGCGGAGCGGTTTCCGCGCCCAAAAACTCGTCAAAATACTCCATGTGAACAGGGCCTAACAAATAAACATCAAATGCTTTCCTATTTAAAAAATGTATATATTGCGTGTTCGATGTGCAAAGCTAGGAATGAGAAAACTCCGATAGATTTTGGGGGGGGGGGGGCGCCTTTTTATAGTTCGCCTCAGGCGGCAGACAGGCTAGGTTCACCCCTGGGTGTGGTATAAGAAGCTGGCCGTGCACATCATACAGATGGCATTGTACAATGCGTATGTGCTACGTCGATGTGCAGGCCAGAGGGGAACTTTCCTGGAATTTCAAGAGGTGATTATCAAGAACCTAATCTTTAGGACCAAGAATAGGGAGCATCCAGTACTTCCGGAAGCGAGGCCACACGCATCGTACCAGGGCAACACTTTCCAGGAGAAGTTCCCCAAACTGGCAAGAAGGGAAAAGTCAAAAGAGGTGCAGAGTCTGCTCAAAGAGGGGGATAAGGAGGTAAACAATATACGAATGCGACACGTGTCCCGAAAAACCAGGGCTCTGTATGAAAGATTGTTTTCGAATTTATCATACATCCCTTAATTTTTAATTTACCCTGATACACTCCGCACAGCTTATGTCCCTCATCTTTCCCTTCTGAGCCCTGCCGTGTGCCCAGGCAGCTAATAACAGCCACATGTAGGGTATTGCCGTACCCGGGAGAACCCACATTACATCTTATGGTGTGTATATCTCCAGTGGCACATGCTGGGCACACTATATCGGGCACGGACATGCCATATATATATATAGAAAATTGCAAATCTCACTCTGCCCCATCTGCTGTGCATTATCTTTTACACAGTACCTGTGGGGTCAAAAGGCTCACTACACCTCTAGATGAATGTCTTAAGGGGTGTAGTTTTTAAAATGGGGTCACTTCTCAGGGGTTTCAACTGTACTGGTACCTCAGGGGCTTCTGCATACATGACTTAGCACCAGAAAAACTCCAGTAGGCCAAATGGTGGTCCTTTCCTTCTGAGCCCTCCCATGGGCCCAAACGGCAGTTTATCACCACAAATGGGGTATTGCCGCACCAAGGACAAATTGGGCAACAAAATGGGGTATTTTGTTTCCTGTGAAAATAAGAAATTTTGATAAAAAATGACATCTTATTGTTCTACACACAGGTATCCAGGCTACCAGGACTACTATTATGGGTAAGGCTATCTGAGTTATTAATGTTGGGAGTATTTTACTCTAGAAAACACCCTTTGGACACTTCTGTCCTTAACAAAACAGCTCACACTCAAACAACTAACGTTATATACGATAGCACACTGCCCTATTCATATGTCCTTAATATAAGGACTTTAAACACACCATGCACTTGGTTTTCCTACTTACCTGTGTTCATATCATATAGAGTCTCTCTGTAATGATAGGGGTAGGGAAACGGACAAGTGAGCCCTAATCTACCCGCCACTCTGTCCCTGCCTACTTGCAACGACCCGCCCTAGGCGACGGGGTACAACTGGGCGGCGGTCCCTACGCTCAGTAAGTGCACGAAACAGACAAGGGTACACAAAGCTAGGGAAATGGGTCAGTTGCCCACGGCAACACCGCGAGCAACAAGAGAGGTGAACGAGCCGAGTCAAACCAGGAGAGTACGAGGTACCAAACGCAGAGCAGAAGAGTAGTCAGTAAGCCAGGGTCAGTATGGAGCAGGATCAAGTAGTCAGGAGCTGTAGCTGGGCCAGGAAACCACACGAGAAGAATCACAAGCACTGGAGGAACAGGAAAGGCAGGTATAAATAGACAGAGGGCGGGAGCTAGCTGAGTCTGGCCAGGCTGCGATAGGCTCTCCCACTACTAAGCCTGCCAGCCTGAGTGGTGGAAGCTGGAGTCAGTCTCAGACACAGACTCAGGTGCCGACTGATTACCTATGGGCGTTAACCCCGCTGTGCCTGGCAGATCCTTTACAGTACCCCCCCCCTTTTATGAGGGGCCACCGGACCCTTTCTAAGTGGACCAGGTTTATTGGGGAAACAAAGGTGGAACTTCCTGACCAATACCCCAGCGTGAACATCCCGGGCGGGTACCCAAGTCCTCTCCTCAGGCCCGTATCCTCTCCAATGGACCAGGTACTGGAGGGAGCCTTGGACCATCTTGCTGTCCACAATCTTGGCCACCTCGAATTCCACCCCCTCAGGGGTGAGAACGGGAACAGGAGGTCTCCTCGAGGGAGCCAAGGACGGGGAGCAGCGTTTAAGGAGGGAGGCATGAAACACGTCGTGTATTCGAAAAGATGGGGGCAACTCCAGTCGGAAGGAGACAGGATTGAGGACTTCAATGACCTTATACGGCCCAATAAACCGGGGAGCAAATTTCTTGGACGGGACCTTAAGGCGCAAGTTCCTAGACGATAACCACACCAGATCCCCGACCATAAACAAGGGGCTAGCAGAACGTCTTCTATCAGCCTGAGATTTTTGTACGCTCTGGGACGCCTCTAGGTTCTTCTGAATCTGGGCCCAGACTGTGCACAGTTCCCGATGAACGACCTCTACCTCGGGATTGTTGGAACTACCAGGTGAAACGGAGGAGAACCGTGGATTAAACCCAAAATTACAGAAAAAGGGGGAGACCCCTGACGAGTTACTGACCCGGTTATTGAGGGAAAATTCGGCGAGGGGAATGAATGAGACCCAATCATATTGACAGTCAGAGATAAAACACCTTAAATATTGTTCTAGAAATTGATTAGTCCTCTCAGTTTGGCCATTAGTTTCAGGATGGAAGGCAGAGGAGAAGGACAGATCAATCTCCAACTTTTTACAGAAGGCTCTCCAAAACAATGAAACAAATTGTACCCCTCTGTCCGAAAAAATATTGACAGGGACCCCATGGAGACGCAGGATGTGTTTGACAAACAAGGTAGCTAACGTCTTGGCATTGGGTAGTTTCTTGAGGGGCACAAAGTGGCACATCTTACTGAAGCGGTCTACTACAACCCACACCACCGACTTGCCTTGAGATGGTGGCAAATCAGTGATAAAATCCATGGAGATATGGGTCCAAGGTCTCTGGGGAATGGGCAAAGAACGTAGTAAGCCCGCTGGTCGGGACCTGGGAGTCTTGGACCTAGCAAAAACCTCACAAGCGGCGACGTAGGCCTTAACGTCTTTAGGCAACCCAGGCCACCAATAGTTTCTGGCAATGAGGTATTTGGTACCCAGGACGCCTGGATGACCAGATAGTGCGGAGTCATGGTTTTCCCTAAGTACCCTTAGCCGGAATTGCAGGGGAACAAACAGCTTGTCCTCAGGAAGGTTCCCGGGAGCTGAACCTTGATCAGCCGCGATTTCTGAGGCTAAATCAGAATCAATAGAAGAAATGATTATACCAGGAGGCAGAATACAAGCAGGATCTTCCTCCGAAGGGGGGCTGGCCATGAAGCTACGCGACAGTGCATCGGCCTTAATATTTTTAGACCCAGCCCTATAGGTAACCAAAAAGTTGAACCTGGTAAAAAATAGCGCCCATCGAGCTTGTCTCGGGTCTAGCCTCCGGGCAGATTCTAGGAAAACAAGATTCTTGTGGTCGGTAAGGACCGTTACCTGGTGCCTAGCCCCCTCCAGGAAGTGGCGCCACTCTTCAAATGCCCATTTAATGGCTAAGAGTTTGCGGTTGCCAATATCATAGTTACTCTCAGTGGGCGAAAACTTCCTGGAGAAGTAGGCACAGGGACGGAGATGGGTGAGGGACCTGGTACCCTGGGACAAGACAGCCCCCACTCCCACCTCGGATGCGTCAACTTCCACGATAAATGGCTCCATTTGGTTGGGCTGAACCAGCACCGGGGCCGAGATAAAGCACTTCTTAAGGACCTCAAAAGTCTGGACAGCCTCAGGAGGCCAGTGGAGGAGATCAGCACCTTTGCGAGTGAGGTCTGTAAGAGGCTTAGCGATGACCGAGAAGTTAGCAATAAATCTCCTGTAATAATTAGCGAACCCCAAGAAACACTGTAACGCCTTCAGGGAGGCAGGTTGGACCCATTCCGCCACAGCCTGGACCTTGGCGGGTTCCATGAGGAGTGAGGATTTGACCCAAAAATTGTATCTCCTGTACCCCAAACACACATTTTTCGGTTTTCGCAAACAGTTTGTTTTCCCGAAGGACCTGGAGCACCTTCCTGACATGCTCAATGTGGGAGGACAGGTCCTTGGAAAACACCAGTATGTCATCAAGGTACACTACAAGAAAAACCCCCAGGTAATCCCTTAAAATTTCATTTATGAAATTCTGGAAGACAGCAGGAGCATTACACAACCCAAAGGGCATGACGAGGTATTCGAAATGACCTTCGGGCGTGTTAAACGCAGTCTTCCACTCATCCCCCTCTTTGATGCGGATAAGGTTATACGCCCCCCGTAGATCAAACTTAGAGAATCATTGGGCCCCCTGAACCTGATTAAAGAGATCAGGAATCAAAGGAAGGGGATACTGGTTCCTTACAGTGACCTTATTCAAGTTACGGCAGTCAATGCATGGCCTAAGACCACCATCCTTCTTCCCTACGAAGAAGAAGCCAGCACCTACCGGAGAAGTAGAGGGGCGAATGTAACCCTTGGCCAGGCATTCCTGGATATACTCTCTCATGGCTTCACGTTCGGGACAAGAAAGATTAAATATCCTACCCTTAGGGAGCTTAGCTCCTGGTACCAATTCAATAGCGCAATCGTATTCTCTATGAGGAGGTAACACTTCGGAGGCCTCCTTAGAGAAAACATCAGCGAAGTCCTGCACAAACTCAGGTAGCGTGTTCACCACCTCAGGGGGAGAAATAGAATTAACAGCAAAACATGACGTCAAGCATTCATTACCCCATTTGGTAAGCTCCCCAGTATTCCAGTCAAACGTGGGATTATGCAACTGCAACCAGGAAAGGCCTAAAACCAAATCGGACGATAATCCCTGCATCAACAGTACAGAGCACTGCTCCAAATGCATGGAGCCAACAAGGAGTTCAAAAACAGGGGTATGCTGTGTAAAATAACCATTAGCAAGAGGAGTGGAGTCGATACCCACTACCGGGATAGGTTTAGGCAAATCAATCAATGGCATAGCTAGAGACATAGCAAATTCCACAGACATGATATTAATAGAAGACCCTGAATCCACGAAGGCACTGCCGGTAGCAGACCTACCACCAAAAGAGACCTGAAAGGGAAGCAAGATTTTATTACGTTTCATATTTACGGGAAATACCTGTGCGCCCAAGTGACCACCCCGATGATCACTTAGACGCAGAAGTTTTCCGGCTGCTTATTCTTACGCCTAGGACAGGTGTTCACTTGATGCTTGTCATCCCCACATTAGAAGCAGAGACCATTCTTCCTGCGGAACTCTCTACGTTGTCGGGGGGACACGGAGGCCCCGAGTTGCATAGGTACCTCTGAGTCTTCCGTGGAAGAGCGAAGCGACGGGACCTCGGGAGGCATCATGGGGGAGTCAGAGGGGAAAACACAAAAACGTTCAAGTTGTCGTTCCCTGAGACGTCTGTCAAGTCGTACCGCTAAAGCCATAACCTGGTCTAGGGAGTCAGAAGAGGGATAGCTAACTATCAGGTCCTTCAGGGTGTTCGACAGACCCAACCTAAACTGGCACCTTAAGGCAGGGTCATTCCACCGAGAAGCTACGCACCACTTCCTAAAGTCAGAACAATACTCCTCAACAGGTCTCTTACCCTGACGTAAGGTCACCAGCTGACTCTCGGCAAAGGCAGTCCTGTCAGTCTCGTCATAAATGAGTCCGAGAGCAGAAAAGAAACGATCAACGGAGGAAAGTTCAGGGGCGTCAGGAGCCAAGGAGAAGGCCCACGCTTGGGGCCCTTCCTGGAGCCGGGACATAATTATACCCACCCGCTGGCTCTCAGAACCTGAGGAGTGAGGCTTTAAGCGAAAGTAAAGCCTACAACTCTCCCGAAAGGAGAGAAAAGTCCTCCGGTCCCCTGAGAACCGATCAGGCAACTTGAGGTGGGGTTCAAGGTGTGAGGTGAGGGGCACTACCATGGTAGTGTCAGGCTGGTTGACCCTCTAAGCCAGGGCCTGGACCTGTAGGGAGAGACCCTGCATTTGCTGGGCCAGGGTCTCAAGGGGGTCCATAGTAGACACAGGGACCAGGGTAGACTAGGTAACGGGCTTGTGATTATGTAATGATAGGGGTAGGGAAACGGACAAGTGAGCCCTAATCTACTCGCCACTCTGTCCCTGCCTACTTGCAACGACCCGCCCTAGGCGACGGGGTACAACTGGGCGGCAGTCCCTACGCTCAGTAAGTACACGAAACAGACAAGGGTACACAAAGCTAGGGAAATGGGGCAGTTGCCCATGGCAACACCGCGAGCAACAAGAGAGGTGAACGAGCCGAGTCAAACCAGGAGAGTACGAGGTACCAAACGCAGAGCAGAAGAGTAGTCAGTAAGCCAGGGTCAGTATGGAGCAGGATCAAGTAGTCAGGAGCTGTAGCTGGGCCAGGAAACCACACGAGAAGAATCACAAGCACTGGAGGAACAGGAAAGGCAGGTATTAATAGACAGAGGGCGGGAGCTAGCTGAGTCTGGCCAGGCTGCGATAGGCTCTCCCACTCCTAAGCCTGCCAGCCTGAGTGGTGGAAGCTGGAGTCAGTCTCAGACACATAGACTCAGGTGCCGACTGATTACCTATGGGCGTTAATCCCGCTGTGCCTGGCAGATCCTTTACACTCTCCACTCATGTACCTTTTTAACATGTATGTTTTTATATGTATTTAATAAAATTTGTTATTCTTTTCATATATACTTGGCTCTATACTCTGTTTCTTGTGTGTGTATAGGGTTTAAGTAGAGTATAACAGAGAGAGTTCCCAGCATTATCATTCCCTTACCCCCCTACAACATTACGAATTATATTCACTTGGGACTGGTGTTGTTTTATTAAATTTCTTTTGATTCTCTTGATTTTTTTTGCTGTTTTTGACATTCCACTATGTTCTGCATAAAGCTTAGTGTCAGCTGTACTGTGACTTCTTTATCATAACGGAGCCATACCAGGCCCTTATACACCCTATATGCTTCCCCAATAGAATCCATAAAACATAAAAGGGCCGAGCAGTGCTCCGGGGTCTTTTCGCAAATCACTCTAGCTAGAATCGCAAATGAAAACGTTCACCATATTAACCAATTGGTAAACATTTGCGGAATCAGGAGATAACGCCTTTTCTCCTCCTCCTTCTTTTATGCTCTAGCCCCTCTTCCCCTGATCCAGATAGAACTTCTCCAAGGGGAGGAGGGAGAACATCTCCACATACTTCCCTATTTGTTTCCTGACCTCCTGCTTAAGATGGGCACCGATCCCTCGAAGCAGACATACACAGCCAAGTTATCCCTGTTTACCTAATTAGGTGTCTAAGTCTGGACTGAGACCGCAACCGCCTCATAACTCACCGGAAGAGGGTTAACAAGGTAAAATGTGGAAAATCGCCCACCTACCCAGACTTTACAGGACCGCCCACGCGAGAACCTGGGATGGACCCGCACCCTTCACCAGGGAACCGCCCACCATGTTCAGCAGGCACACCACTGAGTCCCTCAGGCATCTGCACACGCCTCCTGCTGTGTTACCCCACAGCCCCTAGCGGCAGGGGGCAAACCTGACCTAAACAATAATGGCACCAAGCACCAATAGTGATGCTTTGCTTTTGAAAAGTATCAAAAAACTTTATTAAATATAGAGGACAAATGAATAAAAAGTGTCACACAATAGATATAGCAACATCTCCAGAGTGAAATACACAGGGTGAACACATGCCCATAACAATACGGATACATCTTATTTATAAAGTGTATAGTGCTAAGCAATATATATGAAATAAGGATATATATACCATATATAATATAAATTGTCTTTACAATACTGCAGGATGGACAAGGACATGGACAAGAAGCTAAATACAAGTAGTGATGGTCCTAGGATAGGTGCAACACATGTTCAAAAGAGTACAGCATATGAAATAACATGCCTCAATATATACCCATCTATATGACACAACCGGGATGGCGCCAACCACGACGCACGTTTCGGCACAGCCTTCATCTGGGGGTGACATCATCTCCTAACAGGTATAATATAATAATATATATATTATATAATATATTATTATATTATATAATATAATATAAATTTCGGTATAATAATGATACAACAGTAAACTGGAGATGACCGTCCAACACTGCGAATTTAACCCCTTAATGACAATACACCTTTTCACAGTGGTCATTAAAGGGGTTCTCTGGAAAAAACTTTATGGTCTCATGTTTACTTGATAAAGTGGTTCTGTTTCCACTAAACGCGTTGTACCTCAAGAGACCCTCTATCTCTCTTTTTTATGTATGTTTTATTATGATCTATTGTTTTAGACCATTAATTATATATATATTTTTTCTCAAAAAAGTATTGCGCCTGGATGGTGTCTCTTTTTTACAGTGGATCCCACCTGGTTCCCACTGTTTTTATCTACCTGCTCTTACTGAATATGTCCTCAAAACTGGCTTAATGAGATGGTAGATCGGAGAGTGACTGAGGCAGTGGAGGCAAAACAGGGTGGACCTGTTGCAGGCAGCGGCTAAGGCATCTTGGCCCCCATTGGGGGACCTCTCCAGAACTCCAGTGAAGGACCTGGGCGTGTAGACGAAGCCAAGGCAGACCCAGCAGAACCGGGTTGATGGCTTTAGGCAGGACGAGGAAGTTGATCTGTTCTGAGTGAAGGACTCCGATTTTAACGTAAGTGGTTTCATGATAGCCACAATAGGATCGGGCAATGGTAGTCCATTTACAGAAGCAACAGCAAGGGATCTCTCTAGAAGAACTGTGGGTAGATGTAGTCGGTCTACTAAATCCTGCTGGATGAAATCTGCAGCTGCCCTGAAGTCAAAATAGGCAGAGGAGAAGTGTGATGTCTCTCCCGAGATGATGGTCACAGGAATAGATAATTTGGAAGAGGTTTTGATGTTTGGCATCATCCCACCTAGAGTTGCCTCTCTAGGAGCTGGAGTTTCCTGGCTTTTGTGGACAATGGCGCACGAAAGGGCCTTTAAGGCCGCAATACAAATACAGACCTGAAGAGCGTCAGCGCTGTTTCTCCTGCTCGGACAACTTGACTCTGTCTACCTGCATTGGTTCCTCAGGTAGAGCAACAAGAGGGGGCAGTAGTGGTCTCTGGAACGAGGGTGCTAATCTGTGAAAACGTCTCTCCACTGAACCTCCTCATCGCGTTCCTGAATCCTCATGTGTACCCGGGTAGCCAACAGGATATGGGCATCCAAGGTAGGTGGGAGGTCGCGGGCTGCCAGCTCGTCCATGGGGTGTGAGGACAGTCCATGCCATAGGTCGCCACCAATGCTTCATTGTTCCATGCCAACTCTGCTGCCAGGGTACGGAAGGAGATGGCATACTCTCCTGCTGTGGACCCCCTTGCTTGAGGGTTAGCAGAGTGGCTGCTGCTAAGGATGTTCGACCCGGCTTCTTGAACACGTCACAAAAAGTCTGTAAGAACAGGGCTAAGTCCGAAAATTTGGGCCCCTGTCATTCCAGGATGGGGTTCGCCCATGCGAGGGACTTGCCAGCGAGGAGGGAAATAATGAACGCTACCTTGGCCTCATCAGAGGAGAAATGGTGAGCACGCAGTCATAGCGAGGAAAAAGAGGCAGTGCAACTGTGGATCCGGAAAACAGACAGTAGGAGTATTAGGCAGTGGAACGGCAGCAGTCTCTGGGGAAGGAACAGGGAGTTGATCCAGTCGGGCGATGATGGAGTTTACAGCCACGAGGAGTTGATCCTGACGTGCATATAGATACAATATATACTATTGGGGTCCACCCCTTAGTAATTGCTGACGTGCATATAGGTAACGCATATCCGTCTGTATGACCTGAACTGTGGTCTTAGGCTGGCCAGCGGGTTCCATGGCCTGAGCGTACTGTCACAATCTAGGGAACATATGTAGCTGACTTTAGCTTGACTAATAACGCATTAAATACACAGTGGAAAGATCCCTTATCTTGACCTTTTCAATGACTTCTCAATGGTCATTTTTGTGTGATATCACGCTGCAACAAGTTATCAGAGTCAAGTTAAAGATGGCTACATCCGTATGTGGACCCACTAGGCCGTGGGCTCCGGCTCAGATAGGGCTATGTGTGGCAGGTTGCGCCAGACGAAGCGGATGGCACCAGGAATGGTAGATGACACACAGACGTGGCATATCCAGCCGGCGGTACCACACGACTCTGATAAAAGGCAGGCACAGTTAGGAAACAGCAAGGGATACAGGAAATTGGATGCAGGGAACGGGAACTCTGGGATCAAGCAGGAAAATACTAAGGGACCCTTTGCAATACAAACATGGGAAAAGTACAAACAACGCTCAAGCAAGGAGTGGAAGGGCAGAGACCATTTTATAATCCAGGGTGCACTGGGGTAGGATAGAAAACTTTTAGGAAGTGCGTACGCTGGCCCTTTAAGGCATTCCTCGCACACTCCAGGAAGGGAAGGCCGCGCCAGCCGTGGTCTCTGGGGAGGTGGCCAGGAAGTTGCGGTCGCGGCCGTTCATCACAGGGTGAGCGACAGAGGTCCGCAGTCATAAAACTGAGATTTTTTTTGGTGTTTTATATATGTACTGAGCAGTGGCGTAACTACCGCGGCCTGCGGCATGAGGGGGCCCGTGTCGCCCGCCGGCACGTGCCCCCACCATGGCCGGAGGCTCTGCTGGCAGCCGCTATGGCTGCTACAGCGGGACGCCACTGAACACTACGGCAGAGCAGGGAGGTATCTCCCCGCTCTGCCATTAACTGGTTCCCGACCGCTGGCTGTATTTTTACGGCCAGCGGTCAGGGTCCTTAAAACCCGAGCCATAGACTTTTTACGACTCCGGTTTTAACTTACTGCCCGCGCGATCTGGCTGCTGAATGTCGGGTCTCCGGCTGTCAGTGACTGCTGGGGACCCTGAGGAGAGGATAGAAGCAGCTTTCGCTGCCAGCGATCACACATGTATCCCCTATCCTGTGGATAGGGGATACATGTATTTTGTAGGACACACTGTAGGTCGCATTTTTTTGGGAGGGGGGATGCTGTATTGCGTTCCCTACTGGGGGGGGAACGCTGTATGGCATTCCCTACAGGGGGGGGCTGTATGGCGTTCCCTACAGGGGGGGGGCTCTATGGCACTCTCTACAGGGGGGGGTTGTATGGCGTTCCCTACAGGGGGGGATGTATGGCGTTCCCTACAGGGGGGACTGTATGCTGTTCTCTACAGGGTGGGGCTGTATGGCGTTCTCTGCAGGGGGACTGTATGGCGTTCTCTGCAGGGGGACTGTATGGCGTTCTCTACAGGGAGGGCTGTATGGCGTTAGCACTGTCCAATAAATATAAAGTAAACAGAAGAAAATACGGTCCAGCAATCCTCATGACAATGTGATGACTTTATTAGAAAAACATTTTATAAACCATACGGCATGTTGAAGTGATGATACAAGACTGCTTACGCGCTTCGAAAGCCAACTACATTCTTCGCAAATGTACGCCATCTCCTCCAAACAGTCAATTACATCAGAAGTCCAGTTCCTTGTGCTGCATGACTCGTGGACGCCCTATCCGTGGCGATATCCGTGTCCTTTCCACTGCTTCTCACTTGAGTCCTGTAGGCACAAAAAACATTCTGCAAGTATCCATTGTCATCCGTGCCTGCAGATTCTGCTTTAATGATGCAACTCACTCAACTCCTTGTCTATTTCATCGTTTACTGATGCCTCTTTTAGATGCGACAGATGTATTTTTTTATACTTACCAGCCTGCTTCACAGGCACCATCCCTTTTTATTGGCACCTGATCTTCCATAGACATCACAAAAACTAGACAAGCCTTTCCTCCCTTATGTTTCCCAACATTTCCTGGGACAAGTGTGTGTAGGTAGAAATCAACAAACATGTTTCCTGGCCCCAAACTTTACCCCCTTTTTCCAGTAAAGGATTGGCTTTCGGTATCACGCCTCCTCGCTTTTACCTTTTTACTTTATCCTGCGTAAACATTTTTTTCAGCATCTTAAACGTCTTGCCCATTAGCCCATCTATCCCCAACATCAGACCACTTATTATCATCTGACAGATCAGAATCAGACTCAACCAGCTACTGTTGCCTTCTTCTGCTTCTCTTTACATCGAGATGCGCTGCTCCTGTAATTCCAAACATTGTGCCAGTACCCCGTGTTCTAAACATTTTGGCAACCCCAAGGTGTCCCTCTCCCATGTTGAGATTATAAGGCCCCACTGGAATATTGCTGCCTTCATCGACCCTGGATCCCTGCGCAAGGATCCTGGCACTTGGCCCATCATCGTGCCATGTTCCCTCAAATTTTTGCTAGAATGATACCATTGAGGATACCTGCCTTGCTTCCTTGATGCCATTTGCTCCAAACAATCCAGTACACCCCAAGTCCAGGTCCTTGTGCTGCATGATTTGTGGGGGCTCTATACGTGGCAATATCCTGGCACCTTCCATTGCTTTCCGCTTGAGTGCTGTAAATATAAAAACATTCTGCCAGTATCCATTATCACCTAGGCCTGCAGATTATGACTGTGTAATGAAACTCACTTAAGTCCTTGTCTATTGCATCCAGGCCTTGACACATCGCAAATGTTCTTGGCAGACCAGAGCTGTCTAAAATCCCCCTACACTCCCTCACCCAATTACCTTACACCTACGTTCAGTCCCAAACCGAGCCATGTGGCCAGCATTTTGGACAAAGATACCCCTAACTTACATTATGCCTATTCCTACCAACTATCCAAGGTTCCCCACTGCTACGCCTTTCTTGGCATTTTGCCCGCTCATTACTTTTTCAATGTACAGAGCTACTGGTGGATACTGTATATAGTAACTAATGATGGACATACCGCATATAGATGAAATATTACTTCAGAGAGTCCCCCTGGCAGCAGGCAGCCGATCTCAAGAAATTCTGGAACAAAAAGTATAAACTGTGAAGATATTATGACGTGCGCTTAGTATGGTTCATCATATCAACAAATATATGTTCAGCCTATTGAAAACATGAGGGAGATTGTTCCCACAGTCTTGTCATGTGTCTCTATAGGAACATTCTGGATGACATCACATTATAGAATTTCTATAGGTTGTTATTTGCTATAATACTTACATATATACAGTGGATCTTCTAGCATGTCGGCTGTCACTGGTGCCACATATTCAGATGTTATAAATGTCTGTAAAATACATAATGGGTTTAATGCACATACATAAAATAACCCCATATCTATAATGAATAATAATATATTTACTTTCACACATTTCATTTTCTATCACAGGGCGAGTCCAATGCCCCTCTGCCACACAAATAACACCAGCAGTATAATGGCACATAATAGTTGGAGGACCCTGGTATAGATTTTGTATCAGGGACCAGGAGCTTATTGTTATTCTTCTATATAATCTTATCCTTAATGGAAAACTTCTAATTTGTCTTTTGTGGAGTCTTTTGGACTGGAGTAGAGAGAGTAGAAAATGGTAAATTGGATTTCTGGATTCAACAGACAAAATAATTATTAAAGGGGTTTTCTGACAGTTTCATAAACCTTAGTCTAAGCCGCATATGGCTAAAAAGAACAAATTGTCCCTACTCATTTTTTAAATTCCCTGTGGCTCCTGTGCTGGTGGTTCTGTTGTCTTTAGTTGCTAGGCCACAGCGGTCATGTCCGTGTGGATGGCATGTCACGTGGCAGCTATTGTGTCACATCCAGGGCCGGCCTTAGGTTTATTGGTGACATGTGCAGTATCTGTGACGTCCTCCCCCTTATGATGCACCATGTAGTGTCCAAATAATTTAATCATACAGTGCCCAAATAACATCACCCAGTCAATAAACTAGGGATTGTATCTTTCTGTTTTTTTATATTATAGGTTTGGGCCCTAAATGCCGGACGGCAGTGTAAGTTGAGGGTGCCCAGGCCATCTATGGTGGTAGTGCCCTCTTCAGTATTGACCAGTAATACACACTATGTGATCATTTAGAGATGCAGTTAATAAAATACACTGACCTTGGACTCTCCTACTGAATACATCCGACTGAATGTAGAACGTTATGTGATGTGAGGTGGAGGGCTCTGCTTAATCTTTGATCTGCCCTCCTGGGACGTGTGGTTATCATTAACTCTTATGAGGAATTAATTCTAGGAGAAAGAAAGACAATGTATTAGGACAAATCTTAATCAATGGCAACATTTCTATCTAGAACAGAGTCAAGTCCCCAACCAGTGTAAAATTACCAAAGGGGTAAATAGGATGACCGGCTGGGGTCCAGGGATTTGGGGTGGCCCACAGCTCTGGGGCTCCATACGCCCCTGAAATTGGACAAACAATAACGGCGCAGGGAGGAAGCGAAATGTCTGACCCGGTTGGTCGTCTATTAGGTGAGTATAATTTTTTATTTTATAGGAGCAAAGGGGGCACTATTAATATGGGGGATAAAAGGACTAAGTCGGGGCTTAGAAAAGGGGGCTTCATTACTGTGGGCCATACAAAAGGGGCATTCTGACCCAGGACATACAAAAAGTGTCATTCTAACTGTGGAGGGTATTGGTGGATACTGCATATAGTAACTAATAAGAGACGCACCTTGCATAGATGAAATATTGCTTCAGAGAGTCCCCCTGGCAGCAGGCAGCCGATCTTAAGGTGTTCTGGAAAAAACAATAATTGTGTCGTTTTATTTCTCCAGACAGACGTGTGCTCAGTATAGACCACCCAACAATGAAAGAAATGTACATTAGGGCTCATGTACACAGCAACTTCATGTGGACGGACCTGTATGGTGGCGCACAGACTGCAGTACTGGTAATGTAGACACTCTGTGTGCGCTGTGTGCTCCCCCATAAGCCAAATGTGGATTAGGAAATTACATAAATAACAAGTCCCTTATATATTACTAATACCATAATATCTTCTTTATGGAGCATTTCTATAATAATAATAATAATAATATAAAGCTGCAGTAAAATTCCCAGCGTTTACTTTTGCTACATGTGGATGAGTTTTTGAGACTGTAACTATTCACCTGTAACACTTGTGAATTTTGCCGCGCAGCAAATCTGCAGCGTCTGAATTCAGCTTTATGGCGTAGAATATAGTACTCAAATACTGCAATCATACAGTGCCCAAATAACACTGCCAGACAAGTATTGTCTGCCACACTGTAATGTAATCCATTATCAAGGAATTGTATCTGCATCCTGAGCAGTGCCCTTTACTTTTTTTACATGAAGAGTGGGATTGAGTGTTCAAGCAATGGGTGCCCCAGACATCAAGACCAGTGGCGCCCCATTCATTAGTGACAGGTGATGCACCCAGTGTAACCGCACAGGTCGCACACCCCCAAAACAGGCCCTGGATGAACAACATTGGGGAATTTGTTCCCACAGTCTTGTCATGTGTCTCTATAGGAACATTCTGGATGACATCAGATTATAGAATTTCTATAGGTTGTCATTTGCTATAATACTTACATATATACAGTGTATGTCCTAGCATGTCGGCTGTCACTGGTGCCACATATTCAGATGTCATAAATGTCTGTAAAATACATAATGGAATAAACATAAAATAACCCCATATCTAGAATGAATAATAATATATTTACTTTCACACCTTTCATTTTCTATCACAGGACGAGTCAGACATTGAAAACCTTTTGTAATGTTAGTGTAAACCCAGGGAACATAACTATAGGGGTGAAGAGGTTGCAGTCACACCCAGGCCCAGGTGTCCATGACTGACATTAGGGGGGGTCACAATGTGGGCAATTTACAAATGCCAATCCCCAATGCCCCCATCTCCTAGAGGAATCCCGATTTTCGCTGCTAGAAACGCGATGTCAGTGAGAGAAGCACCCGGGCGGAGAGGCAGCTGCTGAGTTGCCCAACCGCTTCTAAAACACAAGCAGTGGAAGGGAGCCAGCGCAGCGCCCCGTTCCACCTGCTGGAGGGATGCGCCCTATGTAATGGCACAGGTCGCACACCCCTAAGGCCGGCCCTGGCTACTGCTGAGCCTTATTAGGATAATATACGGTAGCTTTTTAAGACTATTTAATTAAATTAAATTAGACATCATATTGAAAACGACTGAGAAGTCACATTCCACATTACTGACAGCTGCAATTCTCAGACAATGGTAAGGGTATGTTCACACACTTAACTAAAAAACGTCTCTAAAATACAGAGCTCTTTTCAAGGGAAAACAGCCTCTTATTTTCAGTCATTTTTTAAGCCACAAACATTTTTTGAGGCGTTTTTACCAACGTTCTTGGAGCTGTTTTTCTATTGAGACAATGAAAAACGGCTCCAAAAACGGCCGAAGGAGTGAAATGCACTTCTTTTTACAGGGTGTTTTTTATGCGCCGCTTTATCAAACGCCCACGTAAAATGCACCATCGGAGAAAAAAAACAGTTTTTCCCATTGAAATCAATGGGCAGATGTTTGGAGGCGTCCAGCCTCCGTATTTTCGGCTGTTTCTCGGGGTGTTTACGGCCAGGAAAACGGCTGAAAATAGGCTGTGTGAACATACTCTGTTGTACTGAGTTGTAAGTTTAATGAGAAAATATGAAACCTTGAAATCTGAATGTAAAATGTTCAGTTGTTACTTGCATTAATAGAAACATTTTACTGGAACTTGAACAGTTTGTCTAAAAAAAAAAAACAACCCCCGACAATCACCAGAAAAAAATCCTTCTACAATCATATCGTTGTGGTGAGGTGTTGGTGTGGTTAGAAATTGCTGCAGTAATGTCCAGTGTGAATCTGGCCTTATATGAGAATTCTAGAGCGTATATATTTCATGTGTCCAGTAACATGTAGAATTAATGATAAAATGCTGCATCTTACCTGTCAATCACACAGTCAATCACAGTCCCGGTCCAGACGTCATTGGCAGAAATGGTAAAAAATATGTAATCCAGCTGCACATAGAACCTAACGGCTAGTACTGTCTATGACATCATCAGTGACATCATAAGCGGCTGCAGTATCTGTTACATCATCTAATTATCTCCTACTGCCTGGATAGACTGTCTGTGCATACACTGGATATAGGCGTTACATGGGACTGCTGTTTATAAACATGGAAGAAAGATACATGTGTGGTTATAGGGGCTACGACTAAGAACATGTAATGTATGAAACGTGTAATCTGTTACTAGATGGATTTTATACTGTAATACAGATGTAGCCATCTTTAACTTGACTCTGATAACTTGTTGCAGCGTGATACTTTCTTGATCCCGCAGCACTCCGTGTTTCAAGTGTGCGTGAGTAGGCTTCCACGCCAATGTGTAAAAAATGGGAACTCAGCACTCCAAGGTATTATGCAATAAGTGATATTTGATTTCACATATAGCGAAAAGTAGTAATCCAAAAATAATGGCGCCATTACCCAACAGCGACCGAGGTCACAAGCGCCGCATGTCTAAAGACGGTTGAATGTATAGACCGAAACGTTAAAAACCTATTTTTGGATTACTACTTTTCGCTATATGTGAAATAAAATATCATTTGTTGCAGCGTGATATCACACAACAAAAGCCATTGAAAAAGTCAAGATAAGGGATTGTTTATTTAATGCGTTAAAAGTCAAGGTAAAGACGGCAACATCTGAACTAATAAAGGATACATTTTATTGAATTTCGTTTTAGGCTACATTCACACAACAGTAAACAACGTCCGCTTTCAGAACAATGATGTTCTATGGGTATATTCACACGGCCTTTTTTTAACCACCCGTGATTATTGGCCGTCAAAAAATAGAACATGTCCTATTTTTGGCCGCTTTCACGGCCAGACGGCCCCCATAGAAGTCAATGGATCCATTTTTAACGGCCGTCAATACATGTAACAGCCGTTAAAAACGGTTCTGTGATTTGGGGATTCAAGAGCCAAGGGAACTATTGGCTCCCTTGCTGGTAATCGGAGGCGCAATGACACATACTCACCGATGCAGCGCCGTCCTCTACAGGTGTGGTCTCTAGTCTCATGGGTTCTGCGAAGGTGACGAGATGACGTCCTCGCGTCGCCTTCGCAGAACCAGTGAGACTAGAGATCACTCGTGACGTAGACGGTCATGCATCGGTGAGTATGTAGGGCATTCAGGCGGACAAAAATTACGGATATTGTTGCGCTCACTACTATGGTAGCATGGCGCTAGTACAGGGGACATTGTTGTCTACTGTAGCAAAAATTTTCGGCACAGTCCTGAATTTACAGAGAGAGTCCCGGAAGATTACCACAGGGAGGGGGGGGGTGTGGTGCTTTCTCCAGAGAGGTGTCTGTGTCATCATCTACAGGGGGGCTGTGTGCCATCGTCTACAGGGGGCTGTGTGCCATCGTCTACAAGGGGGCTGTGTGCCATCATCTACATGGGGCGGTGTGCCATCATCTACAGGGGGGCTGTGTGCCATCATCTACAGGGGGGCTGTGTGCCATCATCTACAGGGGGTCTGTGTTTCATCATCTACAGGGGGGCTGTGTGGCATCATATACAGGGGGTCCGTGTGCCATCATCTACAGGGGGTCTGTGTGCCATCATCTACAGGGGGTCTGTGTTTCGTCATCTACAGGGGGTCTGTGTGGCATCATATACAGGGGGTCCGTGTGCCATCATCTACAGGGGGGCTGTGTGGCATCATCTACAGGGGGGCTGTGAAACAATCATGACAATGACCTTTGTTTGGGTGTTTTCAGGGGGTTTGGAAAAAAAAGCCAGACAAATGAAATTCATCAGTTTTTTAACGGCCATGAAAAACGGATGCAAAATGGATGTCAAACGGCCATTAAAAACGGACAGACGGACTGAAAGTGTATAAAAAATTGCAGACACAATGATGCAAAACGGCCATGAAAAACTGACAGTTGATCAGTTTTTAATGGCTATTTTTCTGCACTGTCGTGTGAATGTAGCCTAAGTTCTGGATCGTCTCCATTTTAATGGATAAAGTTACCGGACAATTATCCGCCCACCGAGAGTTTATTGGACACATGGACGGCCTGGTGAGCAGATGGACTTCTTGTTTCTTTGTTTGGAGTCATGTACAGATATAGCAATCCTTATCCTGACTCTGATAACTTGCTGCAGCGTGATAATTTATCACTTAAGTCACTGAAAACCATTGAAAAAGTGAAATTAAAGTTTCTTGACACTGTGTATTCAATGTATTTAACCCCTTCGAGCTCAGCAACGTAATATTCCGTCGCGCTGACCGCCCCGTTCGCGCTCAGCGACGGAATATTATGTCGCAGGGAAAATGCATCGCCATTTTCCACTGCCGCGTGCACGAGCTGTGACAGCTGCTGTTTCCGACAGCAGGCTATCACAGCTCAATACGCCGGGACCTATTGCGATGGTCCCGCCTCCACAATCGCCACTATTGGTCAGTCAGTGAGTAACTGTCCAATAGTGGCGATCGGTCTCTTCTCTTCCTCTCCCTGACATCACATCCTGCCGCACCCGCCCTGAGATGGAGACAGCGAGGCGTTCAGAGCGGTTGTGAGTAGAGGGAGAGAAGAAAAAGAGTGAAAAAAAGTGAAAAAAAGACAACTTTTTTCTGCTTCCCACCTCCCCAATCCACTACCCAGTCCAGTCCTTTACCCTTCCTCCTGGTGTTCCTCCCACATTTTTGGTCAGTGATCTCCTATCACTGACCACTTCTTAGTCTTCAGGACCAATTTCTTGGTCCCTGGGGATAATTTTTTTCTTTATAAAACATATAAAATAAAAAAATATATATTAAAAAAAAAAAAACGAAAAAAAAACCTGTTAATTTAGACAATTTATCTAGTTAGTTTAGTATTAGTGTTAGTTAGTGTCAGGGAACCGTCAAAAAGCATAATTAGGTATAGCGTCAGGAATCCATCACCATAGTTAGATCTAGCGTTAGGGGTCCATCACAGTAGTTAGGTTTAGCGTCAGGGAAGCTCAGAATAATCTAGTTAGGTTTAGTGTCAGAGAATAGTCTGGCAGGGACGTAGCTAGGGGGGGGGCAAGCGGGGCATGTGCCCCGGGCGCAGTCCAGAGGGGGGCGCCAGCGCCCCCTCCTCCTGCACTATAATTGTACCTGTGTCGCAAGGACACAGGTACAATTAAGCAATGAATGACCGGGCACGTTCCGTGCCCGGCCATTCAGCGCCTTTCCATGAATGAAGCGACTGGTACCTTTTGTACCAGTGACGCTTCCGTCGATGAAAGGCGCTGACTGACTGACAGGGAAAGTCATCCTGCCCAGCCAATCAGCGCCTTTCATAGACACTGCTTTCAACCCCCTAGAGACCTGCGCAGAAGAGAGCAGGTCTCCATGGCTGCCGGACGGCGTGGGAGCGGGAATAAGGTGAGTTAGAAATTATTTTTTTTATTTTTTTTATTGTAATAGAAGTGTGGCTGTATCTGCGGTGGGGGACTTTGTCTACACGGGGGACTTTATCTACGGGGGGTGTCTATCTACAGGGGGACTATATCTACAGGGCTGGGCTATATACAGGGGGACTATATCTTCAGGGCTGGGCTATATACAGGGGGACTATATCTACTGGGGGGCTACATACAGGGGGACTATATCTACAGAGGGGCTATATACAGGGCGACTATATCTACAGGGCTGGGCTATATACAGGGGGACTATATCTACAGGGCTGGGCTATATACAGGGGGACTATATCTACAGGGCTGGGCTATATACAGGGGGACTATGTCTACAGGGCTGGGCTATATACAGGGGGGCTATATACAGGGGGATTATATCTGCTGGGCTAAATACAGGGGGACTATATCTACAGGGGGGCTATATACAGGGGGACTATATCTGCTGGGCTATATACAGGGGGACTATATCTGCTGGGCTATATACAGGGGGGCTATATACAGGGGGACTATATCTACAGGGGGGCTATATACAGGGGGACTATATCTGCTGGGCTATATACAGGGGGACTATATCTACAGGGCTGGGCTATATACAGGGGGACTATATCTGCTGGGCTATATACAGGGGGACTATATCTATTGGGGGGCTATATACAGGGGGACTATATCTACAGGGCTGGGCTATATACAGGGGGACTATATCTACAGGGCTGGGCTATATACAGGGGGACTATATCTACAGGGGGGCTATATACAGGGGGACTATATCTACAGGGGGGCTATATACAGGGGGACTATATCTACAGGGCTGGGCTATATACAGGGGGACTATATCTACAGGGCTGGGCTATATACAGGGGGACTATATCTACAGGGGGGCTATATACAGGGGGACTATATCTACAGGGCTGGGCTATATACAGGGGGACTATATCTGCTGGGCTATATACAGGGGGGCTATATACAGGGGGACTATATCTACAGGGGGGCTATATACAGGGGGACTATATCTACAGGGGGGCTATATACAGGGGGACTATATCTACAGGGGGGCTATATACTGGAGTGGGCTGTCTATAGAGCACCATATACAGGGGTGGGCTATATAGTATATAGCCCCCTGTAGATATAGCCCACCCCTGTATATGGTGCTCCATAGATAGCCCACCCCATTATATAGCCCCCCTGTAGATATAGTCGCCCTGTAGATATAGGCAAGCCCTGTAGATATATTCCCCCTGTATATAGCCCCCCTATGTATAGCCCACCCCTGTAGATATAGCCCCCCTGTGTATAGCCCAGCCCTGTAGATATGGTCCCCCTGTAGATATGGTCCCCCTGTAGATATGGTCCCCCTGTAGATATAGTCCCCCTGTAGATATAGTTCCCCTGTAGATATAGCCCACCCCTGTATATAGTCCCCCTGTAGATATAGCCCACTCCTGTATATAGTATCCCACAAATAGCTCCCCCTATAGTGCTCCACAGAAAGCCCACCCCTGTATATAGCCCCCTTGTACATATAGTCCACCCCTGTATATAGTGCTCCACAGATAGCCCACCCTTGTATATAGTATATACAGGGTGGGCTATCTGTGGAGCACTATATACAGGGGTGGACCATCTTGTGGAGCACTATATACAGGGGTGGACTATATGTACAGGGGGCTATATACAGGGGTGGGCTATCTGTGAAACACTATATACAGGGGTGTACTATATGTGGAGCACTATATACAGGGGTGGGCTATATCTACAGGGGGGCTACATACATGGTTGGGCTATCTGTAGAGCTCTATATACTGGGGTGGGCTATATCTACAGGGGGCTATATACAGGGGTGGGCTATCTGTAGAGCACTATAGGGGGAGTTATTTGTGGGACACTATATACAGGGGTGGGCTATATGGGGGCACTATCTACAGGGGGCTCTATGGCAGGCACTATCTACAGGGGGCACAGTGTGTGTGTGGGACACGGTGTATGGTGCTATTATAATTAGAGGTGCAGTGTATGGCGCTATTATATTTAGGGGCGTAGTGTGTGGTATAATGATAACTTTATATTTATTTATAGGTGCAGAAATGTTGGAAAAGTGAGAAGCTGAAGACATGTGAGCGGCAAACTGCAGAAATGGACCGGGAGACGTCATCATAGAGATCTGGACCAAATGGAGAAAAATAACTAGAATCTGAGACGTCACCGGTGAGTCACTTAATGTAAATGTTTATTCTGCCTCTAATTAGTATTGTAGTCCCTGTATGATCTGCAGCGAGATGATGGGTGATATGATTATGATAGGATTTATTTTTTGTAAAACGACATCTCCCAGCATATCCTTACCATTGTTTGGGCCATGCTGGGAGCTGTAGTTTTACGCCGTACAAACCTATACGGCAGGGGTTGCACTAAATTGAGCTGTATTTGTGCTGGGGCTGTATATATGTAGTGAGCTTGGTTCTTGTGTTGTGTATAGAACCATATTGCTTGTGAAATATACAAATAATTTTATGCTCGCGTTACATAAAAATAAATGACACGTCGATTGGTAGAGAAAACAAACACGGCGAGGGGGAAGGAGATGTTGGGAAAGAGGTTGGGGGGGGCGCCAAACTGAATCTTTGCCCTGGGTGCTGGAGAACCTAGCTACGCCTCTGGGTTTAGGTAGCAGCCTATTGCTCCTAGTTAGGAAAGCAATCAAACATGTCCCAACGGACATTTAGTGCCGAAGAGGCATATTCATTTCTTGCCTCCGACACAGAGTCGTCGGATGGTGAGACTCTGTTTTATTTATCCACCTCCTCATCCAGTGATGAAGAAGAGGAACCTCCTAGGAGATGCCCCTTGACCACCAGTGCAGTTGAAGCCCCCGAGCGAAATGACCCCGCCGCAGTTCAAGCCCCCATTTGGACCCCCACACCAGACATTTATGAGCCCAAAATCCCAGAGTTAAAATTTAATACGGCAGGGCTCAGTGAAATGGGCTTTTTCAAGTTCTTCTTCACTGATGACTTTATAGATCTTATGGTCTCCCAGACAAATTTATATGTCCAACAGTATATTACTAAGAACCCTACATCATTTTATGCCCAATCCTACAGGTGGACCCCTGTAGATGTAGCAGAGTTGGGCAAGTTCTGGGGACTTCACTTGAACATGGGGCTTCTGAAAAAGCCATCCATTAGGACCTACTGGAGCATGAACATCTTATACCATACCCCCAATGTACCGTATGGCCATGTCCAAGATGCATTATGAGGCAATATTTTGCTTCTTAAATTATAAGGATAATGAGCAGTGCCCACCCCGAGATGACCCCAGTTTTGACCGTTTGTACAAACTGAGACCCCTATTAGACCATTTCAGTGCTCGGTTTGCCCAAGCATACACCCCCGAGAAGTGTATTTCTATTGATGAGTCCCTGGTACATTTTAAAGGGAGGCTTCAATTCCGCCAGTACCTGCCGAGTAAGAGGGCAAGGTATGGCGTAAAGATGTATAAGTTGTGCGAGAGTGCATAAGGGTATACCTACAAATTTAGGATGTATGAAGGGAAGGACAGCAGTATTCAGCCCCCAGAATGTCCCCCCTTACTGGGAATTAATGCAAAAATTGTGTGGGATTTGGTGCACCCACTGCTGGACCAGGGTTACCACCTCTACTTGGATAATTTTTATACCAGCATCCCACTCTTCAAATGCCTCGCTTCCAGAAGTCCTGCGGCATGCGGCACTGCTAGAAAAAATCTGAGAGGCCTCCCTAAGACTCTGCTTGGGCAAACACTCAGAAGGGGTGAGAGCAGGGCACAATCTAGCAGCAACATATTGTGTGTCAAGTACAAGGACAAGAGAGATGTCCTTGTATTAACAACAATACATGGCCACACCAGTACCCATGTACCTGTACGAGGTACCAGTATAGAGACCCCCAAACCAGACTGCATCCTGGACTACAATAGGTACATGGGAGGGGTTGACTTGTCAGATCAAGTCCTGAAGCCCTACAGCGCCATGCGGAAATCGAGGGTGTGGTCAGTGCCGCATCTGCCATGAGGCCAGGTGAGCCGACGGCCTCAGGCGGCACCACCTACCCAAACGCATTTTCATCCCGGGACGGACTGGACCAGGGGGAGGGGCCATGCAGACGCACATAGCAGACGTGCCGAACGTCTGTAACACTCCTCCTCCTCTCTGACGCTGTACACAGCACATGCAGCCAGAGAGGAGCAAGCCTGCAGGAGGAGCGACAAGCGACGAGCAGCACGAGCAGCACAAGGTTAGTTCCTGCCTTGCTGGGACCGGGACCCGTGACGTGAGTATACTGCAAGGGGGAGACTGGGCATTTTACCGACAGCAGAGGGCTCTATGGGGCTGGAATAATCCACCCCATAGAGCCCTCACATCACTATAATGGAAGGATTAGTGTGGGTGGGGGAGGGTCTGAGCATCTGTCTGACTTACTGCAGAGAGCTCTATAGGGGGGGGATTCTGCCCCCCCCTTTAGAGCAGTCAGTCAGATTCTCAGACCCCCCTAACCTTTCAGTATAGTAACTAGTCAGGGCTCTATGGTGGGGGGGTAATTCCCCCCTATAGAGCCCTCTGCTGTCAGTAAAACGCCCAGACCCCCCCCCCCTTGCAGTATACTCCTGCCTTTGTAGCTTTCCTGTGCTTAATTAGCGTGGGAAAGCTACAATCAGGGCTGTGACTGGTGAGTTTCACAGTCACTCCCAGTACACACTGCATGCAGCAGCTGCGGCATTCAGTCTGACTGTGAGTCTCTGACCAGTCACCACCCACACGCAGCAGAAAGACAGGATAGGCTGATAGTGCCGGTCATTGAATAAACCCTCAACTACTACAGTTTCAGACACATTGACTATGATAGTTTCTATAGTGTAGTGGTTAGCTTGTCTGCCTTATGTATCGAGGTTGCTGGTTCAAATCATAGCTGGGGTTTTTTTTTTTTTTTTTTATATTAATATTTTGTTTTGGGCTTTGTTCACACTAGCATTAATATACGCTTACCTCTCTTCCGTCAGAGGAAGAGAGGATCGATACGTTAAACGGAAAGCAACGGCTCCATTAGAATTACCATTGCTTTCAATGGTAATTCTTTTGTATCAGTTGCTTTCCGTTTGTCTCCGTTCGCTAGGTTTCCGTTCTTTTGAACGGAAATTAAAGTTCTGCAGACTGCACTTTTGTTTCCTTTAAAAAAAACGGAAACTTAGCGAACGGAGACAAACGGAAAGCAACTGATACAAAAGAATTACCATTGAAAGCAATGGTAATTCTAATGGAACCGTTGCTTTCCGTTTAACGTATTGATCCTCTCTTCCTCTGACGGAAGAGAGGTAAACGTATATTAATGCTAGTGTGAAAGAAGCCTTAGGGCCTGTTCACATCAGCGTTGGCTTTCCGTTCTGGGGTTCCGTCGGAGGTAACCCCGCAACGGAAAGTCAAACTGAAACCACAGCTTCCGTTTCTGTCACCATTAGCGCAGTCGACTGCGCTATTGATTCCGCCACAAAAACGGAAACGGTGACTAACGGAAACCATTAGCAATGTTTCCGTCACCATTGATTTCAATGGTGACTGAAACGGAAGCTGTGGTTTCAGTTTGACTTTCCGTTGCGGGGTTCACCCGACGGAAACCTCCCACGGAACCCCAGAAAGGAAAGCCAACGCTGATGTGAACAGGCCCCAATCCTTCCCCATAAACCTGCCCCCGCTAATTAAAATAAATATATTATATAATGTATATAGCGCTGTATCCTGTATCCGTCAGGTCAGCGGGTCCTGCAGGATCGAGCTGTTACCGATCACATCTAAGTTCATAACTTATAACTTAGATGTGATCGGTAATAGGCGACCTAATGGATTCAGGTCTCAGCGCCATGGCCGCCATCAGGGAGGTACTGCCGGTACTGCTGTCAGGGGCCCGGTCAAAATTTGAAAAAACGGGGGCCCGTGCTCCACTGCCGGAATGCATTTGCTCACGGGCCCTTATGATTTCACTTTGGTGAAAGGAACAGGTCCCATCACGGAGCCGGGGCCCGTTGTTTGCATCAGAGTAAAATCATAAGGGCCCGCTGTTCACATAGAGCCTGCCCCTCCTCCTCCTCCTCTACAGCGGCGTGACAGCGCGTGTGGAGGAGACGTCATGAAGGTGGCGGGAGGTTTGAATGCAGTGGAGGCGGGACAAGCAGCAGCAGCAGAAGAAGACTCCTGACCCAGTGAGTACAGCATATAATGTCTGTGTCAGTATGTAATGTCTGTCTGTCAGGTTGCTGCTGCCCGGAGCCTCCTCACATCACATCCCCACAATAAAAATCAGTGTTACCTATGTCACATTATACCCTCTCAGCTCTGCTTCATATCCTTGTATCGCTAGTAGCATTTCTTACCTCTTATCTCCCGGGCTGTGTAGCAGAGGGAGAAGACAGGTTTATTGTCCCGTTATACGCAGCCCAGGAGATAAGAGCCATCGCAGAGCTGCTGCTAGTGATATAATGCAGTGCTTCAGTGTCCGGAGGATCATACAGACCAGGGTAAGACACTTGCTTTCTACGGGGGTTAGATGACAATGGGGACAGGGAGATGATGGTGTAGTGGGTAAGAGATAATAATGGATGGTGGATGACACTGAAGGAGACATTATACTAGGGGGATGATAACTGGGGGAAAAGAGGATATCTGAAAGGAGGGGTAGAGGAACGAGAGAGGATACGAGGGGGAGGGGGAGAGATCTTTAAGGTTATGTACACCTCTTTTTTTTTATACCAAAAAGTTTATTAGTGTGTGTTATGAAACTTTGTAAATACTTTTTATTCAAAATAATTGTTACTTTATGTGATACAGCTGCTTTGTATCCTGTATACAGAGCAGCTGTATTGTGCGCAGAGACCTGTATCTGTCAGGTCCGAGGGACTGACGGGTACAGTCTCGGCGGGCCAGGATCCACCTGTTATCGATCAAATCTAAATTATGAACAGGGACACGCAGGACCCGCTGACCTGACAGATAAAGGTTTCAGTGCATGATACAGCTGCTCTGTATCTCAAAGTAAAAATATATATTTTTTAAAAGTATTTACAAAGTAGCACCAAACAGACTGCTAAAACAACAAATACCACACTCACTTTACATAGCCTTCAAACATGTGGTGGGTAGAGACAGGGCCGGCCTTAGGATAGATGGCGCTCCGTGCAAAATTATCTTTCGGCGCCCCACCCCATCATAAAAAAAATGGCCCATAAAAAAAAGTATAATGCCCTCCATAGTATAATGCCCCTTTAGTTCCTCCCATACAGTATAATAATAATAATATATTATAACCCCTTCAAGGACACAGTATTTTGTCCTCTAATTTTGCCCACACAGTATTATGCCCCCTAAGTGCCACACACAGTATATTTCCCCCTGTAGTGTCCCTACACAGTATAATGTCCGCTTAGTGGCCCCTACACAGTATAATGCCCCCCTCCCCATCCTGCCACACAGAGCCCCCCTGTAGATAGTGCCCCCTGTAGATTGTGCGATACAGCCTTCCGTTAGACAGTGCCATACAGCCCCCACCTCACCCTTGTAGATCGTGCCATACAGCCCCCACCTCACCCTTGTAGACAGTGCGATACATCCCCTATCTCCCCCCCCCCCCTGTAGATCGTGCCATACACCTCTCTCATGTAGACAGTGCCATACAGCCCTCACCTCCTCCTTGTAGACAGTGCCATAAAGCCCCACACCTCCCCCTTGCAGACAGTACCGTACAGCCCCCACCTCCCTTATGTAGACATTGTGTTAGGGATCTGCCAGGTACTACGTCTAGGTATACTCCTGGGATTAATCAATCCACACCTGAGGCCAGACCTGTTCGACTGACACCATCTCCCACCCACTAGGGTGGCAGGCTCAGGAGTGGGAGAGCCTATCGCGGCCTGGTCAGTCGGAGTTAGCTCCGCCCCCTGTCCTTTATTACCTGCTGTGTTCTCCTCCTCAGTGCTTGTAATTCTTTTGGATTCCTGGCCCCACTGCTGCTTGCTCCAGCCTGCTTCTGCCGTGCTTCTGCCTTGCTGCTGTTCTGCTTAACCCGCTTTGCCTCCGGCTTGCTTCCTCCTCCGTGCTCACTTGGGTATACTCCACTTCATCCTGGTCCTGACAACTCATTCACCGCTCCGTTTCCTCGCGGCGTTCCGTGGGCTACTGCCCCTTCCCTTGCGTGTTCCCTGTTTGTTCTCCCGTGCACTTAGACAGCGTAGGGACCGCCGCCCAGTTGTACCCCGTCGCCTAGGGCGGGTCGTTGCAAGTAGGCAGGGACAGGGCGGTGGGTAGATTAGGGCTCACTTTCCCTTCACCTCCTTCCTGCCATTACATAATTACAAGCCTCTTACCTAGTCTACCATTTCCCCTACGCTGACGCTATCATGGACCCCCTTGAGACCCTGACCCAGCAGATGCAGGGCCTCTCCCTACAGGTCCAGGCCCTGGCCCAGAGGGTCAACCAGGGTGACGCTGCCGTAGTAGTTCCCCTCACCTCACCTCTAGAACCCGACATCAAGTTACCTGACCGGTTCTCAGGGGACCGTAAGACGTTTCTCTCCTTCCGGGAGAGTTGCAGACTGTATTTCCGCCTTAAACCCCACTCCTCAGGTTCCGAGAACCAGCGGGTGGGTATCATCATATCCCGACTCCAGGAAGGGCCCCAAGAGTGGGCCTTCTCCTTGGCTCCTGACGCCCCTGAACTTTCCTCTGTTGATCGCTTTTTCTCTGCCCTCGGACTCATTTACGACGAGACTGACAGGACTGCTTTAGCCGAGAGTCAGCTGGTGACCTTACGTCAGGGTAGGAGACCGGTTGAGGAGTACTGTTCTGATTTTAGAAAGTGGTGCGTAGCTTCTCGGTGGAACGATCCGGCCCTAAGGTGCCAGTTTAGGTTAGGATTATCTGACGCCCTGAAGGATCTGCTGGTTAGCTACCCCTCTTCTGACTCCCTTGACCAGGTTATGGCCCTAGCAGTACGACTTGACCGACGTCTCAGGGAACGTCAGCTTGAACGCTTCAATGTGCTCCCCTCTGACTTTTCTGCGATCCCCCCCGAGGTCCCGTCTCCTCGCCCCTCCACGGAGGACTCGGAGGTACCTATGCAACTCGGGGCCTCCATGTCTCCTCGACAACGTAGGGAGTTTCGCAGAATGAATGGTCTCTGCTTCTACTGTGGGGACGACAAGCATCTTCTGAACACCTGTCCCAGGCGCAAGAATAAAAAGCCGGAAAACTTCCGCGCCTAAGTGATCATCGGGGAGGTCACTTGGGCGCACAGGTATTTCCCGTTAATGTGAAATGCAATAAAATTTTGCTTCCCTTTCAGGTCTCGTTTGCTGGCCGGTCTGCCACTGGCAGTGCCTTCGTGGATTCTGGCTCATCTGCTAATATCATGTCTGTGGAATTTGCTATGTCTCTAAAAATGCCTTTTATTGATTTACCTTATCCTATCCCTGTAGTAGGTATCGACTCAACTCCCCTTGCTAATGGTTATTTTACTCAGCATACTCCTGTTTTTGAACTCCTGGTTGGCTCCATGCATTTGGAGCAGTGCTCTGTACTGGTGATGCAGGGATTATCGTCTGATCTGGTATTAGGTCTTCCCTGGTTGCAGTTGCATAATCCCACGTTTGATTGGAATACTGGGGATCTCACCAAATGGGGTAGTGAATGTCTCATGTCATGTCTTTCTGTTAACTCTATTTCTCCCCGGGAGGAGGTAAACACGCTTCCTGAGTTTGTTCAGGACTTCGCCGATGTGTTTTCTAAGGAGGCCTCCGAGGTGTTGCCCCCCCCCCATAGAGATTACGATTGCGCCATCGATTTGGTGCCTGGTGCCAAGCTTCCTAAGGGTAGGATATTTAATCTTTCATGTCCTGAACGTGAAGCTATGAGGGTGTATATCCAAGAATGCCTGGCCAAGGGTTTCATTCGCCCCTCGACTTCTCCTGTAGGTGCTGGCTTCTTCTTTGTGGGGAAGAAGGATGGTGGTCTTAGGCCGTGCATTGATTATCGTAACCTGAATAAGGTCACCGTAAGGAACCAGTACCCACTTCCTTTGATTCCGGATCTTTTTAATCAGGTTCAGGGAGCCCAATGGTTTTCTAAGTTCGATCTACGGGGGGCATATAACCTTATCCGCATCAAAGAGGGGGATGAGTGGAAAACTGCGTTCAACACACCCGAGGGTCATTTCGAATACCTGGTCATGCACTTTGGGTTGTGTAATGCCCCTGCTGTCTTCCAGAATTTTATTAATGAAATCCTGAGAGATTACCTGGGTAATTTTCTTGTTGTGTACCTTGATGACATACTGGTGTTTTCCAAGGACTGGTCCTCCCACGTGGAGCATGTCAGGAAGGTGCTCCAGGTCCTTCGGGAGAATAATCTGTTTGCTAAGACTGAAAAATGTGTCTTTGGGGTACAGGAGATACCATTTTTAGGGCAAATCCTCACTCCTCATGAATTTCGCATGGACCCTGCCAAGGTTCAGGCTGTGGCGGAATGGGTCCAACCTGCCTCCCTTAAGGCGTTACAGTGTTTTTTAGGGTTCGCCAACTATTACAGGAGATTTATTGCTAACTTCTCGGTCGCCGCTAAGCCTCTTACGGACCTTACTCGCAAGGGTGCTGATGTCCTCCATTGGCCCCCTGAGGCCGTCCAGGCCTTTGAGACCCTCAAGAAGTGCTTTATCTCGGCCCCCGTGCTGATTCAGCCCAACCAAGAGGAGCCATTTATTGTGGAGGTTGACGCATCCGAGGTGGGAGTGGGGGCCGTCTTGTCCCAGGGTACCAGCTCCCTCACCCATCTCCGCCCCTGTGCTTACTTCTCTAGGAAGTTTTCGCCCACGGAGAGTAACTATGATATTGGCAACCGCGAACTTCTAGCCATTAAATGGGCTTTTGAAGAGTGGCGGCACTTCCTGGAGGGGGCCAGACACCAGGTAACGGTCCTTACGGATCACAAGAATCTGGTTTTCCTAGAATCGGCCCGGAGGCTTAATCCTAGACAAGCTCGGTGGGCACTATTCTTTACCAGATTTAATTTCTTGGTTACCTATAGGGCTGGGTCCAAGAATATTAAGGCTGATGCCCTGTCACATTGTTTCATGGCCAATCCTCCTTCCAAGAAGGATCCTGCTTGTATTTTACCCCCTGGTATAATCGTTTCTGCCACGGATTCTGATTTAGCTTCTGATATCGCGGCTGATCAGGGTGCAGCTCCCGGGAACGTCCCTGGGGACAAACTGTTTGTTCCCCTGCAATACCGGCTAAGGGTACTCAGGGAAAACCATGACTCCGCTCTATCTGGTCATCCTGGCATCTTGGGCACCAAACACCTCATTACCAGAAACTATTGGTGGCCTGGGTTGCCTAAAGACGTTAGGGCTTACGTCGCCGCTTGTGAGGTTTGCGCTAGGTCCAAAACCCCTAGGTCCCGACCTGCGGGCCTACTACGTTCCTTGCCCATTCCCCAGAGACCTTGGACCCATATCTCCATGGATTTTATCACCGATTTGCCTCCATCTCAGGGCAAGTCGGTGGTGTGGGTGGTAGTAGACCGCTTCAGCAAGATGTGCCACTTTGTGCCCCTTAAGAAGCTACCTAACGCCAAGACGTTAGCTTCTTTGTTTGTGAAACACATCCTGCGTCTCCATGGGGCCCCAGTCAATATCGTTTCTGACAGAGGGGTACAATTTGTTTCCTTATTTTGGAAAGCCTTTTGTAAAAAGTTGGAGATTGATCTGTCCTTCTCCTCCGACTTCCATCCCGAAACTAATGGCCAAACGGAGAGGACTAACCAGTCCCTGGAACAATATTTAAGGTGTTTCATCTCTGACTGTCAATTCGATTGGGTCTCATTCCTTCCCCTTGCTGAATTTTCCCTGAATAACCGGGTCAGTAACTCGTCAGGGGTCTCCCCGTTTTTCTGTAATTTCGGGTTTAACCCAAGGTTCTCCTCCGTTTCCCCTGGTTGTTCCAATAATCCTGAGGTAGAGGATGTTCATCGGGAACTGTGCACTGTCTGGGCCCAGGTACAGAAGAACCTAGAGGCGTCCCAGAGCGCACAAAAGATTCAGGCGGATAGTAGACGTTCTGCTAACCCCCGGTTTGTCGTCGGGGATTTGGTCTGGTTGTCGTCCAGGAACTTGCGCCTTAAGGTCCCGTCCAGGAAGTTTGCTCCCCGATTTATTGGGCCTTATAAGATCATTGAAGTCCTCAACCCTGTATCCTTCCGTCTGGAGCTGCCCCCATCCTTTCGCATACATGACGTCTTCCATGCCTCCCTCCTTAAACGCTGCTCCCCGTCCTGGTCCCCCTCGAGGAAACCTCCTGTTCCCGTTCTCACCCCTGAAGGGGTGGAATTCGAGGTGGCCAAGATTATGGACAGTAGGATGGTCCAGGGCTCCCTCCAGTACCTGGTCCATTGGAGAGGGTACGGGCCGGAGGAGAGGACTTGGGTACCTGCCCGTGATGTTCACGCTGGGGTATTGATCAGGAGGTTCCACCTTCTCTTCCCTACTAAACCGGGTCCTCTTAGTAAGGGTCCGGTGGCCCCTCATAAAAGGGGGAGTACTGTTAGGGATCTGCCAGGTACTACGTCTAGGTATACTCCTGGGATTAATCAATCCACACCTGAGGCCAGACCTGTTCGACTGACACCATCTCCCACCAACCAGGGTGGCAGGCTCAGGAGTGGGAGAGCCTATCGCGGCCTGGTCAGTCGGAGTTAGCTCCGCCCCCTGTCCTTTATTACCTGCTGTGTTCTCCTCCTCAGTGCTTGTAATTCTTTTGGATTCCTGGCCCCACTGCTGCTTGCTCCAGCCTGCTTCTGCCGTGCTTCTGCCTTGCTGCTGTTCTGCTTAACCCGCTTTGCTTTGCCTCCGGCTTGCTTCCTCCTCCGTGCTCACTTGGGTATACTCCACTTCATCCTGGTCCTGACAACTCATTCACCGTTCCGTTTCCTCGCGGCATTCCGTGGGCTACTGCCCCTTCCCTTGCGTGTTCCCTGTTTGTTCTCCCGTGCACTTAGACAGCGTAGGGACCGCCGCCCAGTTGTACCCCGTCGCCTAGGGCGGGTCGTTGCAAGTAGGCAGGGACAGGGCGGTGGGTAGATTAGGGCTCACTTTCCCTTCACCTCCTTCCTGCCATTACACATTGCCATACAGCCTGCCCACTTCCCTCATGTAGACAGTGTCATACAGCCCCCACCTCCTCCTTGTAGACAGTGCCATACAGCCCACACCTCCCTCATGTAGACAGTGCCATACAGCCCCCACCTCCTCCTTGTAGACAGTGCCATACAGCCTCCCAACTCCCTCATGTAGACAGTGCCATACAGCCCCCCACCTCCCCCTTGTAGATCGTGCCATACAGCCTCCCAACTCCCTCATGTAGACAGTGCCATACAGCCCCCCACCTCCCCCTTGTAGATCGTGCCATACAGCCTCCCAACTCCCTCATGTAGACAGTGCCATACAGCCCCCCACCTCCCCCTTGTAGATCGTGCCATACAGCCTCCCAACTCCCTCATGTAGACAGTGCCATACAGCCCCCCACCTCCCCTTGTAGATCGAGCCGTACAGCCCTCCCACCCCTTCCTTGTAGACAGTGCCCCCAAACAAACAAAACAAGTTGTACTCCGCTAGGCCCCGTTCCCACGATGAACTGAGCTGCTCCACGACGGGATCCTTGCGTTGGCCGGGGTGATCCTGTAGCCTAGTACAGAGTTTCACAACATTTTCGGACTCGAGGCACCACTGGAAAAAGAAAATGTCCTCAGGGCACCCCTAATTTAGAGAAAGACAGAAAATGGCTAAAAACAAGCACTACACTCGTAGGGTATGTTCACACAGCGTTTTTTGTAAGACAAAAAAAATCTGCCTCAAAATTCCTTCAGGAACTGACAGCATTGTTTGACCTTTTTTTTTTTTTGCGTTTTTTTAAGCTGTTGAAGCGAATGCAAAAGATGCAGGAAAAAAAAGCTCCAAACGATATTTACTACCTCCTATTAATTTCAATTGGAGCTCAGAGGTGGAAACCACTTGAAGACCATCAGCTCCCCACTCCCAGTAAAATAATCATCGTCCCCCCACTCCCAGTAAAATAATCATCGGCCCCCCACTCCCAGTAAAATAATCATCGGCCCCCACTCACAGTGAAATGACCATCAGCCCCCCCACTCACAGTAAAATGACCATCAGTCCCCCCCTCACAGTAAAATAACCATCAGCCCGTCACTCACAGATTCCCCCTGTAGATAGTGCCACACAGGCCCTTGTAGGTAGTGCCACACAGCCCCCTGTAGATAGTGCTACACAGCCACCTGTAGATAGTGCCACACAGCCACATGTAGATAGTGCCATACAGCCCCCTGTAGATAGTGCCACACAGCCACCTGTAGATAGTGCCACACAGCCCCGTTGTAGGTAGTGCCACACAGCCCCGTTGTAGGTAGTGCCACACAGCCCCGTTGTAGGTAGTGCCAAACAGCCCCGTTGTAGGTAGTGCCACACAGCCCCGTTGTAGGTAGTGCCACACAGCCCCGTTGTAGGTAGTGCCACACAGCCCCGTTGTAGGTTGTGCCACACAGCCCCCTTGTAGGTTGTGCCACACAGCCCCCTGGTAGGTAGTGCTACAAAGCCAAGTGGTAGGTATTGCCACACAGCCCCATGGTAGGTAGTGCCATACAGCGCCCTTGCAGGTAGTGCCACACAGCCCCCTTATAGATAGCACCCCCCCTTCCTGTAGATAGCTGCACTGTAGCTCCCTGAAAGAGCGGAATCCCCCTGTGGCCAGGAATTCCGCTCCTGGAGCGCTCCACTTGATGTCTCTGTCCGTATATGGACAGTGACATCAGGGGCAACTCCTGAAGCAGAATCCCAGTCCACAGCGTTGCCGACGCTGTGACCGGGGATTCTACTCCAGGAGAAGCCCCTGTCGTCTGTGTCCATTTATGGACAGTGACGTCAAGGGCTTCTCCTGGAGTGGAATCCCCGGTCACAGAGTCGGCAACGCTGTAAACGGGGATGCCCCTTCAGGAGTTGCCCTGATGTCACTGTCCATATACGGACAGAGACATCAAGCGGAGCACTCCAGGAGCGAAATTCCTGGCCACAGGGGGATTTCGCTACTTCAGGGAGCTACAGTGGTGCTGGTAGATTGAAGTGCAGGGAGATACCTCCCTGCTCTGCTATAGTACGCCGCCGGCCATGGGGGGGCCTTTTCCAACGGGCGGCACGGGCGCCCTCATGCCCGGTGTTACCACCCATGCCACTTTCTGTTCTCCCAGAAATCCCCTCCTCCTTCCCCCGCTGAGCCCTGGCACTTAGTCTCTCCACCTTGCCCCCTGATACCCACCAGCTAGCTCTGCCCTGCCCCTCCAAAGAGATCTCCTACTAGTTTGCTTTTCACCGCTGCCTTACTTCCGACCCCTTTACTCTGTGCCCACCCCAATAGTGAGGGGGGCCCCAGACTCCTTGGCTGTATGGGGCCCAGAAATTTCTGATGGCGGCCCTGCTCAGCGCTATATACAGCTGCTCTGTATACAGAATACAATGCAGCTGTATCTCAAAAAGTACAAATCATTTTCAATAAAAAGTAATTAAAACTTGCACCAATCGCATTAATAGATATCTTTATATATCATAGTGACATGTCCGAAGTTTTCATCGGTGGGGGACCGAGCACTGAGGCCCCCACCGATCACTAAAACGAAGCAGCAGAAGTGCTCGGGTGAGCGCTGTGCCGCTTCATTTATGATCGACTTTCAGCCGAGTGAGCGGTGTACGGACTCTGCTCCAAGGAAAGCCAAACAGAATTGAAGAGGCACACCGCTCACCCGAGCACTTCTGCTGCTTAGTTTTAGCGACTAGTGGAGGGTCTCAGTGTTCAGACCCCACTGATCAAAACTTCTGACATGTCAAAAGTTTTTTAAAAAGTTGTTACACTTTAAAGAGAATCTTTCACCTGCCCACAGATTTGCATTTGAGTGCAGCATGTAATGGGGAGGGCTGCACAAACTCTGGGGCACTTTATATTTTTTCTCCTACCCTCTTTCCTTACTTAGATATCTGTGCTGTAATATTTGGCGCTCGATATTTAAATAACCCCATAAACTGCCAATGGGGCGGTAATTGGCAAGGGGGCGTGTAACATCGCTGTGACACTGCCCAATCCGCTATGGACAATGTCAACAGCAAGAGCTGGAGAGAGGAGATCATGTGCGCGCGCACGCTCTCACTCTTTAGCTCTCGGCAGGCAAGTACAAGACTGTGATCTCAGGTGAGAGATCAGTCTTATCGTCCTTGTCTGCCGAGAGCTAAAGAGTGAGAGCGTGCGTGCGCGCACAGCTCTGATGCCATGAAACAGAAGAAGAAGAATTCACACTCTTCTTCTCCTCTTGTGTTCCTTAGTGGTGGCGGAGCTGCGCGCACGCGCTCTCTCCAGCTCTTGCTGTAACGCTGACCGTAGCTGATTCGACAGTGTCATGGCGATGTTACACGCCCCCTTGCCAATTACCTCCCCATTGACAGTTCATGGGGTTATTTAAATATCGGGCGCCAAATATTACAGCACTGATATCTAAATAACGAAGGAGGCTAGGAAAAAATTGTAAAGTGCCCCAGAGTTTGTGCAGCTCTCCCCATTACATGCTACACTCAGCTGTACATGTATGGGGAGGTGAAAGGTTCTCTTTAAAAGAAAGGTGTTATAATTATTTTTTTGTATTTGATAGGTTTTATTTTATGGGCCTAATTTTTCTAATTATTTTAATATGTTTCCGAAGGTAGCTATTTATTCATATGTCTGTGGGGACAGCCAACTTTATTTTTATTTTTCATACTGCTCATTTTTGTTTTGCAGGTTCCGCTGGACCATTTGCACTACGTCGTAGATTCGTTGGACTACTGCGATGATTTAAGCTTTATTTTTATTTTTTTAATAAAATGGTTAAAGTGGATTCTGTGGAAGAGTTGTCATTTCAATAAAATATATTTCTATATGTCTCTGTTTTTTAATACTTCATTACCGCCTTAGTAATGGCTGCTGTCTGATTGAGAGCGTCCATTACTAAGAAGGGGCTTAGTGTTAGCCAGTAATAAGGCTAGCACTAACCCCTATTATTACCCCGGTACCCACCGCCACCAGGAGTACTGGGAAGAGCTGGGTACGATCCAGCACCCGACCGTCTGAAGAGAAGGGCGGGTACTGGGGTGGCCGAAGGCTGGTACTATCAGGCTCGGAATGGCCAAAAACCATGGCCCTTCCCACCCTGGTAATGCTAGGCTGCTGCTGCTTTATTGTATCTGGCTGGTTATGAAAAATGGAGGGGATCTCACGTAATTTTTTTTCTATTATTTTTTTTTTTTAAAAGACGTGGGGTTCCCGCTATTTTTCACAACCAGCCAGATACAATACAGCAGCTGCAGCCTAGCATCACCAGGGTGGGAAGGGCCACGTTTTTTTATCCCTTCCCAGCCTGGTAAAACCAGCCTGTGGCCGCCCTGCTGCCTTACCGTTGCTTCAGATGGTCGGGTACTGGATCGTACTCCCCTCGCGGCAGTGAGAATCGGGGTAATAATAGGGGTTAGTGATAGACTTTTTACTGGCTAACACGAAGCCCCTTCTTAGTAATGGACGCTCTCAATCAGACAGCAGCCATTACCAAGGCCATAATAAAGTATTAAAAAAAACAGACATAAGAAAAACTTTTATTGAAATCTAAACTCCCCCTTGCAACCCTCTTTCACCATTTTATTTTTGTTTTTTAAAAGTAGATCATCGGAGTAGTCCAATGAATCTACGACGTAGTCCAAACGCTCCAGCGGAACCTACCAAAAAAAAAGCAGTATAAAATTTTTAAAAACTTACATTTGCCACAATAGTCACTCGATATAACTATACTGTAATCACTTATATGGTTTGCAGATATCTTGTGTATAACTGGTATCTACCTCTATAAGGTCACTATATGGTGGTAATATTGGTCTATATATAGTGTGATTTATTCACTAACAGTATGGTGGGTTTTTTCTGACACTATGTTGTAGTAATATGTGATCATGGTTTGGTAGTTTTATTCAGTAACAGTATGGGGGTATTATTTAGTAATAGTATAAAGGTATTATTCAGTAACAGTATGGGGGTATTATTCAGTAACAGTATGGGGGTATTATTCAGTAACAGTATGGAGGTATTATTCAGTAACAGTATGGGGTATTATTAAGTAACAGTATGGGGTATTATTCAGTAACAGTATGGGGTATTATTCAGTAACAGTATGGGGTATTATTCAGTAACAGTATGGGGGTATTATTCAGTAACAGTATGGGGTATTATTCAGTAACAGTATGGGGTATTATTCAGTAACAGTATGGGGGTATTATTCAGTAACAGTATGGGGTATTATTAAGTAACAGTATGGGGTATTATTCAGTAACAGTATGAGGTATTATTCAGTAACAGTATGGGGGTATTATTCAGTAACAGTATGGGGGTATTATTCAGTAACAGTATGGAGGTATTATTCAGTAACAGTATGGGGTATTATTCAGTAACAGTATGGGGTATTATTCAGTAACAGTATGGGGGTATTATTCAGTAACAGTATGGAGGTATTATTCAGTAACAGTATGGGGTATTATTCAGTAACAGTATGGGGTATTATTCAGTAACAGTATGGGGGTATTATTCAGTAACAGTATGGTGGTATTATTCAGTAACAGTATGGGGTATTATTCAGTAACAGTATGGGGGTATTATTCAGTAACAGTATGGTGGTATTATTCAGTAACAGTATGGGGGTATTATTCAGTAACAGTATGGGGGTATTATTCAGTAACAGTATGGGTGTATTATTCAGTCACTATGTGGTTATGGTGTGGTGGTATTATTCAGTAACAGTATGGGGTATTATTCAGTAACAGTATGGGGTATTATTCAGTAACAGTATGGGGTATTATTCAGTAACAGTATGGGGTATTATTCAGTAACAGTATGGGGGTATTATTCAGTAACAGTATGGAGGTATTATTCAGTAACAGTATGGGGTATTATTCAGTAACAGTATGGGGTATTATTCAGTAACAGTATGGGGGTATTATTCAGTAACAGTATGGAGGTATTATTCAGTAACAGTATGGGGTATTATTCAGTAACAGTATGGGGTATTATTGGTAATGTTGGTCTTACAATCTATGTAAATTACTGTGGGGGGGGGGGCTGTGGGGAAGTGTGAGTGTGGCAGCAGATGATCAGGCTAAGAGACAGTCTGCAGAGTGGCATGTGATGTACTTTGACATATAGGTGATACTTACATGTGGAATGTGGGCCCATAACTTGTGTACAGCCCAGAGCCTAAGATCATATGAATCCACCACTGGCATCGAGCCAGCACAGGCAGACCACTACAATACAGCAGGTAGAGCAAAGAAACCAGCCCAGGACATGCCGCTTCAAAACAGCGCTAAGCGCGATCTGTCCTGGACTGGCCTGAATGTAATTGCAGAGAGTGACGCCGCAAATGAGACTGGCTGCCGAGGAGAGATATGGGGCAGGGCAGACTGTACTATTTGCACTGCACTGATTGGCAGTAAGAATAATTCTTTAAATATTTTCCATACTTCAAATAGCACTTTAAGGCTGTGTTCACACTGAGCTTTTTGCAGGAGGAAAATTCTGCCTCAAAATTCTGTTTGGGATTTCGAGGCAAATTTTGTCCTTCCTGCACGTCGTTTGCCGCGATTTTCACCGCGTTTTTCGCTCGCGGCCATTGAGTGCTACGGGCAAAAAACTCAGCGAAATACCCTTTCTCTTCCTCCCATTGATGTCAATGGGAGGTCAGAGGCGTAAACGCGCGAAGATAGGGCATGTCCCTTCTTTCTCGGGAGGCATTTTCGGCCGGTATTTGACGAGTTTTGCGGAGCGGTTTCCGCGCCCAAGAACTCGTCAAAATACTGCATGTGAACAGGGCCTAACAAATAAACATCAAATGCTTTCCTATTTAAAAAATGTATATATTGCGTGTTCGATGTGCAAAGCTAGGAATGAGAAAACTCAGATAGATTTTGGGTGGGGGGGGCGCCTTTTTATAGTTCGCCTCAGGCGGCAGACAGGCTAGGTTCACCCCTGGGTGTGGTATAAGAAGCTGGCCGTGCACATCATACAGATGGCATTGTACAATGCGTATGTGCTACGTCGATGTGCAGGCCAGAGGGGAACTTTCCTGGAATTTCAAGAGGTGATTATCAAGAACCTAATCTTTAGGACCAAGAATAGGGAGCATCCAGTACTTCCGGAAGCGAGGCCACACGCATCGTACCAGGGCAACACTTTCCAGGAGAAGTTCCCCAAACTGGCAAGAAGGGAAAAAGTCAAAAGAGGTGCAGAGTCTGCTCAAAGAGGGGGATAAGGAGGTAAACAATATACGAATGCGACACGTGTCCTGAAAAACCAGGGCTCTGTATGAAAGATTGTTTTCGAATTTATCATACATCCCTTAATTTTTAATTTACCCTGATACACTCCGCACAGCTTATGCCCCTCATCTTTCCCTTCTGAGCCCTGCCGTGTGCCAAGGCAGCTAATAACAGCCACATGTAGGGTATTGCCGTACCCGGGAGAACCCACATTACATCTTATGGTGTGTATATCTCCAGTGGCACATGCTGGGCACACTATATCGGGCACGGACATGCCATATATATATAGAAAATTGCAAATCTCACTCTGCCCCATCTGCTGCGCATTATCTTTTACACAGTACCTGTGGGGTCAAAAGGCTCACTACACCTCTAGATGAATGTCTTAAGGGGTGTAGTTTTTAAAATGGGGTCACTTCTCAGGGGTTTCAACTGTACTGGTACCTCAGGGGCTTCTGCATACATGACTTAGCACCAGAAAAACTCCAGTAGGCCAAATGGTGGTATCCACAAATGGTTTATCACCACAAATGGGGTATTGCCGCACCAAGGACAAATTGGGCAACAAAATGGGGTATTTTGTTTCCTGTGAAAATAAGAAATTTTGATAAAAAATGACATCTTATTGTTCTACACACAGGTATCCAGGCTACCAGGACTACTATTATGGGTAAGGCTATCTGAGTTATTAATGTTGGGAGTATTTTACTCTAGAAAACACCCTTTGGACACTTCTGTCCTTAACAAAACAGCTCACACTCAAACAACTAACGTTATATACGATAACACACTGCCCTATTCATATGTCCTTAATATAAGGACTTTAAACACACCATACACTTGGTTTTCCTACTTACCTGTGTTCATATCATATAGAGTCTCTCCACTCATGTACCTTTTTAACATGTATGTTTTTATATGTATTTAATAAAATTTGTTATTCTTTTCATATATACTTGGCTCTATACTCTGTTTCTTGTGTGTGTATAGGGTTTAAGTAGAGTATAACAGAGAGAGTTCCCAGCATTATCATTCCCTTACCCCCCTACAACATTACGAATTATATTCACTTGGGACTGGTGTTGTTTTATTAAATTTCTTTTGATTCTCTTGATTTTTTTTGCTGTTTTTGACATTCCACTATGTTCTGCATAAAGCTTAGTGTCAGCTGTACTGTGACTTCTTTATCATAACTGTTAAAGGGGGTGAGGTAATAGCGGGATTCACTGGTTAGTGACACCCACTATTACTACCGCCTTTATAAACAGGTTCACTAGGGTTATGCCTAGTTTCCCTACCTTTTCCTTATACTAACGTCGATCTAATTGCTTTAGCGGCTACTCAAGGGAATAAGACAGTATAGTAAATAAAGGTAATATTTATTAACATACAGTAATCACTCTCATATGTATAATACAGTAACTAATCACTGTACAGTATAAACACTGTATCAAGATATTATACCGCCACCCACTTACATAAACATACACAGAATACAGTTACGTTACAACACAATAAACATAAGTTACTTGTGATTCTCACACGCTCTCTATCTCTATCCCACTCCCTCCTAATATAACTTTCCCTATACACTAAGGGTTAATACGGGATAAGGAGGAACAAGGGGACAGCAAGGGTTAACTCAGGGACTCTGGGACAGCAAGGGTTAACTCAGGGACTCTGGGACAGCAAGGGGTTAACTCAGGGACTCAGGGAAGCAAGGATTAACTTAGGGAGAGCAAGGGGTTAACTTACTCAGGGAGAGAAAGGGGTTAACTCAGGGAAGCAAGGGTTAACTCAGGAACTCAGGGACGCAAGGGTTAACTTAGGGAGAGCAAGGGGTTAACTTACTCAGGGAGAGCAAGGGGTTAACTCAGGGAAGCAAGGGTTAACTCAGGGACAGTAGGGACAGTATCAAGGGGTTAATTCAGGGAAGCAAGGGTTAACTCAGGGACAGTAGGGACAGTAACTCAGGGAGGCAAGGGTTACAGCAGGAGGAGACAGGGAGAGACAGGGTTAAGTGTAGCTGCTGCTACACTTGATACTTAGGGTATGTGCACACACACTAATTACGTCCGTAATTGACGGACGTATTTCGGCCGCAAGTCCCGGACCGAACACAGTGCAGGGAGCCGGGCTCTTAGCATCATACTTATGTACGATGCTAGGAGTCTCTGCCTCGCTGCAGGACAACTGTCCCGTACTGTAATCATGTTTTCAGTACGTGACAGTGGTCCTGCAGCAAGGCAGGGACTCCTAGCATCATACATAAGTATGATGGTAGGAGCCCGACTCCCTGCACTGTGTTCGGTCCCGGACTTGCGGCCGAAATACGTCCGTCAATTACGGACGTAATTAGTGTGTGTGCACATACCCTTAGCGTGACTTTGTGGAGCAGCAGAGGCAGCAGCAGTAACCCAGGTCTTTGGAGGAGAGAGAGAGAGGTCGGTGGTGTGTGATGGCAGCTCTCAGCTGATCTTCTTCAGCTTTGGCTCCTGAGCTCGGCTCCTGAGCGTACCGATGCAGGGCTATTTAACCCTGTCGGTACGCTCGCAGCGGGGAGTGTGGCGCTTGCTCCAGGCTAGCATGGGTCGGCATGGTGATAATGTATCACCAGCCGACTCATGAGAGCCCGCACGAGACAGTCCGTGCGCGCGGGAGACTTGAAATGGAGACACATATATACATACATATGGACACTTCCCTTTACAATAACGGAGCCATACCAGGCCCTTATACACCCTATATGCTTCCCCAATAGAATCCATAAAACATAAAAGGGCCGAGCAGTGCTCCGGGGTCTTTTCGCAAATCACTCTAGCTAGAATCGCAAATGAAAACGTTCACCATATTAACCAATTGGTAAACATTTGCGGAATCAGGAGATAACGCCTTTTCTCCTCCTACTTCTTTTATGCTCTAGCCCCTCTTCCCCTGATCCAGATAGAACTTCTCCAAGGGGAGGAGGGAGAACATCTCCACATACTCATCCTTCCCTATTTGTTTCCTGACCTCCTGCTTAAGATGGGCACCGATCCCTCGAAGCAGACATACACAGCCAAGTTATCCCTGTTTACCTAATTAGGTGTCTCAGTCTGGACTGAGACCGCAACCGCCTCATAACTCACCGGAAGAGGGTTAACAAGGGAAAATGTTTTACAGGACCGCCCACGCGAAAACCTGGGATGGACCCGCACCCTTCACCAGGGAACCGCCCACCATGTTCAGCAGGCACACCACTGAGTCCCTCAGGCATCTGCACACGCCTCCTGCTGTGTTACCCCACAGCCCCTAGCGGCAGGGGGCGAACCTGACCTAAACAATAATGGCACCAAGCACCAATAGTGATGCTTTTGAAAAGTATCAAAAAACTTTATTAAATATAGAGGACAAATGAATAAAAAGTGTCACACAATAGATATAGCAACATCTCCAGAGTGAAATACACAGGGTGAACATATGCCCATAACAATACGGATACATCTTATTTATAAAGTGTATAGTGCTAAGCAATATATATGAAATAAGGATAAATATACCATATATAATATAAATTGTCTTTACAATACTGCAGGATGAACAAGGACATGGACAAGAAGCTAAATACAAGTATTGATGGTCCTAGGATAGGTGCAACACATGTTCAAAAGAGTACAGCATATGAAATAACATGCCTCAATATATACCCATCTATATGACACAACCGGGATGGCGCCAACCACGACGCACGTTTCGGCACAGCCTTCATCTGGGGGTGACATAATCTCCTAACAGGTATAATATAATAATATATATATTATATAATATATTATTATATTATATAATATAATATAAATTTCGGCATAATAATGATACAACAGTAAAGTGGAGATGACCGTCCAACACTGCGAATTTAACCCCTTAATGACAATACGCCTTTTCACGGTGGTCATTAAAGGGGTTCTCTGGAAAAAACTTTATGGTCTCATGTTTACTTGATAAAGTGGTTCTGTTTCCACTAAACGCGTTGTACCTCAAAACCCCCTCTATCTCTCTTTTTTATGTATGTTTTATTATGATCTATTGTTTTAGACAATTAATTATATATATATATTTTCTCAAAAAAGTATTGCGCCTGGATGGTGTCTCTTTTTTACAGTGGATCCCACCTGGTACCCACTGTTTTTATCTACCTGCTCTTACTGAAGATGTCCTCAAAACTGGCTTAATGAGATGGTAGATCGGAGAGTGACTGAGGCAGTGGAGGCAAAACAGGGCGGACCTGTTGCAGGCAGCGGCTAAGGCATCTTGGCCCCCATTGGGGGACCTCTCTAGAACTCCAGTGAAGGACCTGGGCGTGTAGACGAAGCCAAGGCAGACCCAGCAGAACCGGGTTGATGGCTTTAGGCAGGACGAGGAAGTTGATCTTTTCTGAGTGAAGGACTCCGATTTGTAACGTAAGTGGTTTCATGATAGCCACAATAGGATCGGGCAATGGTAGTCCATTTACAGAAGCAACAGCAAGGGATCTCTCTAAAAGAACTGTGGGTAGATGTAGTCGGTCTACTAAATCCTGCTGGATGAAATCTGCAGCTGCCCTGGAGTCAAAATAGGCAGAGGAGAAGTGTGATGTCTCTCCCGAGATGATGGTCACAGGAATAGATAATTTGGAAGAGGTTTTGATGTTTGGCATCATCCCATCTAGAGTTGCCTCTCTAGGAGCTGGAGTTTTCCGGCTTTTGTGGACATTGGCGCACGAAAGGGCCTTTAAGGCCGCAATACAAACACAGACCTGAAGAGCGTCAGCGCTGTTTCTCCTGCTCGGACAACTTGACTCTGTCTACCTGCATTGGTTCCTCAGGTAGAGCAACAAGAGGGGGCAGTAGTGGTCTCTGGAACGAGGGTGCTAATCTGTGAAAACGTCTCTCCACCGAACCTCCTCATCGCGTTCCTGGATCCTCATGTTGACCCGGGTAGCCAACAGGATATGGGCATGCAAGGTAGGTGGGAGGTCGCGGGCTGCCAGCTCGTCCATGGTGTGTGAGGACAGTCCATGCCATAGGTCGCCACCAATGCTCCATTGTTCCATGCCAACTCTGCTGCCAGGGTACGGAAGGAGATGGCATACTCTCCTGCTGTGGACCCCCTTGCTTGAGGGTTAGCAGAGTGGCTGCTGCTAAGGATGTTCGACCCGGCTTCTTGAACACGTCACAAAAAGTCTGTAAGAACAGGGCTAAGTCCGAAAATTTGGGCCCCTGTCATTCCAGGATGGGGTTCGCCCATGCGAGGGACTTGCCAGCGAGGAGGGAAATAATGAACGCTACCTTGGCCTCATCAGAGGAGAAATGGTGAGCACGCAGTCATAGCGAGGAAAAAGAGGCAGTGCAACTGTGGATCCGGAAAACAGACAGTAGGAGTATTAGGCAGTGGAACGGCAGTAGTCTCTGGGGAAGGAAAAGGGAGTTGATCCAGTCGGGCGATGATGGAGTTTACAGCCACGAGGAGTTGATCCTGACGTGCATATAGATACAATATATACTATTGGGGTCCACCCCTTAGTAATTGCTGACGTGTATATAGGTCACGCATATCCGTCTGTATGACCTGAACTGTGGTCTTAGGCTGGCCAGCGGGTTCCATGGCCTGAGCGTACTGTCACAATATAGGGAACATATGTAGCTGACTTTAGCTTGACTAATAACGCATTAAATACACAGTGGAAAGATCCCTTATCTTGACCTTTTCAATGACTTCTCAATGGTTATTTTTGTGTGATATCACGCTGCAACAAGTTATCAGAGTCAAGTTAAAGATGGCTACATCCGTATGTGGACCCACTAGGCCGTGGGCTCCGGCTCAGATAGGGCTAGGTGTGGCAGGTTGCGCCAGACAAAGCAGATGGCACCAGGAATGGTAGATGACTCACAGACGTGGCATATCCAGCCGGCGGTACCACACGACTCTGATAAAAGGCAGGCACAGTTAGGAAACAGCAAGGGATACAGGAAATAGGATGCAGGGAACGGGAACTCTGGGATCAAGCAGGAAAATACTAAGGGACCCTTTGCAATACAAACATGGGAAAAGTACAAACAACGCTCAAGCAAGGAGTGGAAGGGCAGAGACCTTTTTATAATCCAGGGTGCACTGGGGTAGGATAAAAAACTTTTAGGAAGTGCGCACGCTGGCCCTTTAAGGCACTCCTCGCACACTCCAGGAAGGGAAGGCCGCGCCAGCCGTGGTCTCTTGGGAGGTGGCCAGGAAGTTGCGGTCGCGGCCGTTCATCACAGTGTGAGCGACAGAGGTCCGCAGTCATAACACTGAGATTTTTTTTGGTGTTGTATATATGTACTGAGCAGTGGCGTAACTACCGCCGTAGCGGCTGCTACGGGGCCCGCGGCATGAGGGGGCCCGTGTCGCCCGCCGGCACGGGCCCCCACCATGGCCGGAGGCTCCGCTGGCAGCCGCTATGGCTGCTACAGCGGGACGCCACTGAACACTACGGCAGAGCAGGGAGGTATCTCCCCGCTCTGCCATTAACTGGTTCCCGACCGCTGGCTGTATTTTTACGGCCAGCGGTCAGGGTCCCCAAAACCCGAGCCATAGACTTTTTACGACTCCGGTTTTAACTTACTGCCCGCGCGATCGGGCTGCTGAATGTCGGGTCTCCGGCTGTCAGTGACTGCCGGGGACCCTGAGGAGAGGATAGAAGCAGCTTTCGCTGCCAGCGATCATACTTGTATCCCCTATCCTGTGGATAGGGGATACATGTATTTTGTAGGACACACTGTAGGTCGCATTTTTTTGGAAAGGGGGGACGCAGTATGGCGTTCCCTACAGGGGGGGGGAACGCTGTATGGCGTTCCCTACAGGGGGGGCTGTATGGAGTTCCCTACAGGGGGGGGCTGTATGGCGTTCCCTACAGGGGGGGCTCTATGGCGTTCTCTACAGGGGGGGATGTATGGCGTTCCCTACAGGGGGGGCTGTATGGCGTTCTCTACAGGGGGGGCTGTATGGCGTTCTCTGCAGGGGGACTGTATGGCGTTCTCTACAGGAGGGCTGTATGGCGTTCTCTACAGGGAGGGCTGTATGGCGTTCGCACTGTCCAATAAATATACAGTACACAGAAGAAAATACGGTCCAGCAATCCTCATGACAATGTGATGACTTTATTAGAAAAACATTTTATAAACCACACGGCATGTTGAAGTGATGATACAAGACTGCTTACGCGCTTCGAAAGCCAACTACATTCTTCGCATATGTACGCCATCTCCTCCAAACAGTCAATTACATCAGAAGTCCAGTTCCTTGTGCTGCATGACTCGTGGACGCCCTATCCGTGCCGATATCCGTGTCCTTTCCACTGCTTCTCACTTGAGTCCTGTAGGCACAAAAAACATTCTGCAAGTATCCATTGTCATCCGTGCCTGCAGATTCTGCTTTAATGATGCAACTCACTCAACTCCTTGTCTATTTCATTGTTTACTGATGATGCCTCTTTTAGGTGCGACAGATGTATTTTTTTTATACTTACCAGCCTGCTTCACAGGCACCATCCCTTTTTATTGGCACCTGATCAATAAGGGGGTCCTGCTCCACCACCATAACACTGCAATACTAAACAAAATCTTCCATAGACATCACAAAAACTAGACAAGCCTAACCTCCCTTATGTTTCCCAACATTTCCTGGGACAAGTGTGTGTAGGTAGAAATCCACAAACATGTTTCCTGGCCCCAAACTTTACCCCCTCTTTCCAGTAAAGGATTGGCTTTCGGTATCACGCCTCCTCACTTTTAGCTTTTTACTTTATCCTGCGTAAACATTTTTTTCAGCATCTTAAACGTCTTGCCCATTAGCCCATCTATCCCCAACATCAGACCACTTATTATCATCTGACAGATCAGAATCAGACTCAACCAGCTACTGTTGCCTTCTTCTGCTTCTCTTTACATCCAGATGCGCTGCTCCTGTAATTCCAAACATTGTGCCAGTACCCCGTGTTCTAAACATTTTGGCAACCCCAAGGTGTCCCTCTCCCATGTTGAGATTATAAGGCCCCACTGGGATATTGCTGCCTTCATCGACCCTGGATCCCTGCGCAAGGATCCTGGCACTTGGCCCATCATCGTGCCATGTTCCCTCAAATTTTTGCTAGAATGATACCATTGAGGATACCTGCCTTGCTTCCTTGATGCCATTTGCTCCAAACAATCCAGTTCACCCCAAGTCCAGGTCCTTGTGCTGCATGATTTGTGGGGGCTCTATACGTGGCAATATCCTGGCACCTTCCATTGCTTTCCGCTTGAGTGCTGTAAATATAAAAACATTCTGCCAGTATCCATTATCACCTATGCCTGCAGATTATGACTGTGTAATGAAACTCACTTAAGTCCTTGTCTATTGCATCCAGGCCTTGACACATCGCAAATGTTCTTGGCAGACCAGAGCTGTCTAAAATCCCCCTACACTCCCTCACCCAATTACCTTACACCTACGTTCAGTCCCAAACCGAGCCATGTGGCCAGCATTTTGGACAAAGATACCCCTAACTTACATTATGCCTATTCCTACCAACTATCCAAGGTTCCCCACTGCTACGCCTTTCTTGGCATTTTGCCCGCTCATTACTTTTTCAATGTACAGAGCTACTGGTGGATACTGTATATAGTAACTAATGATGGACATACCGCATATAGATGAAATATTACTTCAGAGAGTCCCCCTGGCAGCAGGCAGCCGATCTCAAGAAATTCTGGAACAAAAAGTATAAACTGTGAAGATATTATGACGTGCGCTTAGTATGGTTCATCATATCAACAAATATATGTTCAGCCTATTGAAAACATCAGGGAGATTGTTCCCACAGTCTTGTCATGTGTCTCTATAGGAACATTCTGGATGACATCACATTATAGAATTTCTATAGGTTGTTATTTGCTATAATACTTACATATATACAGTGGATCTTCTAGCATGTCGGCTGTCACTGGTGCCACATATTCAGATGTTATAAATGTCTGTAAAATACATAATGGGTTTAATGCACATACATAAAATAACCCCATATCTATAATGAATAATAATATATTTACTTTCACACATTTCATTTTCTATCACAGGGCGAGTCCAATGCCCCTCTGCCACACAAATAACACCAGCAGTATAATGGCACATAATAGTTGGAGGACCCTGGTATAGATTTTGTATCAGGGACCAGGAGCTTATTGTTATTCTTCTATATAATCTTATCCTTAATGGAAAACTTCTAATTTGTCTTTTGTGGAGTCTTTTGGACTGGAGTAGAGAGAGTAGAAAATGGTAAATTGGATTTCTGGATTCAACAGACAAAATAATTATTAAAGGGGTTTTCTGACAGTTTCATAAACCTTAGTCTAAGCCGCATATGGCTAAAAAGAACAAATTGTCCCTACTCATTTTTTAAATTCCCTGTGGCTCCTGCGCTGGTGGTTCTGTTGTCTTTAGTTGCTAGGCCACAGCGGTCATGTCCGTGTGGATGGCATGTCACGTGGCAGCTATTGTGTCACATCCAGGGCCGGCCTTAGGTTTATTGGTGACATGTGCAGTATCTGTGACGTCCTCCCCCTTATGATGCACCATGTAGTGTCCAAATAATTTAATCATACAGTGCCCAAATAACATCACCCAGTCAATAAACTAGGGATTGTATCTTTCTGTTTTTTTATATTATAGGTTTGGCCCTAAATGCCGGATCGGCAGTGTAAGTTGAGGGTGCCCAGGCCATCTATGGTGGTAGTGCCCCCTTCAGTATTGACCAGTAATACACACTATGTGATCATTTAGAGATGCAGTTAATAAAATACACTGACCTTGGACTCTCCTACTGAATACATCCGACTGAATGTAGAACGTTATGTGATGTGAGGTGGAGGGCTCTGCTTAATCTTTGATCTGCCCTCCTGGGACGTGTGGTTATCATTAACTCTTATGAGGAATTAATTCTAGGAGAAAGAAAGACAATGTATTAGGACAAATCTCAATCAATGGCAACATTTCTATCTAGAACAGAGTCCAGTTCCCAACCAGTGTAAAATTACCAAAGGGGTAAATAGGTTGACCGGCTGGGGTCCAGGGATTTGGGGTGGCCCACAGCTCTGGGGCTCCATACGCCCCTGAAATTGGACAAACAATAACGGCGCAGGGAGGAAGCAAAATGTCTGACCCGGTTGGTCGTCTATTAGGTGAGTATAATTTTTTATTTTATAGGAGCAAAGGGGGCACTATTAATATGGGGGATAAAAGGACTGAGTCGGGGCTTAGAAAAGGGGGCTTCATTACTGTGGGCCATACAAAAGGGGCATTCTGACCCAGGACATACAAAAAGTGTCATTCTAACTGTGGAGGGTATTGGTGGATACTGCATATAGTAACTAATAAGAGACGCACCTTGCATAGATGAAATATTGCTTCAGAGAGTCCCCCTGGCAGCAGGCAGCTGATCTTAAGATGTTCTGGAAAAAACAATAATTGTGTCGTTTTATTTCTCCAGACAGACGTGTGCTCAGTATAGACCACCCAACAATGAAGGAAATGTACATTAGGGCTCATGTACACAGCAACTTCATGTGGACGGACCTGTATGGTGGCGCACAGACTGCAGTACTGGTAATGTAGACACTCTGTGTGCGCTGTGTGCTCCCCCATAAGCCAAATGTGGATTAGGAAATTACATAAATAACAAGTCCCTTATATATTACTAATACCATAATATCTTCTTTATGGAGCATTTCTATAATAATAATAATATAAAGCTGCAGCAAAATTCCCAGCGTTTACTTTTGCTACATGTGGATGAGTTTTTGAGACTGTAACTATTCACCTGTAGCACTTGTGAATTTTGCCGCGCAGCAAATCTGCAGCGTCTGAATTCAGCTTTATGGCGTAGAATATAGTACTCAAATACTGCAATCATACATTGCCCAAATAACACTGCCAGACAAGTATTGTCTGCCACACTGTAATGTAATCCATTATCAAGGAATTGTATCTGCATCCTGAGCAGTGCCCTTTACTTTTTTTTACATGAAGAGTGGGATTGAGTGTTCAAGCAATGGGTGCCCCAGGCATCAAGACCAGTGGCGCCCCATTCATTAGTGACAGGTGATGCACCCAGTGTAACCGCACAGGTCGCACACCCCTAAGACAGGCCCTGGATGAACAACATTGGGGAATTTGTTCCCACAGTCTTGTCATGTGTCTCTATAGGAACATTCTGGATGACATCACATTATAGAATTTCTATAGGTTGTCATTTGCTATAATACTTACATATATACAGTGTATGTCCTAGCATATCGGCTGTCACTGGTGCCACATATTCAGATGTCATAAATGTCTGTAAAATACATAATGGAATAAACATAAAATAACCCCATATCTAGAATGAATAATAATATATTTACTTTCACACCTTTCATTTTCTATCACAGGACGAGTCAGACATTGAAAACATTTTGTAATGTTAGTGTAAACCCAGGGAACATAACTATAGGGGTGAAGAGGTTGCAGTCACACCCAGGCCCAGGTGTCCATGACTGACATTAGGGGGGGTCACAATGTGGGCAATTTACAAATGCCAATCCCCAATGCCCCCATCTCCTAGAGCAGGGGTGGGCAAACTTTTTGACTCGCGGGCCACAATGGGTTCTAAAATTTGACAGAGGGGCCGGGCCAGGAGCATTTGGAGGGAGTGTTTGGGCCGGATATACTAAAGCATTAAATGTAGTGTGTGCAAACCTCATAGCACAGTAAGAACACTACAACCCAATTTATTAACTGTCTTTCAAATGTGAAAAATAGCCCTTATCAGTTAATAAATTTGTCTCAAGGAATATGCAAGATATGGCATTTACATACTATTTCGCAGATACTGGGAGGAGGAAATGTAAATAGATTAAAATAACATACGCACTGTGATTTATCAAGAAAAAAGTTCTGTTGACTCTGTAAATTAGCTGCCAACCTCTGAGCAGTAGCCGCCCGTTCTTGTGTTGACTGCTTGCTAGCATAGTTTGCATGCTTCGTGGCAAAGTGACGGCTGATATTGTACTCTTTGAAAACCGAAGGGCTTAATGGTGACGTGAAACGAAGTGAAAATTAAAGTGAAATAAAGAGAAATACGCGCCACATTAACCCCTTAATGACCGGGCCATTTTGCACGTTAATGACCAAGGATTATTTTTTGTTTTTTCATGGTCGCATTCCAAGAGTCGTAACTGTTTTTGTATTCCGTCTATATAGCCGTATAAGGGCTTGTTTTTTGCGGGACGAGTTGTATTTTGTAATTGTACCATTTTTAGATGCTTACAATATATTGATTAACTTTTATTAACTTTATTTTAGGAGAGAATTGAAAATAAGCAGCTATTCCAGCATTAATTTTCACGTTATAAATTTATGCCCTTTACTATGCAGCATAAATAACATGTTACCTTTATTCTACGGGTCGGCACGATTACGAGGATACCAAATATGTAAAGGTTTTATATGTTTTCCTATGTTTGCACAATAAAAACCCTTTTAGAAAAAAATTACTTGTTTTTGCATCGCCGCGTTCCAAGAGCCGTCATTTTTTTATTTTTCCGTCGATGTGACCGTATGTGGGCTTGATTTTTGCGGGCCAATGCGTAGTTTTCATTAGTACTATTTTGGGGTACATAGGACTTATAGATTAACTTTTATTTTATTTTTTATGGGGGGAATGGGAGAAAAGAGAGAATTTTGCCGTTGTTTTTTGCGGGTTTTTTGGACGCCGTTCATCCGGCGGTTTAATTAATGTGTTCATTTTATTGGTCAAGTTGTTACGATCGCGGGGATACCATATATGTGTATGTGTGATTTGTTTTGACACTTTTACTGAATAAAACCACTTTTTGGGCAAAAAAAGTAGTTTTATTTGATTTTGACTGTAATTATTTTATTTTTTTTCAACAAACTTTATTTAACTGATTGACATTTTTTTTTTAAGTCCCACCAGGGGACTTCACTATGCGATGTGCCGATCGCATATATAATGCTTTGGTATACTTAGTATACCAAAGCATTATTGCCTGTCAGTGTAAAACTGACAGGCAACCTGTTAGGTCATGCCTCCGGCATCGCCAAACAGGCAGTTGCGGAAGACAGACCTGGGGGTCTTTGTTAGACCCCCGGCTGTCATGGAAACCCGACGGCGACCCGCGATTTGTTTGCGGGGGCGCCGATCGGGTGACAGAGGGAGCTCCCTCCCTCTGTCAAACACATTAGATGCCGCTGTCACTATTGACAGCGGCATTTAATGGGTTAAACTGCCGGAATCGGAGCGCGCTTCGATTCCGGCAGTTGCAGCAGGAGCCAGGCTGTGTATAACAGCCGTGCTCCTGCCGCTGATCGCGTGGGTACACTGGCAGTACCCGCGCCATCACAGGACGGATATATCCGTCCTCCTGCGCGAACTAGCAGCTGCTGAGGACGGATATATCCGTCCTTCGGCGTTAAGGACAACGGTCAATGTGTTTTGAGTGCGCCATCTATTGGGAAAACGTGGGCATTGCAGGGAAAGGGGAAAAAAAAAGGAGGTTTTTACTATGATTTGGACAAGTTCGGCGGGCCGGATTAAAAAGCCTAACGGGCCGTATGTGGCCCGCGGGCCGTAGTTTGCCCATGTCTGTCCTAGAGGAATCCCGATTTTCGCTGCTAGAAACGCGATGTCAGTGAGAGAAGCACCCAGGCGGAAAGGCAGCTGCTGAGTTGCCCGGCCGCTTCTAAAACACAAGCAGTGGAAGGGAGCCAGCGCAGCGCCCCGTTCCACCTGCTGGAGGGATGCGTCCCTATGTAATGGCACAGGTCGCACACCCCTAAGGCCGGCCCTGGCTACTGCTGAGCCTTATTAGGATAATATACGGTAGCTTTTTAAGACTATTTAATTAAATTAAATTAGACATCATATTGAAAACGACTGAGAAGTCACATTCCACATTACTGACAGCTGCAATTCTCAGACAATGGTAAGGGTATGTTCACACACTTAACTAAAAAACGTCTCTAAAATACAGAGCTCTTTTCAAGGGAAAACAGCCTCTGATTTTCAGCCATTTTTTAAACCACAAATATTTTTTGAGGCGTTTTTACCAACGTTCTTGGAGCTGTTTTTCTATTGAGACAATGAAAAACGGCTCCAAAAACGGCCGAAGGAGTGAAATGCACTTCTTTTTACAGGGTGTTTTTTATGCGCCGCTTTATCAAACGCCCACGTAAAATGCACCATCGGAAAAAAAAAACAGTTTTTCCCATTGAAATCAATGGGCAGATGTTTGGAGGCGTCCAGCCTCCGTATTTTCGGCTGTTTTTCGGGGTGTTTACGGCCAGGAAAACGGCTGAAAATAGGCTGTGTGAACATACTCTGTTGTACTGAGTTGTAACTTTAATGAGAATATATGAAACATTGAAATCTGAATGTAAAATGTTCAGTTGTTACTTGCATTAATAGAAACATTTTACTGGAACTTGAACGGTTTGTCTAAAAAAACAACAACCCCAACTCCTGACAATCACCAGAAAAAAATCCTTCTACAGTCTTTTTAAATCGGCCATGTAAAAAACGCCTCATCGGAACAAACCCCCGTTTTTCCCATTGAAATCAAAGCGCAGATGTTTGGAGGCGTTCAGCCTCTGTAGTTTTAGATGTTTTTCGGGGCGTTTATGGCCATGAAAATAGGCCATGTGAACATACTCTGTTGTACTGAGTTGTAACTTTAATGAGAAAATATGAAACCTTTAAATCTGAATGTAAAATGTTCAGTTGTTACTTGCATTAATAGAAACATTTTACAGGAACTTGAACTGTTTGTCTAAAAAAAAAAAAAAAAACCCCCGACAATCACCAGAAAAACATCCTTCTACAATCATATAGTTGTGGTGAGGTGTTGGTGTGGTTAGAAATTGCTGCAGTAATGTCCAGTGTGAATCTGGCCTTATATGAGAATTCTAGAGCGTATATATTTCATGTGTCCAGTAACATGTAGAATTAATGATCAAATGCTGCATCTTACCTGTCAATCACACAGTCAATCACAGTCCCGGTCCAGACGTCATTGGCAGAAATTGTAAAAAATATGTAATCCAGCTGCACATAGAACCTAACGGCTAGTACTGTCTATGACATCATCAGTGACATCATAAGCGGCTGCAGTATCTGTTACATCATCTAATTATCTCCTACTGCCTGGATAGACTGTCTGTGCATACACTGGGTATAGGCGTTACATGGGACTGCTGTTTATAAACATGGAAGAAAGATACATGTGTGGTTATAGGGGCTACGACTAAGAACATGTAATGTATGAAACGTGTAATCTGTTACTAGATGGATTTTATACTGTAATACAGATGTAGCCATCTTTAACTTGACTCTGATAACTTGTTGCAGCGTGATACTTTCTTGATCCCGCAGCACTCCGTGTTTCAAGTGTGCGTGAGTAGGCTTCCACGCCAATGTGTAAAAATGGGAACTCAGCACTCCAAGGTATTATGCAATAAGTGATATTTGATTTCACATATAGCGAAAAGTAGTAATCCAAAAATAATGGCGCCATTACCCAACAGCGACCGAGGTCACAAGCGCCGCATATCCGTGTCTAAAGAAGGTTGAATGTATAGACCGAAACGTTAAAAACCTATTTTTGGATTACTACTTTTCGCTATATGTGAAATAAAATATCATTTGTTGCAGCGTGATAAAAGCCATTGAAAAAGTCAAGATAAGGGATTGTTTATTTAATGCGTTAAAAGTCAAGGTAAAGACGGCAACATCTGAACTAATAAAGGATACATTTTATTGAATTTCGTTTTAGGCTACATTCACACAACAGTAAAAAATGTCAGCTTCCAGAGCAATGATGTTCTATGGGTATATTCACACGCCCTTTTTTTAACCAACCGTGAATATTGGCCATCAAAAAATAGAACATGTCCTATTTTTGGCCGCTTTCACGGCCAGACGGCCCCCATAGAAGTCAATGGATCAATTTTTAACGGCCGTCAATACATAAAATATCATTTGTTGCAGCGTGATAAAAGCCATTGAAAAAGTCAAGATAAGGGATTGTTTATTTAATGCGTTAAAAGTCAAGGTAAAGACGGCAACATCTGAACTAATAAAGGATACATTTTATTGAATTTCGTTTTAGGCTACAGTCACACAACAGTAAAAAACGTCCGCTTTCAGAACAATGATGTTCTATGGGTATATTCACACGGCCTTTTTTTAACCACCCGTGAATATTGGCCGTCAATACATGTAACAGCCGTTAAAAACGGTTCTGTGATTTGGGGATTCAAGAGCCAATGGAACTATTGGCTCCCTTGCTGGTAATCGGCGGCGCAATGACACATACTCACCGATGCAGCGCCGTCCTCTACAGGTGTGGTCTCTAGTCTCATGGGATCTGCGAAGGTGACGAGATGACGTCCTCGCGTCACCTTCGCAGAACCAGTGAGACTAGAGATCACTCGTGACGTAGACGGTCATGCATCGGTGAGTATGTAGGGCATTCAGGCGGACAAAAATTACGGATATTGTTGCGCTCACTACTATGGTAGCATGACGCTAGTACAGGGGACATTGTTGTCTACTGTAGCAAATTTTTCGGCACGGTCCTGAATTTACAGAGAGAGTCCCGGAAGATTACCACAGGGAGGGGGGGTGTGGTGCTTTCTCCGGAGAGGTGTCTGTGTCATCATCTACAGGGGGGCTGTGTGCCATCGTCTACAGGGGGCTGTGTGCCATCGTCTACAAGGGGGCTGTGTGCCATCATCTACAGGGGGGCGGTGTGCCATCATCTACAGGGAGGCTGTGAGCCATCATCTACAGGGGGTCTGTGTGCCATCATCTACAGGGGGTCTGTGTGCCATCATCTACAGGGGTTCTGTGTTTCATCATCTACAGGGGGTCTTTGTGGCATCATATACAGGGGGTCCATGTGCCATCATCTACAGGGGGGCTGTGTGGCATCATCTACAGGGGGGCTGTGAAACAATCACGACAATGACCTTTGTTTGGGTGTTTTCAGGGGGTTGGGACAAAAGAAGCCAGACAAATGAAATTCATCAGTTTTTTTAATGGCCATGAAAAACGGATGCAAAATGGATGTCAAACGGCCATTAAAAACGGACAGACGGACTGGAAGTGTATAAAAATTTGCAGACACAATGATGCAAAACGGCCATGAAAAACTGCCAGTCGATCAGTTTTTAATGGCCATTTTTTTTCACTGTCGTGTGAATGTAGCCTAAGTTCTGGATCGTCTCCATTTTAATGGATAAAGTTACCGGACAATTATCCGCCCACCGAGAGTTTATTGGACACATGGACGGCCTGGTGAGCAGATGAACTTCTTGTTTCTTTGTTTGGAGTCATGTACAGATATAGCAATCCTTATCCTGACTCTGATAACTTGCTGCAGCGTGATAATTTATCACTTAAGTCACTGAAAACCATTGAAAAAGTGAAATTAAAGTTTCTTGACACTGTGTATTCAATGTATTTAACCCCTTCGAGCTCAGCAACGTAATATTCCGTCGCGCTGACCGCCCCGTTCGCGCTCAGCGACGGAATATTATGTCGCAGGGAAAATGCATCGCCATTTTCCACCGGCGCGTGCACGAGCTGTGACAGCTGCTGTTTCCGACAGCAGGCTATCACAGCTCAATACGCCGGGACCTATTGCGATGGTCCCGCCTCCACAATCGCCACTATTGGTCAGTCAGTGAGTAACTGTCCAATAGTGGCGATCGGTCTCTTCACTTCCTCTCCCTGACATCACATCCTGCCGCACCCGCCCTGAGATGGAGATAGCGAGGCGTTCAGAGCGGTTGTGAGTAGAGGGAGAGAAGAAAAAGAGTGAAATAAAGTGAAAAAAAGACAACTTTTTTCTGCTTCCCACCTCCCCAATCCACTACCCAGTCCTTTACCCTTCCTCCTTGTGTTCCCCCCACATTTTTGGTCAGTGATCTCCTATCACTGACCACTTCTTAGTCTTCAGGACCAATTTCTTGGTCCCTGGGGATTATTTTTTTCTTTATAAAACATATAAAATAAAAAAATATATAAAAAAAAACAAAACGAAAAAACCTGTTTATTTAGACAATTTATCTAGTTCGTTTAGTATTAGTGTTAGTTAGTGTCAGGGAACCGTCAAAAAGCATAGTTAGGTATAGCGTCAGGAATCCATCACCATAGTTAGATCTAGCGTTAGGGGTCCATCACAGTAGTTAGGTTTAGCGTCAGGGAAGCTCGGAATAATCTACATAGGTTTAGTGTCAGGCACCCGTCACCGTAGTTAGGTTTAGTGTTAGGGAAGCTCAGAATAATCTAGTTAGGTTTAGTGTCAGAGAATAGTCGCCGTAGTTAGATTTAGTCTCAGGGAAGTTCAAATAAAATCTAGTTAGGTTTAGTGTTAGGAACCCTCGCACTTGTTAGGTTTAGTCTCAGGGAAGCCCACTCGTTCTATAAAAACACCAATTTTTTGAGCTGGTTTAGGTAGCAGCCTATTGCTCCTAGTTAGGAAAGCAATCAAACATGTCCCAACGGACATTTAGTGCCGAAGAGGCATATTCATTTCTTGCCTCCGACACAGAGTCGTCGGATGGTGAGACTCTGTTTTATTTATCCACCTCCTCATCCAGTGATGAAGAAGAGGAACCTCCTAGGAGATGCCCCTTGACCACCAGTGCAGTTGAAGCCCCCGAGCGAAATGATCCCGCCGCAGTTCAAGCCCCCATTTGGACCCCCACACCAGACATTTATGAGCCCAAAATCCCAGAGTTAAAATTTAATACGGCAGGGCTCAGTGAAATGGGCTTTTTCAAGTTCTTCTTCACTGATGACTTTATAGATCTTATGGTCTCCCAGACAAATTTATATGTCCAACAGTATATTACTAAGAACCCTACATCATTTTATGCCCAATCCTACAGGTGGACCCCTGTAGATGTAGCAGAGTTGGGCAAGTTCTGGGGACTTCACTTGAACATGGGGCTTCTGAAAAAGCCATCCATTAGGACCTACTGGAGCATGAACATCTTATACCATACCCCCAATGTACCGTATGGCCATGTCCAAGATGCATTATGAGGCAATATTTTGCTTCTTAAATTATAAGGATAATGAGCAGTGCCCACCCCGAGATGACCCCAGTTTTGACCGTTTGTACAAACTGAGACCCTTATTAGACCATTTCAGTGCTCGGTTTGCCCAAGCATACACCCCCGAGAAGTGTATTTCTATTGATGAGTCCCTGCTACATTTTAAAGGGAGGCTTCAATTCCGCCAGTACCTGCCGAGTAAGAGGGCAAGGTATGGCGTAAAGATATATAAGTTGTGCGAGAGTGCATAAGGGTATACCTACAAATTTAGGATGTATGAAGGGAAGGACAGCAGTATTCAGCCCCCAGAATGTCCCCCCTTACTGGGAATTAATGCAAAAATTGTGTGGGATTTGGTGCACCCACTGCTGGACCAGGGTTACCACCTCTACTTGGATAATTTTTATACCAGCATCCCACTCTTCAAGTGCCTCGCTTCCAGAAGTCCTGCGGCATGCGGCACTTCTAGAAAAAATCTGAGAGGCCTCCCTAAGACTCTGCTTGGGCAAACACTCAGAAGGGGTGAGAGCAGGGCACAATCTAGCAGCAACATATTGTGTGTCAAGTACAAGGACAAGAGAGATGTCCTTGTATTAACAACAATACATGGCCACACCAGTACCCATGTACCTGTACGAGGTACCAGTATAGAGACCCCCAAACCAGACTGCATCCTGGACTACAATAGGTACATGGGAGGGGTTGACTTGTCAGATCAAGTCCTGAAGCCCTACAGCGCCATGCGGAAATCGAGGGTGTGGTCAGTGCCGCATCTGCCATGAGGCCAGGTGAGCCGACGGCCTCAGGCGGCACCACCTACCCAAACGCATTTTCATCCCGGGACGGACTGGACCAGGGGGAGGGGCCATGCAGACGCACATAGCAGACGTGCCGAACGTCTGTAACACTCCTCCTCCTCTCTGACGCTGTACACAGCACATGCAGCCAGAGAGGAGCAAGCCTGCAGGAGGAGCGACAAGCGACGAGCAGCACAAGGTTAGTTCCTGCCTTGCTGGGACCGGGACCCGTGACGTGAGTATACTGCAAGGGGGAGACTGGGCATTTTACCGACAGCAGAGGGCTCTATGGGGCTGGAATAATCCACCCCATAGAGCCCTCACATCACTATAATGGAAGGATTAGTGTGGGTGGGGGAGGGTCTGAGCATCTGTCTGACTTACTGCAGAGAGCTCTATAGGGGGGGGATTCTGCCCCCCCTTTAGAGCAGTCAGTCAGATGCTCAGACCCCCCCTAACCTTTCAGTATAGTAACTAGTCAGGGCTCTATGGTGGGGGGGTAATTCCCCCCTATAGAGCCCTCTGCTGTCAGTAAAACGCCCAGACCCCCCCCCCTTGCAGTATACTCCTGCCTTTGTAGCTTTCCTGTGCTTAATTAGCGTGGGAAAGCTACAATCAGGGCTGTGACTGGTGAGTTTCACAGTCACTCCCAGTACACACTGCATGCAGCAGCTGCGGCATTCAGTCTGACTGTGAGTCTCTGACCAGTCACCACCCACACGCAGCAGAAAGACAGGATAGGCTGATAGTGCCGGTCATTGAATAAACCCTCAACTACTACAGTTTCAGACACATTGACAATGACAGTTTCTATTGTGTAGTGGTTAGCTTGTCTGCCATATGTATCGAAGTTGCTGGTTCAAATCATAGCTGGGGTTTTTTTGTTTTTTTTATATTAATATTTTGTTTTGGACTTTGTTCACACTAGCATTAATATACGTTTACCTCTCTTCCGTCAGAGGAAGAGAGGATCGATACGTTAAACGGAAAGCAAAGGCTCCATTAGAATTACCATTGCTTTCAATGGTAATTCTTTTGTATCAGTTGCTTTCCGTTTGTCTCCGTTCGCTAGGTTTCCGTTCTTTTGAACGGAAATAAAAGTTCTGCAGACTGCACTTTTGTTTCCTTTAAAAAAAACGGAAACTTAGCGAACGGAGACAAACGGAAAGCAACTGATACAAAAGAATTACCATTGAAAGCAATGGTAATTCTAATGGAACCGTTGCTTTCCGTTTAACGTATTGATCCTCTCTTCCTCTGACGGAAGAGAGGTAAACGTATATTAATGCTAGTGTGAAAGAAGCCTTAGGGCCTGTTCACATCAGCGTTGGCTTTCCGTTCTGGGGTTCCGTCGGAGGTAACCCCGCAACGGAAAGTCAAACTGAAACCACAGCTTCCGTTTCTGTCACCATTAGCGCAGTCGACTGCGCTATTGATTCCGTCACAAAAACGGAAACGGTGACTAACGGAAACCATTAGCAATGTTTCCGTCACCATTGATTTCAATGGTGACTGAAACGGAAGCTGTGGTTTCAGTTTGACTTTCCGTTGCGGGGTTCACCCGACGGAAACCTCCCACGGAACCCCAGAAAGGAAAGCCAACGCTGATGTGAACAGGCCCCAATCCTTCCCCATAAACCTGCCCCCGCTAATTAAAATAAATATATTATATAATGTATATAGCGCTGTATCCTATATCCGTCAGGTCAGCGGGTCCTGCAGGATCGAGCTGTTACCGATCACATCTAAGTTCATAACTTATAACTTAGATGTGATCGGTAATAGGCGACCTAATGGATTCAGGTCTCAGCGCCATGGCCGCCATCAGGGAGGTACTGCCGGTACTGCTGTCAGGGGCCCGGTCAAAATTTGAAAAAACGGGGGCCCGTGCTCCACTGCCGGAATGCATTTGCTCACGGGCCCTTATGATTTCACTTTGGTGAAAGGAACAGGTCCCATTACGGAGCCGGGGCCCGTTGTTTGCATGAGAGTAAAATCATAAGGGCCCGCTGTTCACATAGAGCCTGCCCCTCCTCCTCCTCCTCTACAGCGGCGTGACAGCGCGTGTGGAGGAGACGTCATGAAGGTGGCGGGAGGTTTGAATGCAGTGGAGGCGGGACAAGCAGCAGCAGCAGAAGAAGACTCCTGACCCAGTGAGTACAGCATATAATGTCTGTGTCAGTATGTAATGTCTGTCTGTCAGGTTGCTGCTGCCCGGAGCCTCCTCACATCACATCCCCACAATAAAAATCAGTGTTACCCATGTCACATTATACCCTCTCAGCTCTGCTTCATATCCTTGTATCGCTAGTAGCATTTCTTACCTCTTATCTCCCGGGCTGTGTAGCAGAGGGAGAAGACAGGTTTATTGTCCCGTTATACACAGCCCAGGAGATAAGAGCCATCGCAGAGCTGCTGCTAGTGATATAATGCAGTGCTTCAGTGTCCGGAGGATCATACAGACCAGGGTAAGACACTTGCTTTCTACGGGGGTTAGATGACAATGGGGACAGGGAGATGATGGTGTAGTGGGTAAGAGATAATAATGGATGGTGGATGACACTGAAGGAGACATTATACTAGGGGGATGATAACTGGGGGAAAAGAGGATATCTGAAAGGAGGGGTAGAGGAACGAGAGAGGATACGTGGGAGAGGGGGAGAGATCTTTAAGGTTATGTACACCTCTTTTTTTTTATACCAAAAAGTTTATTAGTGTGTGTTATGAAACTTTGTAAATACTTTTTATTCAAAATAATTGTTACTTTATGTGATACAGCTGCTTTGTATCCTGTATACAGAGCAGCTGTATCGTGCGCAGAGACCTGTATCTGTCAGGTCCGGGGGACTGACGGGTACAGTGTCGGCGGGCCAGGATCCACCTGTTATCGATCAAATCTAAATTATGAACAGGGACACGCAGGACCCGCTGACCTGACAGATAAAGGTTTCAGTGCATGATACAGCTGCTCTGTATCTCAAAGTAAAAATATATTTTTTTTAAAAGTATTTACAAAGTAGCACCAAACAGACTGCTAAAACAACAAATACCACACTCACTTTACATAGCCTTCAAACATGTGGTGGGTAGAGACAGGGCCGGCCTTAGGATAGATGGCGCTCCGTGCAAAATTATCTTTCGGCGCCCCACCCCATCATAAAAAAAATGGCCCATAAAAAAAAGTATAATGCCCTCCATAGTATAATGCCCCTTTAGTTCCTCCCATACAGTATAATAATAATAATATATTATAACCCCTTCAAGGACACAGTATTTTGTCCTCTAATTGTGCCCACACAGTATTATGCCCCCTAAGTGCCACACACAGTATATTTCCCCCTGTAGTGTCCCTACACAGTATAATGTCCGCTTAGTGGCCCCCACACAGTATAATGCCGCCCTCCCCATCCTGCCACACAGAGCCCCCCTGTAGATAGTGCGATACAGCCTTCCGTTAGACAGTGCCATACAGCCCCCACCTCACCCTTGTAGATCGTGCCATACATGCCCCACCTCACCCTTGTAGACAGTGCGATACATCCCTATCTCCCCCCCCCCCCCCTGTAGATCGTGCCATACACCTCTCTCATGTAGACAGTGCCATACAGCCCTCACCTCCTCCTTGTAGACAGTGCCATAAAGCCCCACACCTCCCCCTTGCAGACAGTACCGTACAGCCCCCACCTCCCTTATGTAGACATTGTGTTAGGGATCTGCCAGGTACTACGTCTAGGTATACTCCTGGGATTAATCAATCCACACCTGAGGCCAGACCTGTTCGACTGACACCATCTCCCACCCACTAGGGTGGCAGGCTCAGGAGTGGGAGAGCCTATCGCGGCCTGGTCAGTCGGAGTTAGCTCCGCCCCCTGTCCTTTATTACCTGCTGTGTTCTCCTCAGTGCTTGTAATTCTTTTGGATTCCTGGCCCCACTGCTGCTTGCTCCAGCCTGCTTCTGCCGTGCTTCTGCCTTGCTGCTGTTCTGCTTAACCCGCTTTGCTTTGCCTCCGGCTTGCTTCCTCCTCCGTGCTCACTTGGGTATACTCCACTTCATCCTGGTCCTGACAACTCATTCACCGCTCCGTTTCCTCGCGGCGTTCCGTGGGCTACTGCCCCTTCCCTTGCGTGTTCCCTGTTTGTTCTCCCGTGCACTTAGACAGCGTAGGGACCGCCGCCCAGTTGTACCCCGTCGCCTAGGGCGGGTCGTTGCAAGTAGGCAGGGACAGGGCGGTGGGTAGATTAGGGCTCACTTTCCCTTCACCTCCTTCCTGCCATTACATAATTACAAGCTTCTTACCTAGTCTACCATTTCCCCTACGCTGACGCTATCATGGACCCCCTTGAGACCCTGACCCAGCAGATGCAGGGCCTCTCCCTACAGGTCCAGGCCCTGGCCCAGAGGGTCAACCAGGGTGACGCTGCCGTAGTAGTTCCCCTCACCTCACCTCTAGAACCCGACATCAAGTTACCTGACCGGTTCTCAGGGGACCGTAAGACGTTTCTCTCCTTCCGGGAGAGTTGCAGACTGTATTTCCGCCTTAAACCCCACTCCTCAGGTTCCGAAAACCAGCGGGTGGGTATCATCATATCCCGACTCCAGGAAGGGCCCCAAGAGTGGGCCTTCTCCTTGGCTCCTGACGCCCCTGAACTTTCCTCTGTTGATCGCTTTTTCTCTGCCCTCGGACTCATTTACGACGAGACTGACAGGACTGCTTTAGCCGAGAGTCAGCTGGTGACCTTACGTCAGGGTAGGAGACCGGTTGAGGAGTACTGTTCTGATTTTAGAAAGTGGTGCGGAGCTTCTCGGTGGAACGATCCGGCCTTAAGGTGCCAGTTTAGGTTAGGATTATCTGACACCCTGAAGGATCTGCTGGTTAGCTACCCCTCTTCTGACTCCCTTGACCAGGTTATGGCCCTAGCAGTACGACTTGACCGACGTCTCAGGGAACGTCAGCTTGAACGCTTCAATGTGCTCCCCTCTGACTTTTCTGCGATCCCCCCCGAGGTCCCGTCTCCTCGCCCCTCCACGGAGGACTCGGAGGTACCTATGCAACTCGGGGCCTCCATGTCTCCTCGACAACGTAGGGAGTTTCGCATAATGAATGGTCTCTGCTTCTACTGTGGGGACGACAAGCATCTTCTGAACACCTGTCCCAGGCGCAAGAATAAAAAGCCGGAAAACTTCCGCGCCTAAGTGATCATCGGGGAGGTCACTTGGGCGCACAGGTATTTCCCGTTAATGTGAAATGCAATAAAATTTTGCTTCCCTTTCAGGTCTCGTTTGCTGGCCGGTCTGCCACTGGCAGTGCCTTCGTGGATTCTGGCTCATCTGCTAATATCATGTCTGTGGAATTTGCTATGTCTCTAAAAATGCCTTTTATTGATTTACCTTATCCTATCCCTGTAGTAGGTATTGACTCAACTCCCCTTGCTAATGGTTATTTTACTCAGCATACTCCTGTTTTTGAACTCCTGGTTGGCTCCATGCATTTGGAGCAGTGCTCTGTACTGGTGATGCAGGGATTATCGTCTGATCTGGTATTAGGTCTTCCCTGGTTGCAGTTGCATAATCCCACGTTTGATTGGAATACTGGGGATCTCACCAAATGGGGTAGTGAATGTCTCATGTCATGTCTTTCTGTTAACTCTATTTCTCCCCGGGAGGAGGTAAACACGCTTCCTGAGTTTGTTCAGGACTTCGCCGATGTGTTTTCTAAGGAGGCCTCCGAGGTGTTGCCCCCCCCCCCCCCATAGAGATTACGATTGCGCCATCGATTTGGTGCCTGGTGCCAAGCTTCCTAAGGGTAGGATATTTAATCTTTCATGTCCTGAACGTGAAGCTATGAGGGTGTATATCCAAGAATGCCTGGCCAAGGGTTTCATTCGCCCCTCGACTTCTCCTGTAGGTGCTGGCTTCTTCTTTGTGGGGAAGAAGGATGGTGGTCTTAGGCCGTGCATTGATTATCGTAACCTGAATAAGGTCACCGTAAGGAACCAGTACCCACTTCCTTTGATTCCGGATCTTTTTAATCAGGTTCAGGGAGCCCAATGGTTTTCTAAGTTCGATCTACGGGGGGCATATAACCTTATCCGCATCAAAGAGGGGGATGAGTGGAAAACTGCGTTCAACACACCCGAGGGTCATTTCGAATACCTGGTCATGCACTTTGGGTTGTGTAATGCCCCTGCTGTCTTCCAGAATTTTATTAATGAAATCCTGAGAGATTACCTGGGTAATTTTCTTGTTGTGTACCTTGATGACATACTGGTGTTTTCCAAGGACTGGTCCTCCCACGTGGAGCATGTCAGGAAGGTGCTCCAGGTCCTTCGGGAGAATAATCTGTTTGCTAAGACTGAAAAATGTGTCTTTGGGGTACAGGAGATACCATTTTTAGGGCAAATCCTCACTCCTCATGAATTTCGCATGGACCCTGCCAAGGTTCAGGCTGTGGCGGAATGGGTCCAACCTGCCTCCCTTAAGGCGTTACAGTGTTTTTTAGGGTTCGCCAACTATTACAGGAGATTTATTGCCAACTTCTCGGTCGCCGCTAAGCCTCTTACGGACCTTACTCGCAAGGGTGCTGATGTCCTCCATTGGCCCCCTGAGGCCGTCCAGGCCTTTGAGACCCTCAAGAAGTGCTTTATCTCGGCCCCCATGCTGATTCAGCCCAACCAAGAGGAGCCATTTATTGTGGAGGTTGACGCATCCGAGGTGGGAGTGGGGGCCGTCTTGTCCCAGGGTACCAGCTCCCTCACCCATCTCCGCCCCTGTGCTTACTTCTCTAGGAAGTTTTCGCCCACGGAGAGTAACTATGATATTGGCAACCGCGAACTTCTAGCCATTAAATGGGCTTTTGAAGAGTGGCGGCACTTCCTGGAGGGGGCCAGACACCAGGTAACGGTCCTTACGGATCACAAGAATCTGGTTTTCCTAGAATCGGCCCGGAGGCTTAATCCTAGACAAGCTCGGTGGGCACTATTCTTTACCAGATTTAATTTCTTGGTTACCTATAGGGCTGGGTCCAAGAATATTAAGGCTGATGCCCTGTCACGTTGTTTCATGGCCAATCCTCGTTCCAAGAAGGATCCTGCTTGTATTTTACCCCCTGGTATAATCGTTTCTGCCACGGATTCTGATTTAGCTTCTGATATCGCGGCTGATCAGGGTGCAGCTCCCGGGAACGTCCCCGGGGACAAACTGTTTGTTCCCCTGCAATACCGGCTAAGGGTACTCAGGGAAAACCATGACTCCGCTCTATCTGGTCATCCTGGCATCTTGGGCACCAAACACCTCATTACCAGAAACTATTGGTGGCCTGGGTTGCCTAAAGACGTTAGGGCTTACGTCGCCGCTTGTGAGGTTTGCGCTAGGTCCAAAATCCCTAGGTCCCGACCTGCGGGCCTACTACGTTCCTTGCCCATTCCCCAGAGACCTTGGACCCATATCTCCATGGATTTTATCACCGATTTGCCTCCATCTCAGGGCAAGTCAGTGGTGTGGGTGGTAGTAGACCGCTTCAGCAAGATGTGCCACTTTGTGCCCCTTAAGAAGCTACCTAACGCCAAGACGTTAGCTTCTTTGTTTGTGAAACACATCCTGCGTCTCCATGGGGCCCCAGTCAATATCGTTTCTGACAGAGGGGTACAATTTGTTTCCTTATTTTGGAAAGCCTTTTGTAAAAAGTTGGAGATTGATCTGTCCTTCTCCTCCGCCTTCCATCCCGAAACTAATGGCCAAACGGAGAGGACTAACCAGTCCCTGGATCAATATTTAAGGTGTTTCATCTCTGACTGTCAATTCGATTGGGTCTCATTCCTTCCCCTTGCTGAATTTTCCCTGAATAACCGGGTCAGTAACTCGTCAGGGGTCTCCCCGTTTTTCTGTAATTTCGGGTTTAACCCAAGGTTCTCCTCCGTTTCCCCTGGTTGTTCCAATAATCCTGAGGTAGAGGATGTTCATCGGGAACTGTGCACTGTCTGGGCCCAGGTACAGAAGAACCTAGAGGCGTCCCAGAGCGCACAAAAGATTCAGGCGGATAGTAGACGTTCTGCTAACCCCCGGTTTGTCGTCGGGGATTTGGTCTGGTTGTCGTCCAGGAACTTGCGCCTTAAGGTCCCGTCCAGGAAGTTTGCTCCCCGATTTATTGGGCCTTATAAGATCATTGAAGTCCTCAACCCTGTATCCTTCCGTCTGGAGCTGCCCCCATCCTTTCGCATACATGACGTCTTCCATGCCTCCCTCCTTAAACGCTGCTCCCCGTCCTGGTCCCCCTCGAGGAAACCTCCTGTTCCCGTTCTCACCCCTGAGGGGGTGGAATTCGAGGTGGCCAAGATTATGGACAGTAGGATGGTCCAGGGCTCCCTCCAGTACCTGGTCCATTGGAGAGGGTACGGGCCGGAGGAGAGGACTTGGGTACCTGCCCGTGATGTTCACGCTGGGGTATTGATCAGGAGGTTCCACCTTCTCTTCCCTACTAAACCGGGTCCTCTTAGTAAGGGTCCGGTGGCCCCTCATAAAAGGGGGAGTACTGTTAGGGATCTGCCAGGTACTACGTCTAGGTATACTCCTGGGATTAATCAATCCACATCTGAGGCCAGACCTGTTCGACTGACACCATCTCCCACCAACCAGGGTGGCAGGCTCAGGAGTGGGAGAGCCTATCGCGGCCTGGTCAGTCGGAGTTAGCTCCGCCCCCTGTCCTTTATTACCTGCTGTGTTCTCCTCCTCAGTGCTTGTAATTCTTTTGGATTCCTGGCCCCACTGCTGCTTGCTCCAGCCTGCTTCTGCCGTGCTTCTGCCTTGCTGCTGTTCTGCTTAACCCGCTTTGCTTTGCCTCCGGCTTGCTTCCTCCTCCGTGCTCACTTGGGTATACTCCACTTCATCCTGGTCCTGACAACTCATTCACGGTTCCGTTTCCTCGCGGCGTTCCGTGGGCTACTGCCCCTTCCCTTGCGTGTTCCCTGTTTGTTCTCCCGTGCACTTAGACAGCGTAGGGACCGCCGCCCAGTTGTACCCCGTCGCCTAGGGCGGGTCGTTGCAAGTAGGCAGGGACAGGGCGGTGGGTAGATTAGGGCTCACTTTCCCTTCACCTCCTTCCTGTCATTACACATTGCTATACAGCCTCCCCACCTCCCTCATGTAGACAGTGCCATACAGCCCCCACCTCCTCCTTGTAGACAGTGCCATACAGCCCACACCTCCCTCATTTAGACAGTGCCATACAGCCCCACCTCCTCCTTGTAGACAGTGCCATAAAGCCCCACACCTCCCCCTTGTAGACAGTACCATACAGCCCACACCTCCCTCATGTAGACAGTGCCATACAGCCCCCCACCTCCCCCTTGTAGATCGTGCCATACAGCCTCCCAACTCCCTCATGTAGACAGTGCCATACAGCCCCCCACCTCCCCCTTGTAGATCGTGCCATACAGCCTCCCAACTCCCTCATGTAGACAGTGCCATACAGCCCCCCACCTCCCCCTTGTAGATCGTGCCATACAGCCTCCCAACTCCCTCATGTAGACAGTGCCATAAAGTCCCCCACCTCCCCTTGTAGATCGAGCCGTACAGCCCTCCCACCCCTTCCTTGTAGACAGTGCCCCCAAACAAACAAAACAAGTTGTACTCCGCTAGGCCCCGTTCCCACGATGAACTGAGCTGCTCCACGACGGGATCCTTGCGTTGGCCGGGGTGATCCTGTAGCCTAGTACAGAGTTTCACAACATTTTCGGACTCGAGGCACCACTGGAAAAAGAAAATGTCCTCAGGGCACCCCTAATTTAGAGAAAGACAGAAAATGGCTAAAAACAAGCACTACACTCGTAGGGTATGTTCACACAGCGTTTTTTGTAAGACAAAAAAAATCTGCCTCAAAATTCCTTCAGGAACTGACAGCATTGTTTGACCTTTTTTTTTTTTTGCGTTTTTTTAAGCTGTTGAAGCGAATGCAAAAGATGCAGGAAAAAAAAGCTCCAAACGATATTTACTACCTCCTATTAATTTCAATTGGAGCTCAGAGGTGGAAACCACTTGAAGACCATCAGCTCCCCACTCCCAGTAAAATAATCATCGTCCCCCCACTCCCAGTAAAATAATCATCGGCCCCCCACTCCCAGTAAAATAATCATCGGCCCCCACTCACAGTGAAATGACCATCAGCCCCCCCACTCACAGTAAAATGACCATCAGTCCCCCCCTCACAGTAAAATAACCATCAGCCCGTCACTCACAGATTCCCCCTGTAGATAGTGCCACACAGGCCCTTGTAGGTAGTGCCACACAGCCCCCTGTAGATAGTGCTACACAGCCACCTGTAGATAGTGCCACACAGCCACATGTAGATAGTGCCATACAGCCCCCTGTAGATAGTGCCACACAGCCACCTGTAGATAGTGCCACACAGCCCCGTTGTAGGTAGTGCCACACAGCCCCGTTGTAGGTAGTGCCACACAGCCCCGTTGTAGGTAGTGCCACACAGCCCCGTTGTAGGTAGTGCCACACAGCCCCGTTGTAGGTAGTGCCACACAGCCCCGTTGTAGGTTGTGCCACACAGCCCCCTTGTAGGTTGTGCCACACAGCCCCCTGGTAGGTAGTGCTACAAAGCCAAGTGGTAGGTATTGCCACACAGCCCCATGGTAGGTAGTGCCATACAGCGCCCTTGCAGGTAGTGCCACACAGCCCCCTTATAGATAGCACCCCCCCTTCCTGTAGATAGCTGCACTGTAGCTCCCTGAAAGAGCGGAATCCCCCTGTGGCCAGGAATTCCGCTCCTGGAGCGCTCCACTTGATGTCTCTGTCCGTATATGGACAGTGACATCAGGGGCAACTCCTGAAGCAGAATCCCAGTCCACAGCGTTGCCGACGCTGTGACCGGGGATTCTACTCCAGGAGAAGCCCCTGTCGTCTGTGTCCATTTATGGACAGTGACGTCAAGGGCTTCTCCTGGAGTGGAATCCCCGGTCACAGAGTCGGCAACGCTGTAAACGGGGATGCCCCTTCAGGAGTTGCCCTGATGTCACTGTCCATATACGGACAGAGACATCAAGCGGAGCACTCCAGGAGCGAAATTCCTGGCCACAGGGGGATTTCGCTACTTCAGGGAGCTACAGTGGTGCTGGTAGATTGAAGTGCAGGGAGATACCTCCCTGCTCTGCTATAGTACGCCGCCGGCCATGGGGGGGCCTTTTCCAACGGGCGGCACGGGCGCCCTCATGCCCGGTGTTACCACCCATGCCACTTTCTGTTCTCCCAGAAATCCCCTCCTCCTTCCCCCGCTGAGCCCTGGCACTTAGTCTCTCCACCTTGCCCCCTGATACCCACCAGCTAGCTCTGCCCTGCCCCTCCAAAGAGATCTCCTACTAGTTTGCTTTTCACCGCTGCCTTACTTCCGACCCCTTTACTCTGTGCCCACCCCAATAGTGAGGGGGGCCCCAGACTCCTTGGCTGTATGGGGCCCAGAAATTTCTGATGGCGGCCCTGCTCAGCGCTATATACAGCTGCTCTGTATACAGAATACAAAGCAGCTGTATCTCAAAAAGTACAAATCATTTTCAATAAAAAGTAATTAAAACTTGCACCAATCGCATTAATAGATATCTTTATATATCATAGTGACATGTCCGAAGTTTTCATCGGTGGGGGACCGAGCACTGAGGCCCCCACCGATCACTAAAACGAAGCAGCAGAAGTGCTCGGGTGAGCGCTGTGCCGCTTCATTTATGATCGACTTTCAGCCGAGTGAGCGGTGTACGGACTCTGCTCCAAGGAAAGCCAAACAGAATTGAAGAGGCACACCGCTCACCCGAGCACTTCTGCTGCTTAGTTTTAGCGACTAGTGGAGGGTCTCAGTGTTCAGACCCCACTGATCAAAACTTCTGACATGTCAAAAGTTTTTTAAAAAGTTGTTACACTTTAAAGAGAATCTTTCACCTGCCCACAGATTTGCATTTGAGTGCAGCATGTAATGGGGAGGGCTGCACAAACTCTGGGGCACTTTATATTTTTTCTCCTACCCTCTTTCCTTACTTAGATATCTGTGCTGTAATATTTGGCGCTCGATATTTAAATAACCCCATAAACTGCCAATGGGGCGGTAATTGGCAAGGGGGCGTGTAACATCGCTGTGACACTGCCCAATCCGCTATGGACAATGTCAACAGCAAGAGCTGGAGAGAGGAGATCATGTGCACGCGCACGCTCTCACTCTTCAGCTCTCGGCAGGCAAGTACAAAACTGTGATCTCAGGTGAGAGATCAGTCTTATCGTCCTTGTCTGCCGAGAGCTAAAGAGTGAGAGCGTGCGTGCACGCACAGCTCTGATGCCATGAAACAGAAGAAGAAGAATTCACACTCTTCTTCTCCTCTTGTGTTCCTTAGTGGTGGCGGAGCTGCGCGCACGCGCTCTCTCCAGCTCTTGCTGTAACGCTGACCGTAGCTGATTCGACAGTGTCATGGCGATGTTACACGCCCCCTTGCCAATTACCTCCCCATTGACAGTTCATGGGGTTATTTAAATATCGGGCGCCAAATATTACAGCACTGATATCTAAATAACGAAGGAGGCTAGGAAAAAATTATAAAGTGCCCCAGAGTTTGTGCAGCTCTCCCCATTACATGCTACACTCAGCTGTACATGTATGGGGAGGTGAAAGGTTCTCTTTAAAAGAAAGGTGTTATAATTATTTTTTTGTATTTGATAGGTTTTATTTTATGGGCCTAATTTTTCTAATTATTTTAATATGTTTCCGAAGGTAGCTATTTATTCATATGTCTGTGGGGACAGCCAACTTTATTTTTATTTTTCATACTGCTCATTTTTGTTTTGCAGGTTCCGCTGGACCATTTGGACTTCGTCGTAGATTCGTTGGACTACTTTGCTGATTTATGAATCCACTTAATGGTAATGTAAATGTCGTTCACTGAATAGATAGATTGACTGCCTGATTAGAACGATTAAAATTGAATTTTATTAGTATAGTATAAAATATGGCTCATATAGCCCAATTGTAACATATATTCAGGCTCAGGCAAGGTAGTCAGGGATAGGAGGTGGTGAGACTCTCCTCTTATAGTATACAGCCCTGACAGCAGCTTTCTGAGTGAAAATAATTCCAGCCCACCGGGCTCACAGCAAGTGGTCAGAGAAAAAGAGGACTACGTCGTAGATTCGTTGGACTACTGCGATGATTTAAGCTTTATTTTTATTTTTTTAATAAAATGGTTAAAGTGGATTCTGTGGAAGAGTTGTCATTTCAATAAAATATATTTCTATATGTCTCTGTTTTTTAATACTTCATTACCGCCTTAGTAATGGCTGCTGTCTGATTGAGAGCGTCCATTACTAAGAAGGGGCTTAGTGTTAGCCAGTAATAAGGCTAGCACTAACCCCTATTATTACCCCGGTACCCACCGCCACCAGGAGTACTGGGAAGAGCTGGGTACGATCCAGCACCCGACCGTCTGAAGAGAAGGGCGGGTACTGGGGTGGCCGCAGGCTGGTACTATCAGGCTCGGAATGGCCAAAAACCATGGCCCTTCCCACCCTGGTAATGCTAGGCTGCTGCTGCTTTATTGTATCTGGCTGGTTATGAAAAATGGAGGGGAACTCACGTAATTTTTTTTCTATTATTTTTTTTTTTTAAAAGACGTGGGGTTCCCGCTATTTTTCACAACCAGCCAGATACAATACAGCAGCTGCAGCCTAGCATCACCAGGGTGGGAAGGGCCACGTTTTTTTATCCCTTCCCAGCCTGGTAAAACCAGCCTGTGGCCGCCCTGCTGCCTTACCGTCGCTTCAGATGGTCGGGTACTGGATCGTACTCCCCTCGCGGCAGTGAGAACCGGGGTAATAATAGGGGTTAATGATAGCCTTTTTACTGGCTAACACGAAGCCCCTTCTTAGTAATGGACGCTCTCAATCAGACAACAGCCATTACCAAGGCCATAATAAAGTATTAAAAAAAACAGACATAAGAAAAACTTTTATTGAAATCTAAACTCCCCCTTGCAACCCTCTTTCACCATTTTTTTTTTTTTTTAAAAAGTAGATCATTGGAGTAGTCCAATGAATCTACGACATAGTCCAAACGCTCCAGCGGAACCTACCAAAAAAAAAGCAGTATAAAATTTTTAAAAACTTACATTTGCCACAATAGTCACTCGATATAACTATACTGTAATCACTTATATGGTTTGCAGATATCTTGTGTATAACTGGCATCTACCTCTATAAGGTCACTATATGGTGGTAATATTGGTCTATATATAGTGTGATTTATTCACTAACAGTATGGTGGGTTTTTTCTGACACTATGTTGTAGTAATATGTGATCATGGTTTGGTAGTTTTATTCAGTAACAGTATGGGGGTATTATTCAGTAACAGTATGGGGGTATTATTCAGTAACCGTATGGAAGTATTATTCAGTAATAGTATAAAGGTATTATTCAGTAACAGTATGGGGGTATTATTCAGTAACAGTATGGGGGTATTATTCAGTAACAGTATGGAGGTATTATTCAGTAACAGTATGGGGGTATTATTCAGTAACAGTATGGGGGTATTATTTAGTAACCGTATGGGGGTATTATTCAGTAACCGTATGGGGGTATTATTCAGTAACAGTATGGGGTATTATTCAGTAACAGTATGGGGTATTATTCAGTAACAGTATGGGGTATTATTCAGTAACAGTATGGGGTATTATTCAGTAACAGTATGGAGGTATTATTCAGTAACAGTATGGGGATATTATTCAGTAACAGTATGGAGGTATTATTCAGTAACAGTATGGGGTATTATTCAGTAACAGTATGGATGTATTATTCAGTAACAGTATGGATGTATTATTCAGTAACAGTATGGGGATATTATTCAGTAACAGTATGGGGGTATTATTCAGTAACAGTATGGGGGTATTATTCAGTAACAGTATGGGGGTATTATTCAGTAACAGTATGGAGGTATTATTCAGTAACTGTATGGGGATATTATTCAGTAAAAGTATGGGGTATTATTCAGTAACAGTATGGGGTATTATTCAGTAACAGTATGGGGTATTATTGGTAATGTTGGTCTTACAATCTATGTAAATTACTGTGGGGGGGGGGGCTGTGGGGAAGTGTGAGTGTGGCAGCAGATGATCAGGCTAAGAGAGTCTGCAGAGTGGCATGTGATGTACTTTGACATATAGGTGATACTTACATGTGGAATGTGGGCCCATAACTTGTGTACAGACCAGGGCCTAAGATCATATTAATCCACCACTGGCATCGAGCCAGCACAGGCAGACCACTACAATACAGCAGGTAGAGCAAAGAAACCAGCCCAGGACGTGCCACTTCAAAACAGCGCTAAGCGCGATCTGTCCTGGACTGGCCTGAATGTAATTGCAGAGAGTGACGCCGCAAATGAGACTGGCTGCCGAGGAGAGATATGGGGCAGGGCAGACTGTACTATTTGCACTGCACTGATTGGCAGTAAGAATAATTCTTTAAATATTTTCCATACTTCAAATAGCACTTTAAGGCTGTGTTCACACTGAGTTTTTTGCAGGAGGAAAATTCTGCCTCAAAATTCTGTTTGGGATTTCGAGGCAAATTTTGTCCTTCCTGCACGTCGTTTGCCGCGATTTTCACCGAGTTTTTCGCTCGCGGCCATTGAGTGCTACGGGCAAAAAACTCCGCGAAATACCCTTTCTCTTCCTCCCATTGATGTCAATGGGAGGTCAGAGGCATAAACGCGCGAAGATAGGGCATGTCCCTTCTTTCTCGGGAGGCATTTTCGGCCGGTATTTGACGAGTTTTGCGGAGCGGTTTCCGCGCCCAAGAACTCGTCAAAATACTCCATGTGAACAGGGCCTAACAAATAAACATCAAATGCTTTCCTATTTAAAAAATGTATATATTGCGTGTTCGATGTGCAAAGCTAGGAATGAGAAAACTCCGATAGATTTTGGGGGGGGGGGGGGGGCGCCTTTTTATAGTTCGCCTCAGGCGGCAGACAGGCTAGGTTCACCCCTGGGTGTGGTATAAGAAGCTGGCCGTGCACATCATACAGATGGCATTGTACAATGCGTATGTGCTACGTCGATGTGCAGGCCAGAGGGGAACTTTCCTGGAATTTCAAGAGGTGATTATCAAGAACCTAATCTTTAGGACCAAGAATAGGGAGCATCCAGTACTTCCGGAAGCGAGGCCACACGCATCGTACCAGGGCAACACTTTCCAGGAGAAGTTCCCCAAACTGGCAAGAAGGGAAAAAGTCAAAAGAGGTGCAGAGTCTGCTCAAAGAGGGGGATAAGGAGGTAAACAATATACGAATGCGACACGTGTCCCGAAAAACCAGGGCTCTGTATGAAAGATTGTTTTCGAATTTATCATACATCCCTTAATTTTTAATTTACCCTGATACACTCCGCACAGCTTATGCCCCTCATCTTTGCCTTCTGAGCCCTGCCGTGTGCCCAGGCAGCTAATAACAGCCACATGTAGGGTATTGCCGTACCCGGGAGAACCCACATTACATCTTATGGTGTGTATATCTCCAGTGGCACATGCTGGGCACACTATATCGGGCACGGACATGCCATATATATATAGAAAATTGCAAATCTCACTCTGCCCCATCTGCTGCGCATTATCTTTTACACAGTACCTGTGGGGTCAAAAGGCTCACTACACCTCTAGATGAATGTCTTAAGGGGTGTAGTTTTTAAAATGGGGTCACTTCTCAGGGGTTTCAACTGTACTGGTACCTCAGGGGCTTCTGCATACATGACTTAGTACCAGAAAAACTCCAGTAGGCCAAATGGTGGTCCTTTCCTTCTGAGCCCTCCCATGGGCCCAAACGGCAGTTTATCACCACAAATGGGGTATTGCCGCACCAAGGACAAATTGGGCAACAAAATGAGGTATTTTGTTTCCTGTGAAAATAAGAAATTTTGATAAAAAATGAAATCTTATTGTTCTACACACAGGTATCCAGGCTACCAGGACTACTATTATGGGTAAGGCTATCTGAGTTATTAATGTTGGGAGTATTTTACTCTAGAAAACACCCTTTGGACAGTTCTGTCCTTAACAAAACAGCTCACACTCAAACAACTAACGTTATATACGATAGCACACTGCCCTATTCATATGTCCTTAATATAAGGACTTTAAACACACCATACACTTGGTTTTCCTACTTACCTGTGTTCATATCATATAGAGTCTCTCCACTCATGTACCTTTTTAACATGTATGTTTTTATATGTATTTAATAAAATTTGTTATTCTTTTCATATATACTTGGCTCTATACTCTGTTTCTTGTGTGTGTATAGGGTTTAAGTAGAGTATAACAGAGAGAGTTCCCAGCATTATCATTCCCTTACCCCCCTACAACATTACGAATTATATTCACTTGGGACTGGTGTTGTTTTATTAAATTTCTTTTGATTCTCTTGATTTTTTTTGCTGTTTTTGACATTCCACTATGTTCTGCATAAAGCTTAGTGTCAGCTGTACTGTGACTTCTTTATCATAACTGTTAAAGGGGGTGGGGTAATAGCGGGATTCACTGGTTAGTGACACCCACTATTACTACCGCCTTTATAAACAGGGTCACTAGGGTTATGCCTAGTTTCCCTACCTTTTCCTTATACTAACGTCGATCTAATTGCTTTAGCGGCTACTCAAGGGAATAAGACAGTATAGTAAATAAAGGTAATATTTATTAACATACAGTAATCACTCTCATATGTATAATACAGTAACTAATCACTGTACAGTATAAACACTGTATCAAGATATTATACCGCCACCCACTTACATAAACATACACAGAATACAGTTACAACACAATAAACATAAGTTACTTGTGATTCTCACACGCTCTCTATCTCTATCCCACTCCCTCCTAATATAACTTTCCCTATACACTAAGGGTTAATACGGGATAAGGAGGAACAAGGGGACAGCAAGGGTTAACTCAGGGACTCTGGGACAGCAAGGGTTAACTCATGGACTCTGGGACAGCAAGGGGTTAACTCAGGGACTCGGGGAAGCAAGGGTTAACTTAGGGAGAGCAAGGGGTTAACTTACTCAGGGAGAGCAAGGGGTTAACTCAGGGAAGCAAGGGTTAACTCAGGAACTCGGGGTTGCAAGGGTTAACTTAGGGAGAGCAAGGGGTTAACTTACTCAGGGAGAGCAAGGGGTTAACTCAGGGAAGCAATGGTTAACTCAGGGACAGTAGGGACAGTATCAAGGGGTTAATTCAGGGAAGCAAGGGTTAACTCAGGGACAGTAGGGACAGTAACTCAGGGAGGCAAGGGTTACAGCAGGAGGAGACAGGGAGAGACAGGGTTAAGTGTAGCTGCTGCTACACTTGATACTTAGGGTATGTGCACACACACTAATTACGTCCGTAATTGACGGACGTATTTCGGCCGCAAGTCCCGGACCGAACACAGTGCAGGGAGCCGGGCTCTTAGCATCATACTTATGTACGATGCTAGGAGTCTCTGCCTCGCTGCAGGACAACTGTCCCGTACTGTAATCATGTTTTCAGTACGTGACAGTGGTCCTGCAGCGAGGCAGGGACTCCTAGCATCGTACATAAGTATGATGGTAGGAGCCCGGCTCCCTGAACTGTGTTCGGTCCGGGACTTGCGGCCGAAATACGTCCGTCAATTACGGACGTAATTAGTGTGTGTGCACATACCCTTAGCGTGACTTTGTGGAGCAGCAGAGGCAGCAGCAGGAACCCAGGTCTTTGGAGGAGAGAGAGAGAGGTCGGTGGTGTGTGATGGCAGCTCTCAGCTGATCTTCTTCAGCTTCGGCTCCTGAGCTCGGCTCCTGAGCGTACCGATGCAGGGCTATTTAACCCTGTCGGTACGCTCACAGCGGGGAGTGTGGTGCTTGCTCCAGGCTAGCATGGGTCGGCATGGTGATAATGTATCACCAGCCGACTCATGAGAGCCCGCACGAGACAGTCCTTGCGCGCGGGAGACTTGAAATGGAGACAGGGGATAACTATCCCTTGTCTCCATGGTTTCCTAACAAAGCAGGGACATGCTAATTGTCCTGCTCTGCTTCCAACCGCATTCATGACCAGGGCTGTTGTAGTTACAGCCCTGGCTCATGATACATTATATGTACTATACATACACATATATATTATATATATATATATATATATATATATATATATATATATATACACACACACTGTATACATATATACTATATACACATATATATATATATATATATACATATATATATACATACATATGGACACTTCCCTTTACAATAATGAAGCCATACCAGGCCCTTATACACCCTATATGCTTCCCCAATAGAATCCATAAAACATAAAAGGGCCGAGCAGTGCTCCGGGGTCTTTTCGCAAATCACTCTAGCTAGAATCGCAAATGAAAACGTTCGCCATATTAACCAATTGGTAAACATTTGCGGAATCAGGAGATAACGCCTTTTCTCCTCCTCCTTCTTTTATGCTCTAGCCCCTCTTCCCCTGATCCAGATAGAACTTCTCCAAGGGGAGGAGGGAGAACATCTCCACATATTCATCCTTCCCTATTTGTTTCCTGACCTCCTGCTTAAGATGGGCACCGATCCCTCGAAGCAGACATACACAGCCAAGTTATCCCTGTTTACCTAATTAGGTGTCTCAGTCTGGACTGAGACCGCAACCGCCTCATAACTCACCGGGAGAGGGTTAACAAGGGAAAATGTTTTACAGGACCGCCCACGCGAAAACCTGGGATGGACCCGCACCCTTCACCAGGGAACCGCCCACCATGTTCAGCAGGCACACCACTGAGTCCCTCAGGCATCTGCACATGCCTCCTGCTGTGTTACCCCACAGCCCCTAGCGGCAGGGGGCAAACCTGACCTAAACAATAATGGCACCAAGCACCAATAATGATGCTTTTAAAAAAAGTATAAAAAAACTTTATTAAATATAGAGGACAAATGAATAAAAAGTGTCACTGTAATGGCGGAAGGAGGTGAAGGGAACAAGTGAGCCCTAATCTACCCACCGCCCTGTCCCTGCCTACTTGCAACGACCCGCCCTAGGCGACGGGGTACAACTGGGCGGCGGTCCCTACGCTGTCTAAGTGCAAGGGGGTACAAACAGGGAACACGCAAGGGAATACAGTAGTCCACGGAACGCCGCGAGGAAACGGAGCGGGAAAGAGCCAGTCAGGATCAGGAAGTAGTGGAGTATACAAACGGGAGCACGGAGCAGAAGCAAGCCAGGGGCAGAGCAACGCAGGATAAACGGAACTGAAGCAAGGCAGAAGCACGGCAGAAGCAGGCTGGAGCAAGGCAGCAGTGGGGCCAGGAATCCAAGAGAATAACAAGCAAGGAGGAAGAGAAAACGGCAGGTATAAATGGACAGGGGGCGGAGCTAACTGTGACTGACCAGGCCGCGATAGGCTCTCCCACTCCTGAGCCTGCCACCCTGATTGGTGGGAGCAGGTGTCAGTCTCAGAGGTCTGGCCTCAGGTGTCGACTGATTAATCCTGGGAGTATACCCAGACATAGTGCCTGGCAGATCCTTTACAGTCACACAATAGATATAGCAACATCTCCAGAGTGAAATACACAGGGTGAACACATGCCCATAACAATACGGATACATCTTATTTATAAAGTGTATAGTGCTAAGCAATATATATGAAATAAGGATATATATACCATATATAATATAAATTGTCTTTACAATACTGCAGCATGGACAAGGACATGGACAAGAAGCTAAATACAAGTAGTGATGGTCCTAGGATAGGTGCAACACATGTTCAAAAGAGTACAGCATATGAAATAACATGCCTCAATATATACCCATCTATATGACACAACCGGGATGGCGCCAACCACGACGCACGTTTCGGCACAGCCTTCATCTGGGGGTGACATCATCTCCTAACAGGTATAATATAATAATATATATATATTATATAATATATTATTACATTTTATAATATAATATAAATTTCGGTATAATAATGATACAACAGTAAAGTGGAGATGACCGTCCAACACTGCGAATTTAACCCCTTAATGACAATACGCCTTTTCACGGTGGTCATTAAAGGGGTTCTCTGGAAAAAACTTTATGGTCTCATGTTTACTTGATAAAGTGGTTCTGTTTCCACTAAACGCGTTGTACCTCAAGAGACCCTCTATCTCTCTTTTTTATGTATGTTTTATTATGATCTATTGTTTTAGACAATTAATTATATATATATTTTTTCTCAAAAAAGTATTGCGCCTGGATGGTGTCTCTTTTTTACAGTGGATCCCACCTGGTTCCCACTGTTTTTATCTACCTGCTCTTACTGAAGATGTCCTCAAAACTGGCTTAATGAGATGGTAGATCGGAGAGTGACTGAGGCAGTGGAGGCAAAACAGGGCGGACCTGTTACAGGCAGCGGCTAAGGCATCTTGGCCCCCATTGGGGGACCTCTCTAGAACTCCAGTGAAGGACCTGGGCGTGTAGACGAAGCCAAGGCAGACCCAGCAGAACCGGGTTGATGGCTTTAGGCAGGACGAGGAAGTTGATCTGTTCTGAGTGAAGGACTCCGATTTGTAACGTAAGTGGTTTCATGATAGCCACAATAGGATCGGGCAATGGTAGTCCATTTACAGAAGCAACAGCAAGGGATCTCTCTAGAAGAACTGTGGGTAGATGTAGTCGGTCTACTAAATCCTGCTGGATGAAATCTGCAGCTGCCCTGGAGTCAAAATAGGCAGAGGAGAAGTGTGATGTCTCTCCCGAGATGATGGTCACAGGAATAGATAATTTGGAAGAGGTTTTGATGTTTGGCATCTCTAGGAGCTGGAGTTTCCCGTCTTTTGTGGACATTGGCGCACGAAAGGGCCTTTAAGGCCGCAATACAAACACAGACCTGAAGAGCGTCAGCGCTGTTTCTCCTGCTCGGACAACTTGACTCTGTCTACCTGCATTGGTTCCTCAGGTAGAGCAACAAGAGGGGGCAGTAGTGGTCTCTGGAACGAGGGTGCTAATCTGTGAAAACGTCTCTCCACCGAACCTCCTCATCGCGTTCCTGGATCCTCATGTTGACCCGGGTAGCCAACAGGATATGGGCATGCAAGGTAGGTGGGAGGTCGCGGGCTGCCAGCTCGTCCATGGTGTGTGAGGACAGTCCATGCCATAGGTCGCCACCAATGCTTCATTGTTCCATGCCAACTCTGCTGCCAGGGTACGGAAGGAGATGGCATACTCTCCTGCTGTGGACCCCCTTGCTTGAGGGTTAGCAGAGTGGCTGCTGCTAAGGATGTTCGACCCGGCTTCTTGAAAACGTCACAAAAAGTCTGTAAGAACAGGGCTAAGTCCGAAAATTTGGGCCCCTGTCATTCCAGGATGGGGTTCGCCCATGCGAGGGACTTGCCAGCGAGGAGGGAAATAATGAACGCTACCTTGGCCTCATCAGAGGAGAAATGGTGAGCACGCAGTCATAGCGAGGAAAAAGAGGCAGTGCAACTGTGGATCCGGAAAACAGACAGTAGGAGTATTAGGCAGTGGAACGGCAGCAGTCTCTGGGGAAGGAAAAGGGAGTTGATCCAGTCGGGCGATGATGGAGTTTACAGCCACGAGGAGTTGATCCTGACGTGCATATAGATACAATATATACTATTGGGGTCCACCCCTTAGTAATTGCTGACGTGCATATAGGTCACGCATATCCATCTGTATGACCTGAACTGTGGTCTTAGGCTGGCCAGCGGGTTCCATGGCCTGAGCGTACTGTCACAATCTAGGGAACATATGTAGCTGACTTTAGTTTGACTAATAACGCATTAAATACACAGTGGAAAGATCCCTTATCTTGACCTTTTCAATTACTTCTCAATGGTTATTTTTGTGTGATATCACGCTGCAACAAGTTATCAGAGTCAAGCTAAAGATTGCTACATCCGTATGTGGACCCACTAGGCCGTGGGCTCCGGCTCAGATAGGGCTAGGTGTGGCAGGTTGCGCCAGACGAAGCGGATGGCACCAGGAATGGTAGATGACACACAGACGTGGCATATCCAGCCGGCGGTACCACACGACTCTGATAAAAGGCAGGCACAGTTAGGAAACAGCAAGGGATACAGGAAATAGGATGCAGGGAACGGGAACTCTGGGATCAAGCAGGAAAATACTAAGGGACCCTTTGCAATACAAACATGGGAAAAGTACAAACAACGCTCAAGCAAGGAGTGGAAGGGCAGAGACCATTTTATAATCCAGGGTGCACTGGGGTAGGATAGAAAACTTTTAGGAAGTGCGTACGCTGGCCCTTTAAGGCATTCCTCGCACACTCCAGGAAGGGAAGGCCGCGCCAGCCGTGGTCTCTGGGGAGGTGGCCAGGAAGTTGCGGTCGCGGCCGTTCATCACAGGGTGAGCGACAGAGGTCCGCAGTCATAAAACTGCGATTTTTTTTTGGTGTTTTATATATGTACTGAGCAGTGGCGTAACTACCGCGGCCTGCGGCATGAGGGGGCCCGTGTCGCCCGCCGGCACGTGCCCCCACCATGGCCGGAGGCTCTGCTGGCAGCCGCTATGGCTGCTACAGCGGGACGCCACTGAACACTACGGCAGAGCAGGGAGGTATCTCCCCGCTCTGCCATTAACTGGTTCCCGACCGCTGGCTGTATTTTTACGGCCAGCGGTCAGGGTCCTTAAAACCCGAGCCATAGACTTTTTACGACTCCGGTTTTAACTTACTGCCCGCGCGATCTGGCTGCTGAATGTCGGGTCTCCGGCTGTCAGTGACTGCTGGGGACCCTGAGGAGAGGATAGAAGCAGCTTTCGCTGCCAGCGATCACACATGTATCCCCTATCCTGTGGATAGGGGATACATGTATTTTGTAGGACACACTGTAGGTCGCATTTTTTTGGGAGGGGGGATGCTGTATTGCGTTCCCTACTGGGGGGGGAACGCTGTATGGCATTCCCTACAGGGGGGGGCTGTATGGCGTTCCCTACAGGGGGGGGGCTCTATGGCACTCTCTACAGGGGGGGGTTGTATGGCGTTCCCTACAGGGGGGGATGTATGGCGTTCCCTACAGGGGGGACTGTATGCTGTTCTCTACAGGGTGGGGCTGTATGGCGTTCTCTGCAGGGGGACTGTATGGCGTTCTCTGCAGGGGGACTGTATGGCGTTCTCTACAGGGAGGGCTGTATGGCGTTAGCACTGTCCAATAAATATAAAGTAAACAGAAGAAAATACGGTCCAGCAATCCTCATGACAATGTGATGACTTTATTAGAAAAACATTTTATAAACCATACGGCATGTTGAAGTGATGATACAAGACTGCTTACGCGCTTCGAAAGCCAACTACATTCTTCGCAAATGTACGCCATCTCCTCCAAACAGTCAATTACATCAGAAGTCCAGTTCCTTGTGCTGCATGACTCGTGGACGCCCTATCCGTGGCGATATCCGTGTCCTTTCCACTGCTTCTCACTTGAGTCCTGTAGGCACAAAAAACATTCTGCAAGTATCCATTGTCATCCGTGCCTGCAGATTCTGCTTTAATGATGCAACTCACTCAACTCCTTGTCTATTTCATCGTTTACTGATGCCTCTTTTAGATGCGACAGATGTATTTTTTTATACTTACCAGCCTGCTTCACAGGCACCATCCCTTTTTATTGGCACCTGATCTTCCATAGACATCACAAAAACTAGACAAGCCTTTCCTCCCTTATGTTTCCCAACATTTCCTGGGACAAGTGTGTGTAGGTAGAAATCAACAAACATGTTTCCTGGCCCCAAACTTTACCCCCTTTTTCCAGTAAAGGATTGGCTTTCGGTATCACGCCTCCTCGCTTTTACCTTTTTACTTTATCCTGCGTAAACATTTTTTTCAGCATCTTAAACGTCTTGCCCATTAGCCCATCTATCCCCAACATCAGACCACTTATTATCATCTGACAGATCAGAATCAGACTCAACCAGCTACTGTTGCCTTCTTCTGCTTCTCTTTACATCGAGATGCGCTGCTCCTGTAATTCCAAACATTGTGCCAGTACCCCGTGTTCTAAACATTTTGGCAACCCCAAGGTGTCCCTCTCCCATGTTGAGATTATAAGGCCCCACTGGAATATTGCTGCCTTCATCGACCCTGGATCCCTGCGCAAGGATCCTGGCACTTGGCCCATCATCGTGCCATGTTCCCTCTAATTTTTGCTAGAATGATACCATTGAGGATACCTGCCTTGCTTCCTTGATGCCATTTGCTCCAAACAATCCAGTACACCCCAAGTCCAGGTCCTTGTGCTGCATGATTTGTGGGGGCTCTATACGTGGCAATATCCTGGCACCTTCCATTGCTTTCCGCTTGAGTGCTGTAAATATAAAAACATTCTGCCAGTATCCATTATCACCTAGGCCTGCAGATTATGACTGTGTAATGAAACTCACTTAAGTCCTTGTCTATTGCATCCAGGCCTTGACACATCGCAAATGTTCTTGGCAGACCAGAGCTGTCTAAAATCCCCCTACACTCCCTCACCCAATTACCTTACACCTACGTTCAGTCCCAAACCGAGCCATGTGGCCAGCATTTTGGACAAAGATACCCCTAACTTACATTATGCCTATTCCTACCAACTATCCAAGGTTCCCCACTGCTACGCCTTTCTTGGCATTTTGCCCGCTCATTACTTTTTCAATGTACAGAGCTACTGGTGGATACTGTATATAGTAACTAATGATGGACATACCGCATATAGATGAAATATTACTTCAGAGAGTCCCCCTGGCAGCAGGCAGCCGATCTCAAGAAATTCTGGAACAAAAAGTATAAACTGTGAAGATATTATGACGTGCGCTTAGTATGGTTCATCATATCAACAAATATATGTTCAGCCTATTGAAAACATGAGGGAGATTGTTCCCACAGTCTTGTCATGTGTCTCTATAGGAACATTCTGGATGACATCACATTATAGAATTTCTATAGGTTGTTATTTGCTATAATACTTACATATATACAGTGGATCTTCTAGCATGTCGGCTGTCACTGGTGCCACATATTCAGATGTTATAAATGTCTGTAAAATACATAATGGGTTTAATGCACATACATAAAATAACCCCATATCTATAATGAATAATAATATATTTACTTTCACACATTTCATTTTCTATCACAGGGCGAGTCCAATGTCCCTCTGCCACACAAATAACACCAGCAGTATAATGGCACATAATAGTTGGAGGACCCTGGTATAGATTTTGTATCAGGGACCAGGAGCTTATTGTTATTCTTCTATATAATCTTATCCTTAATGGAAAACTTCTAATTTGTCTTTTGTGGAGTCTTTTGGACTGGAGTAGAGAGAGTAGAAAATGGTAAATTGGATTTCTGGATTCAACAGACAAAATAATTATTAAAGGGGTTTTCTGACAGTTTCATAAACCTTAGTCTAAGCCGCATATGGCTAAAAAGAACAAATTGTCCCTACTCATTTTTTAAATTCCATGTGGCTCCTGTGCTGGTGGTTCTGTTGTCTTTAGTTGCTAGGCCACAGCGGTCATGTCCGTGTGGATGGCATGTCACGTGGCAGCTATTGTGTCACATCCAGGGCCGGCCTTAGGTTTATTGGTGACATGTGCAGTATCTGTGACGTCCTCCCCCTTATGATGCACCATGTAGTGTCCAAATAATTTAATCATACAGTGCCCAAATAACATCACCCAGTCAATAAACTAGGGATTGTATCTTTCTGTTTTTTTATATTATAGGTTTGGGCCCTAAATGCCGGACGGCAGTGTAAGTTGAGGGTGCCCAGGCCATCTATGGTGGTAGTGCCCTCTTCAGTATTGACCAGTAATACACACTATGTGATCATTTAGAGATGCAGTTAATAAAATACACTGACCTTGGACTCTCCTACTGAATACATCCGACTGAATGTAGAACGTTATGTGATGTGAGGTGGAGGGCTCTGCTTAATCTTTGATCTGCCCTCCTGGGACGTGTGGTTATCATTAACTCTTATGAGGAATTAATTCTAGGAGAAAGAAAGACAATGTATTAGGACAAATCTTAATCAATGGCAACATTTCTATCTAGAACAGAGTCCAGTCCCCAACCAGTGTAAAATTACCAAAGGGGTAAATAGGATGACCGGCTGGGGTCCAGGGATTTGGGGTGGCCCACAGCTCTGGGGCTCCATACGCCCCTGAAATTGGACAAACAATAACGGCGCAGGGAGGAAGCGAAATGTCTGACCCGGTTGGTCGTCTATTAGGTGAGTATAATTTTTTATTTTATAGGAGCAAAGGGGGCACTATTAATATGGGGGATAAAAGGACTGAGTCGGGGCTTAGAAAAGGGGGCTTCATTACTGTGGGCCATACAAAAGGGGCATTCTGACCCAGGACATACAAAAAGTGTCATTCTAGCTGTGGAGGGTATTGGTGGATACTGCATATAGTAACTAATAAGAGACGCACCTTGCATAGATGAAATATTGCTTCAGAGAGTCCCCCTGGCAGCAGGCAGCCGATCTTAAGGTGTTCTGGAAAAAACAATAATTGTGTCGTTTTATTTCTTCAGACAGACGTGTGCTCAGTATAGACCACCCAACAATGAAGGAAATGTACATTAGGGCTCATGTACACAGCAACTTCATGTGGACGGACCTGTATGGTGGCGCACAGACTGCAGTACTGGTAATGTAGACACTCTGTGTGCGCTGTGTGCTCCCCCATAAGCCAAATGTGTATTAGGAAATTACATAAATAACAAGTCCCTTATATATTACTAATACCATAATATCTTCTTTATGGAGCATTTCTATAATAATAATAATAATAATATAAAGCTGCAGTAAAATTCCCAGCGTTTACTTTTGCTACATGTGGATGAGTTTTTGAGACTGTAACTATTCACCTGTAACACTTGTGAATTTTGCCGCGCAGCAAATCTGCAGCGTCTGAATTCAGCTTTATGGCGTAGAATATAGTACTCAAATACTGCAATCATACAGTGCCCAAATAACACTGCCAGACAAGTATTGTCTGCCACACTGTAATGTAATCCATTATCAAGGAATTGTATCTGCATCCTGAGCAGTGCCCTTTACTTTTTTTACATGAAGAGTGGGATTGAGTGTTCAAGCAATACGGGTGCCCCAGACATCAAGACCAGTGGCGCCCCATTCATTAGTGACAGGTGATGCACCCAGTGTAACCGCACAGGTCGCACACCCCCAAAACAGGCCCTGGATGAACAACATTGGGGAATTTGTTCCCACAGTCTTGTCATGTGTCTCTATAGGAACATTCTGGATGACATCAGATTATAGAATTTCTATAGGTTGTCATTTGCTATAATACTTACATATATACAGTGTATGTCCTAGCATGTCGGCTGTCACTGGTGCCACATATTCAGATGTCATAAATGTCTGTAAAATACATAATGGAATAAACATAAAATAACCCCATATCTAGAATGAATAATAATATATTTACTTTCACACCTTTCATTTTCTATCACAGGACGAGTCAGACATTGAAAACATTTTGTAATGTTAGTGTAAACCCAGGGAACATAACTATAGGGGTGAAGAGGTTGCAGTCAAACCCAGGCCCAGGTGTCCATGACTGACATTAGGGGGGGTCACAATGTGGGCAATTTACAAATGCCAATCCCCAATGCCCCCATCTCCTAGAGGAATCCCGATTTTCGCTGCTAGAAACGCGATGTCAGTGAGAGAAGCACCCGGGCGGAGAGGCAGCTGCTGAGTTGCCCAACCGCTTCTAAAACACAAGCAGTGGAAGGGAGCCAGCGCAGCGCCCCGTTCCACCTGCTGGAGGGATGCGCCCTATGTAATGGCACAGGTCGCACACCCCTAAGGCCGGCCCTGGTACTGCTGAGCCTTATTAGGATAATATACGGTAGCTTTTTAAGACTATTTAATTAAATTAAATTAGACATCATATTGAAAACGACTGAGAAGTCACATTCCACATTACTGACAGCTGCAATTCTCAGACAATGGTAAGGGTATGTTCACACACTTAACTAAAAAACGTCTCTAAAATACAGAGCTCTTTTCAGTCATTTTTTAAGCCACAAACATTTTTTGAGGCGTTTTTACCAACGTTCTTGGAGCTGTTTTTCTATTGAGACAATGAAAAACGGCTCCAAAAACGGCCGAAGGAGTGAAATGCACTTCTTTTTACAGGGTGTTTTTTATGCGCCGCTTTATCAAACGCCCACGTAAAATGCACCATCGGAGAAAAAAAACAGTTTTTCCCATTGAAATCAATGGGCAGATGTTTGGAGGCGTCCAGCCTCCGTATTTTCGGCTGTTTCTCGGGGTGTTTACGGCCAGGAAAACGGCTGAAAATAGGCTGTGTGAACATACTCTGTTGTACTGAGTTGTAAGTTTAATGAGAAAATATGAAACCTTGAAATCTGAATGTAAAATGTTCAGTTGTTACTTGCATTAATAGAAACATTTTACTGGAACTTGAACAGTTTGTCTAAAAAAAAAAAACAACCCCCGACAATCACCAGAAAAAAATCCTTCTACAATCATATCGTTGTGGTGAGGTGTTGGTGTGGTTAGAAATTGCTGCAGTAATGTCCAGTGTGAATCTGGCCTTATATGAGAATTCTAGAGCGTATATATTTCATGTGTCCAGTAACATGTAGAATTAATGATAAAATGCTGCATCTTACCTGTCAATCACACAGTCAATCACAGTCCCGGTCCAGACGTCATTGGCAGAAATGGTAAAAAATATGTAATCCAGCTGCACATAGAACCTAACGGCTAGTACTGTCTATGACATCATCAGTGACATCATAAGCGGCTGCAGTATCTGTTACATCATCTAATTATCTCCTACTGCCTGGATAGACTGTCTGTGCATACACTGGATATAGGCGTTACATGGGACTGCTGTTTATAAACATGGAAGAAAGATACATGTGTGGTTATAGGGGCTACGACTAAGAACATGTAATGTATGAAACGTGTAATCTGTTACTAGATGGATTTTATACTGTAATACAGATGTAGCCATCTTTAACTTGACTCTGATAACTTGTTGCAGCGTGATACTTTCTTGATCCCGCAGCACTCCGTGTTTCAAGTGTGCGTGAGTAGGCTTCCACGCCAATGTGTAAAAAATGGGAACTCAGCACTCCAAGGTATTATGCAATAAGTGATATTTGATTTCACATATAGCGAAAAGTAGTAATCCAAAAATAATGGAGCCATTACCCAACAGCGACCGAGGTCACAAGCGCCGCATATCCGTGTCTAAAGAAGGTTGAATGTATAGACCGAAACGTTAAAAACCTATTTTTGGATTACTACTTTTCGCTATATGTGAAATAAAATATCATTTGTTGCAGCGTGATATCACACAACAAAAGCCATTGAAAAAGTCAAGATAAGGGATTGTTTATTTAATGCGTTAAAAGTCAAGGTAAAGACGGCAACATCTGAACTAATAAAGGATACATTTTATTGAATTTCGTTTTAGGCTACATTCACACAACAGTAAACAACGTCCGCTTTCAGAACAATGATGTTCTATGGGTATATTCACACGGCCTTTTTTTAACCACCCGTGATTATTGGCCGTCAAAAAATAGAACATGTCCTATTTTTGGCCGCTTTCACGGCCAGACGGCCCCCATAGAAGTCAATGGATCCATTTTTAACGGCCGTCAATACATGTAATAGCCGTTAAAAACGGTTCTGTGATTTGGGGATTCAAGAGCCAAGGGAACTATTGGCTCCCTTGCTGGTAATCGGAGGCGCAATGACACATACTCACCGATGCAGCGCCGTCCTCTACAGGTGTGGTCTCTAGTCTCATGGGTTCTGCGAAGGTGACGAGATGACGTCCTCGCGTCGCCTTCGCAGAACCAGTGAGACTAGAGATCACTCGTGACGTAGACGGTCATGCATCGGTGAGTATGTAGGGCATTCAGGCGGACAAAAATTACGGATATTGTTGCGCTCACTACTATGGTAGCATGGCGCTAGTACAGGGGACATTGTTGTCTACTGTAGCAAAAATTTTCGGCACAGTCCTGAATTTACAGAGAGAGTCCCGGAAGATTACCACAGGGAGGGGGGGGGTGTGGTGCTTTCTCCAGAGAGGTGTCTGTGTCATCATCTACAGGGGGGCTGTGTGCCATCGTCTACAGGGGGCTGTGTGCCATCGTCTACAAGGGGGCTGTGTGCCATCATCTACATGGGGCGGTGTGCCATCATCTACAGGGGGGCTGTGTGCCATCATCTACAGGGGGGCTGTGTGCCATCATCTACAGGGGGTCTGTGTTTCATCATCTACAGGGGGGCTGTGTGGCATCATATACAGGGGGTCCGTGTGCCATCATCTACAGGGGGTCTGTGTGCCATCATCTACAGGGGGGTCTGTGTTTCGTCATCTACAGGGGGTCTGTGTGGCATCATATACAGGGGGTCCGTGTGCCATCATCTGCAGGGGGGCTGTGTGGCATCATCTACAGGGGGGCTGTGAAACAATCATGACAATGACCTTTGTTTGGGTGTTTTCAGGGGGTTTGGAAAAAAAAGCCAGACAAATGAAATTCATCAGTTTTTTAACGGCCATGAAAAACGGATGCAAAATGGATGTCAAACGGCCATTAAAAACGGACAGACGGACTGAAAGTGTATAAAAAATTGCAGACACAATGATGCAAAACGGCCATGAAAAACTGACAGTTGATCAGTTTTTAATGGCTATTTTTCTGCACTGTCGTGTGAATGTAGCCTAAGTTCTGGATCGTCTCCATTTTAATGGATAAAGTTACCGGACAATTATCCGCCCACCGAGAGTTTATTGGACACATGGACGGCCTGGTGAGCAGATGGACTTCTTGTTTCTTTGTTTGGAGTCATGTACAGATATAGCAATCCTTATCCTGACTCTGATAACTTGCTGCAGCGTGATAATTTATCACTTAAGTCACTGAAAACCATTGAAAAAGTGAAATTAAAGTTTCTTGACACTGTGTATTCAATGTATTTAACCCCTTCGAGCTCAGCAACGTAATATTCCGTCGCGCTGACCGCCCCGTTCGCGCTCAGCGACGGAATATTATGTCGCAGGGAAAATGCATCGCCATTTTCCACTGGCGCGTGCACGAGCTGTGACAGCTGCTGTTTCCGACAGCAGGCTATCACAGCTCAATACGCCGGGACCTATTGCGATGGTCCCGCCTCCACAATCGCCACTATTGGTCAGTCAGTGAGTAACTGTCCAATAGTGGCGATCGGTCTCTTCTCTTCCTCTCCCTGACATCACATCCTGCCGCACCCGCCCTGAGATGGAGACAGCGAGGCGTTCAGAGCGGTTGTGAGTAGAGGGAGAGAAGAAAAAGAGTGAAAAAAAGTGAAAAAAAGACAACTTTTTTCTGCTTCCCACCTCCCCAATCCACTACCCAGTCCAGTCCTTTACCCTTCCTCCTGGTGTTCCTCCCACATTTTTGGTCAGTGATCTCCTATCACTGACCACTTCTTAGTCTTCAGGACCAATTTCTTGGTCCCTGGGGATAATTTTTTTCTTTATAAAACATATAAAATAAAAAAATATATATTAAAAAAAAAAAAACGAAAAAAAAACCTGTTAATTTAGACAATTTATCTAGTCAGTTTAGTATTAGTGTTAGTTAGTGTTAGGGAACCGTCAAAAAGCATAATTAGGTATAGCGTCAGGAATCCATCACCATAGTTAGATCTAGCGTTAGGGGTCCATCACAGTAGTTAGGTTTAGCGTCAGGGAAGCTCAGAATAATCTAGTTAGGTTTAGTGTCAGAGAATAGTCTGGCAGGGACGTAGCTAGGGGGGGGGCAAGCGGGGCATGTGCCCCGGGCGCAGTCCAGAGGGGGGCGCCAGCGCCCCCTCCTCCTGCACTATAATTGTACCTGTGTCGCAAGGACACAGGTACAATTAAGCAATGAATGACCGGGCACGTTCCGTGCCCGGCCATTCAGCGCCTTTCCATGAATGAAGCGACTGGTACCTTTTGTACCAGTGACGCTTCCGTCGATGAAAGGCGCTGACTGACTGACAGGGAAAGTCATCCTGCCCAGCCAATCAGCGCCTTTCATAGACACTGCTTTCAACCCCCTAGAGACCTGCGCAGAAGAGAGCAGGTCTCCATGGCTGCCGGACGGCGTGGGAGCGGGAATAAGGTGAGTTAGAAATTATTTTTTTTATTTTTTTTATTGTAATAGAAGTGTGGCTGTATCTGCGGTGGGGGACTTTGTCTACACGGGGGACTTTATCTACGGGGGGTGTCTATCTACAGGGGGACTATATCTACAGGGCTGGGCTATATACAGGGGGACTATATCTTCAGGGCTGGGCTATATACAGGGGGACTATATCTACTGGGGGGCTACATACAGGGGGACTATATCTACAGAGGGGCTATATACAGGGCGACTATATCTACAGGGCTGGGCTATATACAGGGGGACTATATCTACAGGGCTGGGCTATATACAGGGGGACTATATCTACAGGGCTGGGCTATATACAGGAGGACTATATCTACAGGGCTGGGCTATATACAGGGGGACTATGTCTACAGGGCTGGGCTATATACAGGGGGGCTATATACAGGGGGATTATATCTGCTGGGCTAAATACAGGGGGACTATATCTACAGGGGGGCTATATACAGGGGGACTATATCTGCTGGGCTATATACAGGGGGACTATATCTGCTGGGCTATATACAGGGGGGCTATATACAGGGGGACTATATCTACAGGGGGGCTATATACAGGGGGACTATATCTGCTGGGCTATATACAGGGGGACTATATCTACAGGGCTGGGCTATATACAGGGGGACTATATCTGCTGGGCTATATACAGGGGGACTATATCTATTGGGGGGCTATATACAGGGGGACTATATCTACAGGGCTGGGCTATATACAGGGGGACTATATCTACAGGGCTGGGCTATATACAGGGGGACTATATCTACAGGGGGGCTATATACAGGGGGACTATATCTACAGGGGGGCTATATACAGGGGGACTATATCTACAGGGCTGGGCTATATACAGGGGGACTATATCTACAGGGCTGGGCTATATACAGGGGGACTATATCTACAGGGGGGCTATATACAGGGGGACTATATCTACAGGGCTGGGCTATATACAGGGGGACTATATCTGCTGGGCTATATACAGGGGGGCTATATACAGGGGGACTATTTCTACAGGGGGGCTATATACAGGGGGACTATATCTACAGGGGGGCTATATACAGGGGGACTATATCTACAGGGGGGCTATATACTGGAGTGGGCTGTCTATAGAGCACCATATACAGGGGTGGGCTATATAGTATATAGCCCCCTGTAGATATAGCCCACCCCTGTATATGGTGCTCCATAGATAGCCCACCCCATTATATAGCCCCCCTGTAGATATAGTCGCCCTGTAGATATAGGCAAGCCCTGTAGATATATTCCCCCTGTATATAGCCCCCCTATGTATAGCCCACCCCTGTAGATATAGCCCCCCTGTGTATAGCCCAGCCCTGTAGATATGGTCCCCCTGTAGATATGGTCCCCCTGTAGATATGGTCCCCCTGTAGATATAGTCCCCCTGTAGATATAGTTCCCCTGTAGATATAGCCCACCCCTGTATATAGTCCCCCTGTAGATATAGCCCACTCCTGTATATAGTATCCCACAAATAGCTCCCCCTATAGTGCTCCACAGAAAGCCCACCCCTGTATATAGCCCCCTTGTACATATAGTCCACCCCTGTATATAGTGCTCCACAGATAGCCCACCCTTGTATATAGTATATACAGGGTGGGCTATCTGTGGAGCACTATATACAGGGGTGGACCATCTTGTGGAGCACTATATACAGGGGTGGACTATATGTACAGGGGGCTATATACAGGGGTGGGCTATCTGTGAAACACTATATACAGGGGTGTACTATATGTGGAGCACTATATACAGGGGTGGGCTATATCTACAGGGGGGCTACATACATGGTTGGGCTATCTGTAGAGCTCTATATACTGGGGTGGGCTATATCTACAGGGGGCTATATACAGGGGTGGGCTATCTGTAGAGCACTATAGGGGGAGTTATTTGTGGGACACTATATACAGGGGTGGGCTATATGGGGGCACTATCTACAGGGGGCTCTATGGCAGGCACTATCTACAGGGGGCACAGTGTGTGTGTGGGACACGGTGTATGGTGCTATTATAATTAGAGGTGCAGTGTATGGCGCTATTATATTTAGGGGCGTAGTGTGTGGTATAATGATAACTTTATATTTATTTATAGGTGCAGAAATGTTGGAAAAGTGAGAAGCTGAAGACATGTGAGCGGCAAACTGCAGAAATGGACCGGGAGAAGTCATCATAGAGATCTGGACCAAATGGAGAAAAATAACTAGAATCTGAGACGTCACCGGTGAGTCACTTAATGTAAATGTTTATTCTGCCTCTAATTAGTATTGTAGTCCCTGTATGATCTGCAGCGAGATGATGGGTGATATGATTATGATAGGATTTATTTTTTGTAAAACGACATCTCCCAGCATATCCTTACCATTGTTTGGGCCATGCTGGGAGCTGTAGTTTTACGCCGTACAAACCTATACGGCAGGGGTTGCACTAAATTGAGCTGTATTTGTGCTGGGGCTGTATATATGTAGTGAGCTTGGTTCTTGTGTTGTGTATAGAACCATATTGCTTGTGAAATATACAAATAATTTTATGCTCGCGTTACATAAAAATAAATGACACGTCGATTGGTAGAGAAAACAAACACGGCGAGGGGGAAGGAGATGTTGGGGGGGGCGCCAAACTGAATCTTTGCCCTGGGTGCTGGAGAACCTAGCTACGCCTCTGGGTTTAGGTAGCAGCCTATTGCTCCTAGTTAGGAAAGCAATCAAACATGTCCCAACGGACATTTAGTGCCGAAGAGGCATATTCATTTCTTGCCTCCGACACAGAGTCGTCGGATGGTGAGACTCTGTTTTATTTATCCACCTCCTCATCCAGTGATGAAGAAGAGGAACCTCCTAGGAGATGCCCCTTGACCACCAGTGCAGTTGAAGCCCCCGAGCGAAATGACCCCGCCGCAGTTCAAGCCCCCATTTGGACCCCCACACCAGACATTTATGAGCCCAAAATCCCAGAGTTAAAATTTAATACGGCAGGGCTCAGTGAAATGGGCTTTTTCAAGTTCTTCTTCACTGATGACTTTATAGATCTTATGGTCTCCCAGACAAATTTATATGTCCAACAGTATATTACTAAGAACCCTACATCATTTTATGCCCAATCCTACAGGTGGACCCCTGTAGATGTAGCAGAGTTGGGCAAGTTCTGGGGACTTCACTTGAACATGGGGCTTCTGAAAAAGCCATCCATTAGGACCTACTGGAGCATGAACATCTTATACCATACCCCCAATGTACCGTATGGCCATGTCCAAGATGCATTATGAGGCAATATTTTGCTTCTTAAATTATAAGGATAATGAGCAGTGCCCACCCCGAGATGACCCCAGTTTTGACCGTTTGTACAAACTGAGACCCCTATTAGACCATTTCGGTTTGCCCAAGCATACACCCCCGAGAAGTGTATTTCTATTGATGAGTCCCTGGTACATTTTAAAGGGAGGCTTCAATTCCGCCAGTACCTGCCGAGTAAGAGGGCAAGGTATGGCGTAAAGATGTATAAGTTGTGCGAGAGTGCATAAGGGTATACCTACAAATTTAGGATGTATGAAGGGAAGGACAGCAGTATTCAGCCCCCAGAATGTCCCCCCTTACTGGGAATTAATGCAAAAATTGTGTGGGATTTGGTGCACCCACTGCTGGACCAGGGTTACCACCTCTACTTGGATAATTTTTATACCAGCATCCCACTCTTCAAGTGCCTCGCTTCCAGAAGTCCTGCGGCATGCGGCACTGCTAGAAAAAATCTGAGAGGCCTCCCTAAGACTCTGCTTGGGCAAACACTCAGAAGGGGTGAGAGCAGGGCACAATCTAGCAGCAACATATTGTGTGTCAAGTACAAGGACAAGAGAGATGTCCTTGTATTAACAACAATACATGGCCACACCAGTACCCATGTACCTGTACGAGGTACCAGTATAGAGACCCCCAAACCAGACTGCATCCTGGACTACAATAGGTACATGGGAGGGGTTGACTTGTCAGATCAAGTCCTGAAGCCCTACAGCGCCATGCGGAAATCGAGGGTGTGGTCAGTGCCGCATCTGCCATGAGGCCAGGTGAGCCGACGGCCTCAGGCGGCACCACCTACCCAAACGCATTTTCATCCCGGGACGGACTGGACCAGGGGGAGGGGCCATGCAGACGCACATAGCAGACGTGCCGAACGTCTGTAACACTCCTCCTCCTCTCTGACGCTGTACACAGCACATGCAGCCAGAGAGGAGCAAGCCTGCAGGAGGAGCGACAAGCGACGAGCAGCACGAGCAGCACAAGGTTAGTTCCTGCCTTGCTGGGACCGGGACCCGTGACGTGAGTATACTGCAAGGGGGAGACTGGGCATTTTACCGACAGCAGAGGGCTCTATGGGGCTGGAATAATCCACCCCATAGAGCCCTCACATCACTATAATGGAAGGATTAGTGTGGGTGGGGGAGGGTCTGAGCATCTGTCTGACTTACTGCAGAGAGCTCTATAGGGGGGGGGATTCTGCCCCCCCCCTTTAGAGCAGTCAGTCAGATTCTCAGACCCCCCTAACCTTTCAGTATAGTAACTAGTCAGGGCTCTATGGTGGGGGGGTAATTCCCCCCTATAGAGCCCTCTGCTGTCAGTAAAACGCCCAGACCCCCCCCCCCTTGCAGTATACTCCTGCCTTTGTAGCTTTCCTGTGCTTAATTAGCGTGGGAAAGCTACAATCAGGGCTGTGACTGGTGAGTTTCACAGTCACTCCCAGTACACACTGCATGCAGCAGCTGCGGCATTCAGTCTGACTGTGAGTCTCTGACCAGTCACCACCCACACGCAGCAGAAAGACAGGATAGGCTGATAGTGCCGGTCATTGAATAAACCCTCAACTACTACAGTTTCAGACACATTGACTATGATAGTTTCTATAGTGTAGTGGTTAGCTTGTCTGCCTTATGTATCGAGGTTGCTGGTTCAAATCATAGCTGGGGTTTTTTTTTTTTTTTTTTATATTAATATTTTGTTTTGGGCTTTGTTCACACTAGCATTAATATACGCTTACCTCTCTTCCGTCAGAGGAAGAGAGGATCGATACGTTAAACGGAAAGCAACGGCTCCATTAGAATTACCATTGCTTTCAATGGTAATTCTTTTGTATCAGTTGCTTTCCGTTTGTCTCCGTTCGCTAGGTTTCCGTTCTTTTGAACGGAAATTAAAGTTCTGCAGACTGCACTTTTGTTTCCTTTAAAAAAAACGGAAACTTAGCGAACGGAGACAAACGGAAAGCAACTGATACAAAAGAATTACCATTGAAAGCAATGGTAATTCTAATGGAACCGTTGCTTTCCGTTTAACGTATTGATCCTCTCTTCCTCTGACGGAAGAGAGGTAAACGTATATTAATGCTAGTGTGAAAGAAGCCTTAGGGCCTGTTCACATCAGCGTTGGCTTTCCGTTCTGGGGTTCCGTCGGAGGTAACCCCGCAACGGAAAGTCAAACTGAAACCACAGCTTCCGTTTCTGTCACCATTAGCGCAGTCGACTGCGCTATTGATTCCGCCACAAAAACGGAAACGGTGACTAACGGAAACCATTAGCAATGTTTCCGTCACCATTGATTTCAATGGTGACTGAAACGGAAGCTGTGGTTTCAGTTTGACTTTCCGTTGCGGGGTTCACCCGACGGAAACCTCCCACGGAACCCCAGAAAGGAAAGCCAACGCTGATGTGAACAGGCCCCAATCCTTCCCCATAAACCTGCCCCCGCTAATTAAAATAAATATATTATATAATGTATATAGCGCTGTATCCTGTATCCGTCAGGTCAGCGGGTCCTGCAGGATCGAGCTGTTACCGATCACATCTAAGTTCATAACTTATAACTTAGATGTGATCGGTAATAGGCGACCTAATGGATTCAGGTCTCAGCGCCATGGCCGCCATCAGGGAGGTACTGCCGGTACTGCTGTCAGGGGCCCGGTCAAAATTTGAAAAAACGGGGGCCCGTGCTCCACTGCCGGAATGCATTTGCTCACGGGCCCTTATGATTTCACTTTGGTGAAAGGAACAGGTCCCATCACGGAGCCGGGGCCCGTTGTTTGCATCAGAGTAAAATCATAAGGGCCCACTGTTCACATAGAGCCTGCCCCTCCTCCTCCTCCTCTACAGCGGCGTGACAGCGCGTGTGGAGGAGACGTCATGAAGGTGGCGGGAGGTTTGAATGCAGTGGAGGCGGGACAAGCAGCAGCAGCAGAAGAAGACTCCTGACCCAGTGAGTACAGCATATAATGTCTGTGTCAGTATGTAATGTCTGTCTGTCAGGTTGCTGCTGCCCGGAGCCTCCTCACATCACATCCCCACAATAAAAATCAGTGTTACCTATGTCACATTATACCCTCTCAGCTCTGCTTCATATCCTTGTATCGCTAGTAGCATTTCTTACCTCTTATCTCCCGGGCTGTGTAGCAGAGGGAGAAGACAGGTTTATTGTCCCGTTATACGCAGCCCAGGAGATAAGAGCCATCGCAGAGCTGCTGCTAGTGATATAATGCAGTGCTTCAGTGTCCGGAGGATCATACAGACCAGGGTAAGACACTTGCTTTCTACGGGGGTTAGATGACAATGGGGACAGGGAGATGATGGTGTAGTGGGTAAGAGATAATAATGGATGGTGGATGACACTGAAGGAGACATTATACTAGGGGGATGATAACTGGGGGAAAAGAGGATATCTGAAAGGAGGGGTAGAGGAACGAGAGAGGATACGAGGGGGAGGGGGAGAGATCTTTAAGGTTATGTACACCTCTTTTTTTTTATACCAAAAAGTTTATTAGTGTGTGTTATGAAACTTTGTAAATACTTTTTATTCAAAATAATTGTTACTTTATGTGATACAGCTGCTTTGTATCCTGTATACAGAGCAGCTGTATTGTGCGCAGAGACCTGTATCTGTCAGGTCCGAGGGACTGACGGGTACAGTCTCGGCGGGCCAGGATCCACCTGTTATCGATCAAATCTAAATTATGAACAGGGACACGCAGGACCCGCTGACCTGACAGATAAAGGTTTCAGTGCATGATACAGCTGCTCTGTATCTCAAAGTAAAAATATATATTTTTTAAAAGTATTTACAAAGTAGCACCAAACAGACTGCTAAAACAACAAATACCACACTCACTTTACATAGCCTTCAAACATGTGGTGGGTAGAGACAGGGCCGGCCTTAGGATAGATGGCGCTCCGTGCAAAATTATCTTTCGGCGCCCCACCCCATCATAAAAAAAATGGCCCATAAAAAAAAGTATAATGCCCTCCATAGTATAATGCCCCTTTAGTTCCTCCCATACAGTATAATAATAATAATATATTATAACCCCTTCAAGGACACAGTATTTTGTCCTCTAATTTTGCCCACACAGTATTATGCCCCCTAAGTGCCACACACAGTATATTTCCCCCTGTAGTGTCCCTACACAGTATAATGTCCGCTTAGTGGCCCCTACACAGTATAATGCCCCCCTCCCCATCCTGCCACACAGAGCCCCCCTGTAGATAGTGCCCCCTGTAGATTGTGCGATACAGCCTTCCGTTAGACAGTGCCATACAGCCCCCACCTCACCCTTGTAGATCGTGCCATACAGCCCCCACCTCACCCTTGTAGACAGTGCGATACATCCCCTATCTCCCCCCCCCCTGTAGATCGTGCCATACACCTCTCTCATGTAGACAGTGCCATACAGCCCTCACCTCCTCCTTGTAGACAGTGCCATAAAGCCCCACACCTCCCCCTTGCAGACAGTACCGTACAGCCCCCACCTCCCTTATGTAGACATTGTGTTAGGGATCTGCCAGGTACTACGTCTAGGTATACTCCTGGGATTAATCAATCCACACCTGAGGCCAGACCTGTTCGACTGACACCATCTCCCACCCACTAGGGTGGCAGGCTCAGGAGTGGGAGAGCCTATCGCGGCCTGGTCAGTCGGAGTTAGCTCCGCCCCCTGTCCTTTATTACCTGCTGTGTTCTCCTCCTCAGTGCTTGTAATTCTTTTGGATTCCTGGCCCCACTGCTGCTTGCTCCAGCCTGCTTCTGCCGTGCTTCTGCCTTGCTGCTGTTCTGCTTAACCCGCTTTGCCTCCGGCTTGCTTCCTCCTCCGTGCTCACTTGGGTATACTCCACTTCATCCTGGTCCTGACAACTCATTCACCGCTCCGTTTCCTCGCGGCGTTCCGTGGGCTACTGCCCCTTCCCTTGCGTGTTCCCTGTTTGTTCTCCCGTGCACTTAGACAGCGTAGGGACCGCCGCCCAGTTGTACCCCGTCGCCTAGGGCGGGTCGTTGCAAGTAGGCAGGGACAGGGCGGTGGGTAGATTAGGGCTCACTTTCCCTTCACCTCCTTCCTGCCATTACATAATTACAAGCCTCTTACCTAGTCTACCATTTCCCCTACGCTGACGCTATCATGGACCCCCTTGAGACCCTGACCCAGCAGATGCAGGGCCTCCCCCTACAGGTCCAGGCCCTGGCCCAGAGGGTCAACCAGGGTGACGCTGCCGTAGTAGTTCCCCTCACCTCACCTCTAGAACCCGACATCAAGTTACCTGACCGGTTCTCAGGGGACCGTAAGACGTTTCTCTCCTTCCGGGAGAGTTGCAGACTGTATTTCCGCCTTAAACCCCACTCCTCAGGTTCCGAGAACCAGCGGGTGGGTATCATCATATCCCGACTCCAGGAAGGGCCCCAAGAGTGGGCCTTCTCCTTGGCTCCTGACGCCCCTGAACTTTCCTCTGTTGATCGCTTTTTCTCTGCCCTCGGACTCATTTACGACGAGACTGACAGGACTGCTTTAGCCGAGAGTCAGCTGGTGACCTTACGTCAGGGTAGGAGACCGGTTGAGGAGTACTGTTCTGATTTTAGAAAGTGGTGCGTAGCTTCTCGGTGGAACGATCCGGCCCTAAGGTGCCAGTTTAGGTTAGGATTATCTGACGCCCTGAAGGATCTGCTGGTTAGCTACCCCTCTTCTGACTCCCTTGACCAGGTTATGGCCCTAGCAGTACGACTTGACCGACGTCTCAGGGAACGTCAGCTTGAACGCTTCAATGTGCTCCCCTCTGACTTTTCTGCGATCCCCCCCGAGGTCCCGTCTCCTCGCCCCTCCACGGAGGACTCGGAGGTACCTATGCAACTCGGGGCCTCCATGTCTCCTCGACAACGTAGGGAGTTTCGCAGAATGAATGGTCTCTGCTTCTACTGTGGGGACGACAAGCATCTTCTGAACACCTGTCCCAGGCGCAAGAATAAAAAGCCGGAAAACTTCCGCGCCTAAGTGATCATCGGGGAGGTCACTTGGGCGCACAGGTATTTCCCGTTAATGTGAAATGCAATAAAATTTTGCTTCCCTTTCAGGTCTCGTTTGCTGGCCGGTCTGCCACTGGCAGTGCCTTCGTGGATTCTGGCTCATCTGCTAATATCATGTCTGTGGAATTTGCTATGTCTCTAAAAATGCCTTTTATTGATTTACCTTATCCTATCCCTGTAGTAGGTATCGACTCAACTCCCCTTGCTAATGGTTATTTTACTCAGCATACTCCTGTTTTTGAACTCCTGGTTGGCTCCATGCATTTGGAGCAGTGCTCTGTACTGGTGATGCAGGGATTATCGTCTGATCTGGTATTAGGTCTTCCCTGGTTGCAGTTGCATAATCCCACGTTTGATTGGAATACTGGGGATCTCACCAAATGGGGTAGTGAATGTCTCATGTCATGTCTTTCTGTTAACTCTATTTCTCCCCGGGAGGAGGTAAACACGCTTCCTGAGTTTGTTCAGGACTTCGCCGATGTGTTTTCTAAGGAGGCCTCCGAGGTGTTGCCCCCCCCCCCCCATAGAGATTACGATTGCGCCATCGATTTGGTGCCTGGTGCCAAGCTTCCTAAGGGTAGGATATTTAATCTTTCATGTCCTGAACGTGAAGCTATGAGGGTGTATATCCAAGAATGCCTGGCCAAGGGTTTCATTCGCCCCTCGACTTCTCCTGTAGGTGCTGGCTTCTTCTTTGTGGGGAAGAAGGATGGTGGTCTTAGGCCGTGCATTGATTATCGTAACCTGAATAAGGTCACCGTAAGGAACCAGTACCCACTTCCTTTGATTCCGGATCTTTTTAATCAGGTTCAGGGAGCCCAATGGTTTTCTAAGTTCGATCTACGGGGGGCATATAACCTTATCCGCATCAAAGAGGGGGATGAGTGGAAAACTGCGTTCAACACACCCGAGGGTCATTTCGAATACCTGGTCATGCACTTTGGGTTGTGTAATGCCCCTGCTGTCTTCCAGAATTTTATTAATGAAATCCTGAGAGATTACCTGGGTAATTTTCTTGTTGTGTACCTTGATGACATACTGGTGTTTTCCAAGGACTGGTCCTCCCACGTGGAGCATGTCAGGAAGGTGCTCCAGGTCCTTCGGGAGAATAATCTGTTTGCTAAGACTGAAAAATGTGTCTTTGGGGTACAGGAGATACCATTTTTAGGGCAAATCCTCACTCCTCATGAATTTCGCATGGACCCTGCCAAGGTTCAGGCTGTGGCGGAATGGGTCCAACCTGCCTCCCTTAAGGCGTTACAGTGTTTTTTAGGGTTCGCCAACTATTACAGGAGATTTATTGCTAACTTCTCGGTCGCCGCTAAGCCTCTTACGGACCTTACTCGCAAGGGTGCTGATGTCCTCCATTGGCCCCCTGAGGCCGTCCAGGCCTTTGAGACCCTCAAGAAGTGCTTTATCTCGGCCCCCGTGCTGATTCAGCCCAACCAAGAGGAGCCATTTATTGTGGAGGTTGACGCATCCGAGGTGGGAGTGGGGGCCGTCTTGTCCCAGGGTACCAGCTCCCTCACCCATCTCCGCCCCTGTGCTTACTTCTCTAGGAAGTTTTCGCCCACGGAGAGTAACTATGATATTGGCAACCGCGAACTTCTAGCCATTAAATGGGCTTTTGAAGAGTGGCGGCACTTCCTGGAGGGGGCCAGACACCAGGTAACGGTCCTTACGGATCACAAGAATCTGGTTTTCCTAGAATCGGCCCGGAGGCTTAATCCTAGACAAGCTCGGTGGGCACTATTCTTTACCAGATTTAATTTCTTGGTTACCTATAGGGCTGGGTCCAAGAATATTAAGGCTGATGCCCTGTCACATTGTTTCATGGCCAATCCTCCTTCCAAGAAGGATCCTGCTTGTATTTTACCCCCTGGTATAATCGTTTCTGCCACGGATTCTGATTTAGCTTCTGATATCGCGGCTGATCAGGGTGCAGCTCCCGGGAACGTCCCTGGGGACAAACTGTTTGTTCCCCTGCAATACCGGCTAAGGGTACTCAGGGAAAACCATGACTCCGCTCTATCTGGTCATCCTGGCATCTTGGGCACCAAACACCTCATTACCAGAAACTATTGGTGGCCTGGGTTGCCTAAAGACGTTAGGGCTTACGTCGCCGCTTGTGAGGTTTGCGCTAGGTCCAAAACCCCTAGGTCCCGACCTGCGGGCCTACTACGTTCCTTGCCCATTCCCCAGAGACCTTGGACCCATATCTCCATGGATTTTATCACCGATTTGCCTCCATCTCAGGGCAAGTCGGTGGTGTGGGTGGTAGTAGACCGCTTCAGCAAGATGTGCCACTTTGTGCCCCTTAAGAAGCTACCTAACGCCAAGACGTTAGCTTCTTTGTTTGTGAAACACATCCTGCGTCTCCATGGGGCCCCAGTCAATATCGTTTCTGACAGAGGGGTACAATTTGTTTCCTTATTTTGGAAAGCCTTTTGTAAAAAGTTGGAGATTGATCTGTCCTTCTCCTCCGCCTTCCATCCCGAAACTAATGGCCAAACGGAGAGGACTAACCAGTCCCTGGAACAATATTTAAGGTGTTTCATCTCTGACTGTCAATTCGATTGGGTCTCATTCCTTCCCCTTGCTGAATTTTCCCTGAATAACCGGGTCAGTAACTCGTCAGGGGTCTCCCCGTTTTTCTGTAATTTCGGGTTTAACCCAAGGTTCTCCTCCGTTTCCCCTGGTTGTTCCAATAATCCTGAGGTAGAGGATGTTCATCGGGAACTGTGCACTGTCTGGGCCCAGGTACAGAAGAACCTAGAGGCGTCCCAGAGCGCACAAAAGATTCAGGCGGATAGTAGACGTTCTGCTAACCCCCGGTTTGTCGTCGGGGATTTGGTCTGGTTGTCGTCCAGGAACTTGCGCCTTAAGGTCCCGTCCAGGAAGTTTGCTCCCCGATTTATTGGGCCTTATAAGATCATTGAAGTCCTCAACCCTGTATCCTTCCGTCTGGAGCTGCCCCCATCCTTTCGCATACATGACGTCTTCCATGCCTCCCTCCTTAAACGCTGCTCCCCGTCCTGGTCCCCCTCGAGGAAACCTCCTGTTCCCGTTCTCACCCCTGAAGGGGTGGAATTCGAGGTGGCCAAGATTATGGACAGTAGGATGGTCCAGGGCTCCCTCCAGTACCTGGTCCATTGGAGAGGGTACGGGCCGGAGGAGAGGACTTGGGTACCTGCCCGTGATGTTCACGCTGGGGTATTGATCAGGAGGTTCCACCTTCTCTTCCCTACTAAACCGGGTCCTCTTAGTAAGGGTCCGGTGGCCCCTCATAAAAGGGGGAGTACTGTTAGGGATCTGCCAGGTACTACGTCTAGGTATACTCCTGGGATTAATCAATCCACACCTGAGGCCAGACCTGTTCGACTGACACCATCTCCCACCAACCAGGGTGGCAGGCTCAGGAGTGGGAGAGCCTATCGCGGCCTGGTCAGTCGGAGTTAGCTCCGCCCCCTGTCCTTTATTACCTGCTGTGTTCTCCTCCTCAGTGCTTGTAATTCTTTTGGATTCCTGGCCCCACTGCTGCTTGCTCCAGCCTGCTTCTGCCGTGCTTCTGCCTTGCTGCTGTTCTGCTTAACCCGCTTTGCTTTGCCTCCGGCTTGCTTCCTCCTCCGTGCTCACTTGGGTATACTCCACTTCATCCTGGTCCTGACAACTCATTCACCGTTCCGTTTCCTCGCGGCATTCCGTGGGCTACTGCCCCTTCCCTTGCGTGTTCCCTGTTTGTTCTCCCGTGCACTTAGACAGCGTAGGGACCGCCGCCCAGTTGTACCCCGTCGCCTAGGGCGGGTCGTTGCAAGTAGGCAGGGACAGGGCGGTGGGTAGATTAGGGCTCACTTTCCCTTCACCTCCTTCCTGCCATTACACATTGCCATACAGCCTGCCCACCTCCCTCATGTAGACAGTGTCATACAGCCCCCACCTCCTCCTTGTAGACAGTGCCATACAGCCCACACCTCCCTCATGTAGACAGTGCCATACAGCCCCCACCTCCTCCTTGTAGACAGTGCCATACAGCCTCCCAACTCCCTCATGTAGACAGTGCCATACAGCCCCCCACCTCCCCCTTGTAGATCGTGCCATACAGCCTCCCAACTCCCTCATGTAGACAGTGCCATACAGCCCCCCACCTCCCCCTTGTAGATCGTGCCATACAGCCTCCCAACTCCCTCATGTAGACAGTGCCATACAGCCCCCCACCTCCCCCTTGTAGATCGTGCCATACAGCCTCCCAACTCCCTCATGTAGACAGTGCCATACAGCCCCCCACCTCCCCTTGTAGATCGAGCCGTACAGCCCTCCCACCCCTTCCTTGTAGACAGTGCCCCCAAACAAACAAAACAAGTTGTACTCCGCTAGGCCCCGTTCCCACGATGAACTGAGCTGCTCCACGACGGGATCCTTGCGTTGGCCGGGGTGATCCTGTAGCCTAGTACAGAGTTTCACAACATTTTCGGACTCGAGGCACCACTGGAAAAAGAAAATGTCCTCAGGGCACCCCTAATTTAGAGAAAGACAGAAAATGGCTAAAAACAAGCACTACACTCGTAGGGTATGTTCACACAGCGTTTTTTGTAAGACAAAAAAAATCTGCCTCAAAATTCCTTCAGGAACTGACAGCATTGTTTGACCTTTTTTTTTTTTTGCGTTTTTTTAAGCTGTTGAAGCGAATGCAAAAGATGCAGGAAAAAAAAGCTCCAAACGATATTTACTACCTCCTATTAATTTCAATTGGAGCTCAGAGGTGGAAACCACTTGAAGACCATCAGCTCCCCACTCCCAGTAAAATAATCATCGTCCCCCCACTCCCAGTAAAATAATCATCGGCCCCCCACTCCCAGTAAAATAATCATCGGCCCCCACTCACAGTGAAATGACCATCAGCCCCCCCACTCACAGTAAAATGACCATCAGTCCCCCCCTCACAGTAAAATAACCATCAGCCCGTCACTCACAGATTCCCCCTGTAGATAGTGCCACACAGGCCCTTGTAGGTAGTGCCACACAGCCCCCTGTAGATAGTGCTACACAGCCACCTGTAGATAGTGCCACACAGCCACATGTAGATAGTGCCATACAGCCCCCTGTAGATAGTGCCACACAGCCACCTGTAGATAGTGCCACACAGCCCCGTTGTAGGTAGTGCCACACAGCCCCGTTGTAGGTAGTGCCACACAGCCCCGTTGTAGGTAGTGCCAAACAGCCCCGTTGTAGGTAGTGCCACACAGCCCCGTTGTAGGTAGTGCCACACAGCCCCGTTGTAGGTAGTGCCACACAGCCCCCTTGTAGGTTGTGCCACACAGCCCCCTTGTAGGTTGTGCCACACAGCCCCCTGGTAGGTAGTGCTACAAAGCCAAGTGGTAGGTATTGCCACACAGCCCCATGGTAGGTAGTGCCATACAGCGCCCTTGCAGGTAGTGCCACACAGCCCCCTTATAGATAGCACCCCCCCTTCCTGTAGATAGCTGCACTGTAGCTCCCTGAAAGAGCGGAATCCCCCTGTGGCCAGGAATTCCGCTCCTGGAGCGCTCCACTTGATGTCTCTGTCCGTATATGGACAGTGACATCAGGGGCAACTCCTGAAGCAGAATCCCAGTCCACAGCGTTGCCGACGCTGTGACCGGGGATTCTACTCCAGGAGAAGCCCCTGTCGTCTGTGTCCATTTATGGACAGTGACGTCAAGGGCTTCTCCTGGAGTGGAATCCCCGGTCACAGAGTCGGCAACGCTGTAAACGGGGATGCCCCTTCAGGAGTTGCCCTGATGTCACTGTCCATATACGGACAGAGACATCAAGCGGAGCACTCCAGGAGCGAAATTCCTGGCCACAGGGGGATTTCGCTACTTCAGGGAGCTACAGTGGTGCTGGTAGATTGAAGTGCAGGGAGATACCTCCCTGCTCTGCTATAGTACGCCGCCGGCCATGGGGGGGCCTTTTCCAACGGGCGGCACGGGCGCCCTCATGCCCGGTGTTACCACCCATGCCACTTTCTGTTCTCCCAGAAATCCCCTCCTCCTTCCCCCGCTGAGCCCTGGCACTTAGTCTCTCCACCTTGCCCCCTGATACCCACCAGCTAGCTCTGCCCTGCCCCTCCAAAGAGATCTCCTACTAGTTTGCTTTTCACCGCTGCCTTACTTCCGACCCCTTTACTCTGTGCCCACCCCAATAGTGAGGGGGGCCCCATACTCCTTGGCTGTATGGGGCCCAGAAATTTCTGATGGCGGCCCTGCTCAGCGCTATATACAGCTGCTCTGTATACAGAATACAATGCAGCTGTATCTCAAAAAGTACAAATCATTTTCAATAAAAAGTAATTAAAACTTGCACCAATCGCATTAATAGATATCTTTATATATCATAGTGACATGTCCGAAGTTTTCATCGGTGGGGGACCGAGCACTGAGGCCCCCACCGATCACTAAAACGAAGCAGCAGAAGTGCTCGGGTGAGCGCTGTGCCGCTTCATTTATGATCGACTTTCAGCCGAGTGAGCGGTGTACGGACTCTGCTCCAAGGAAAGCCAAACAGAATTGAAGAGGCACACCGCTCACCCGAGCACTTCTGCTGCTTAGTTTTAGCGACTAGTGGAGGGTCTCAGTGTTCAGACCCCACTGATCAAAACTTCTGACATGTCAAAAGTTTTTTAAAAAGTTGTTACACTTTAAAGAGAATCTTTCACCTGCCCACAGATTTGCATTTGAGTGCAGCATGTAATGGGGAGGGCTGCACAAACTCTGGGGCACTTTATATTTTTTCTCCTACCCTCTTTCCTTACTTAGATATCTGTGCTGTAATATTTGGCGCTCGATATTTAAATAACCCCATAAACTGCCAATGGGGCGGTAATTGGCAAGGGGGCGTGTAACATCGCTGTGACACTGCCCAATCCGCTATGGACAATGTCAACAGCAAGAGCTGGAGAGAGGAGATCATGTGCGCGCGCACGCTCTCACTCTTTAGCTCTCGGCAGGCAAGTACAAGACTGTGATCTCAGGTGAGAGATCAGTCTTATCGTCCTTGTCTGCCGAGAGCTAAAGAGTGAGAGCGTGCGTGCGCGCACAGCTCTGATGCCATGAAACAGAAGAAGAAGAATTCACACTCTTCTTCTCCTCTTGTGTTCCTTAGTGGTGGCGGAGCTGCGCGCACGCGCTCTCTCCAGCTCTTGCTGTAACGCTGACCGTAGCTGATTCGACAGTGTCATGGCGATGTTACACGCCCCCTTGCCAATTACCTCCCCATTGACAGTTCATGGGGTTATTTAAATATCGGGCGCCAAATATTACAGCACTGATATCTAAATAACGAAGGAGGCTAGGAAAAAATTGTAAAGTGCCCCAGAGTTTGTGCAGCTCTCCCCATTACATGCTACACTCAGCTGTACATGTATGGGGAGGTGAAAGGTTCTCTTTAAAAGAAAGGTGTTATAATTATTTTTTTGTATTTGATAGGTTTTATTTTATGGGCCTAATTTTTCTAATTATTTTAATATGTTTCCGAAGGTAGCTATTTATTCATATGTCTGTGGGGACAGCCAACTTTATTTTTATTTTTCATACTGCTCATTTTTGTTTTGCAGGTTCCGCTGGACCATTTGCACTACGTCGTAGATTCGTTGGACTACTGCGATGATTTAAGCTTTATTTTTATTTTTTTAATAAAATGGTTAAAGTGGATTCTGTGGAAGAGTTGTCATTTCAATAAAATATATTTCTATATGTCTCTGTTTTTTAATACTTCATTACCGCCTTAGTAATGGCTGCTGTCTGATTGAGAGCGTCCATTACTAAGAAGGGGCTTAGTGTTAGCCAGTAATAAGGCTAGCACTAACCCCTATTATTACCCCGGTACCCACCGCCACCAGGAGTACTGGGAAGAGCTGGGTACGATCCAGCACCCGACCGTCTGAAGAGAAGGGCGGGTACTGGGGTGGCCGAAGGCTGGTACTATCAGGCTCGGAATGGCCAAAAACCATGGCCCTTCCCACCCTGGTAATGCTAGGCTGCTGCTGCTTTATTGTATCTGGCTGGTTATGAAAAATGGAGGGGATCTCACGTAATTTTTTTTCTATTATTATTTTTTTTTAAAAGACGTGGGGTTCCCGCTATTTTTCACAACCAGCCAGATACAATACAGCAGCTGCAGCCTAGCATCACCAGGGTGGGAAGGGCCACGTTTTTTTATCCCTTCCCAGCCTGGTAAAACCAGCCTGTGGCCGCCCTGCTGCCTTACCGTTGCTTCAGATGGTCGGGTACTGGATCGTACTCCCCTCGCGGCAGTGAGAATCGGGGTAATAATAGGGGTTAGTGATAGACTTTTTACTGGCTAACACGAAGCCCCTTCTTAGTAATGGACGCTCTCAATCAGACAGCAGCCATTACCAAGGCCATAATAAAGTATTAAAAAAAACAGACATAAGAAAAACTTTTATTGAAATCTAAACTCCCCCTTGCAACCCTCTTTCACCATTTTATTTTTGTTTTTTAAAAGTAGATCATCGGAGTAGTCCAATGAATCTACGACGTAGTCCAAACGCTCCAGCGGAACCTACCAAAAAAAAAGCAGTATAAAATTTTTAAAAACTTACATTTGCCACAATAGTCACTCGATATAACTATACTGTAATCACTTATATGGTTTGCAGATATCTTGTGTATAACTGGTATCTACCTCTATAAGGTCACTATATGGTGGTAATATTGGTCTATATATAGTGTGATTTATTCACTAACAGTATGGTGGGTTTTTTCTGACACTATGTTGTAGTAATATGTGATCATGGTTTGGTAGTTTTATTCAGTAACAGTATGGGGGTATTATTTAGTAATAGTATAAAGGTATTATTCAGTAACAGTATGGGGGTATTATTCAGTAACAGTATGGGGGTATTATTCAGTAACAGTATGGAGGTATTATTCAGTAACAGTATGGGGTATTATTAAGTAACAGTATGGGGTATTATTCAGTAACAGTATGGGGTATTATTCAGTAACAGTATGGGGTATTATTCAGTAACAGTATGGGGGTATTATTCAGTAACAGTATGGGGTATTATTCAGTAACAGTATGGGGTATTATTCAGTAACAGTATGGGGGTATTATTCAGTAACAGTATGGGGTATTATTAAGTAACAGTATGGGGTATTATTCAGTAACAGTATGAGGTATTATTCAGTAACAGTATGGGGGTATTATTCAGTAACAGTATGGGGGTATTATTCAGTAACAGTATGGAGGTATTATTCAGTAACAGTATGGGGTATTATTCAGTAACAGTATGGGGTATTATTCAGTAACAGTATGGGGGTATTATTCAGTAACAGTATGGAGGTATTATTCAGTAACAGTATGGGGTATTATTCAGTAACAGTATGGGGTATTATTCAGTAACAGTATGGGGGTATTATTCAGTAACAGTATGGTGGTATTATTCAGTAACAGTATGGGGTATTATTCAGTAACAGTATGGGGGTATTATTCAGTAACAGTATGGTGGTATTATTCAGTAACAGTATGGGGGTATTATTCAGTAACAGTATGGGGGTATTATTCAGTAACAGTATGGGTGTATTATTCAGTCACTATGTGGTTATGGTGTGGTGGTATTATTCAGTAACAGTATGGGGTATTATTCAGTAACAGTATGGGGTATTATTCAGTAACAGTATGGGGTATTATTCAGTAACAGTATGGGGTATTATTCAGTAACAGTATGGGGGTATTATTCAGTAACAGTATGGAGGTATTATTCAGTAACAGTATGGGGTATTATTCAGTAACAGTATGGGGTATTATTCAGTAACAGTATGGGGGTATTATTCAGTAACAGTATGGAGGTATTATTCAGTAACAGTATGGGGTATTATTCAGTAACAGTATGGGGTATTATTGGTAATGTTGGTCTTACAATCTATGTAAATTACTGTGGGGGGGGGCTGTGGGGAAGTGTGAGTGTGGCAGCAGATGATCAGGCTAAGAGACAGTCTGCAGAGTGGCATGTGATGTACTTTGACATATAGGTGATACTTACATGTGGAATGTGGGCCCATAACTTGTGTACAGCCCAGAGCCTAAGATCATATGAATCCACCACTGGCATCGAGCCAGCACAGGCAGACCACTACAATACAGCAGGTAGAGCAAAGAAACCAGCCCAGGACGTGCCACTTCAAAACAGCGCTAAGCGCGATCTGTCCTGGACTGGCCTGAATGTAATTGCAGAGAGTGACGCCGCAAATGAGACTGGCTGCCGAGGAGAGATATGGGGCAGGGCAGACTGTACTATTTGCACTGCACTGATTGGCAGTAAGAATAATTCTTTAAATATTTTCCATACTTCAAATAGCACTTTAAGGCTGTGTTCACACTGAGCTTTTTGCAGGAGGAAAATTCTGCCTCAAAATTCTGTTTGGGATTTCGAGGCAAATTTTGTCCTTCCTGCACGTCGTTTGCCGCGATTTTCACCGCGTTTTTCGCTCGCGGCCATTGAGTGCTACGGGCAAAAAACTCAGCGAAATACCCTTTCTCTTCCTCCCATTGATGTCAATGGAAGGTCAGAGGCGTAAACGCGCGAAGATAGGGCATGTCCCTTCTTTCTCGGGAGGCATTTTCGGCCGGTATTTGACGAGTTTTGCGGAGCGGTTTCCGCGCCCAAGAACTCGTCAAAATACTCCATGTGAACAGGGCCTAACAAATAAACATCAAATGCTTTCCTATTTAAAAAATGTATATATTGCGTGTTCGATGTGCAAAGCTAGGAATGAGAAAACTCAGATAGATTTTGGGTGGGGGGGGCGCCTTTTTATAGTTCGCCTCAGGCGGCAGACAGGCTAGGTTCACCCCTGGGTGTGGTATAAGAAGCTGGCCGTGCACATCATACAGATGGCATTGTACAATGCGTATGTGCTACGTCGATGTGCAGGCCAGAGGGGAACTTTCCTGGAATTTCAAGAGGTGATTATCAAGAACCTAATCTTTAGGACCAAGAATAGGGAGCATCCAGTACTTCCGGAAGCGAGGCCACACGCATCGTACCAGGGCAACACTTTCCAGGAGAAGTTCCCCAAACTGGCAAGAAGGGAAAAAGTCAAAAGAGGTGCAGAGTCTGCTCAAAGAGGGGGATAAGGAGGTAAACAATATACGAATGCGACACGTGTCCTGAAAAACCAGGGCTCTGTATGAAAGATTGTTTTCGAATTTATCATACATCCCTTAATTTTTAATTTACCCTGATACACTCCGCACAGCTTATGCCCCTCATCTTTCCCTTCTGAGCCCTGCCGTGTGCCAAGGCAGCTAATAACAGCCACATGTAGGGTATTGCCGTACCCGGGAGAACCCACATTACATCTTATGGTGTGTATATCTCCAGTGGCACATGCTGGGCACACTATATCGGGCACGGACATGCCATATATATATAGAAAATTGCAAATCTCACTCTGCCCCATCTGCTGCGCATTATCTTTTACACAGTACCTGTGGGGTCAAAAGGCTCACTACACCTCTAGATGAATGTCTTAAGGGGTGTAGTTTTTAAAATGGGGTCACTTCTCAGGGGTTTCAACTGTACTGGTACCTCAGGGGCTTCTGCATACATGACTTAGCACCAGAAAAACTCCAGTAGGCCAAATGGTGGTATCCACAAATGGTTTATCACCACAAATGGGGTATTGCCGCACCAAGGACAAATTGGGCAACAAAATGGGGTATTTTGTTTCCTGTGAAAATAAGAAATTTTGATAAAAAATGACATCTTATTGTTCTACACACAGGTATCCAGGCTACCAGGACTACTATTATGGGTAAGGCTATCTGAGTTATTAATGTTGGGAGTATTTTACTCTAGAAAACACCCTTTGGACACTTCTGTCCTTAACAAAACAGCTCACACTCAAACAACTAACGTTATATACGATAACACACTGCCCTATTCATATGTCCTTAATATAAGGACATTAAACACACCATACACTTGGTTTTCCTACTTACCTGTGTTCATATCATATAGAGTCTCTCCACTCATGTACCTTTTTAACATGTATGTTTTTATATGTATTTAATAAAATTTGTTATTCTTTTCATATATACTTGGCTCTATACTCTGTTTCTTGTGTGTGTATAGGGTTTAAGTAGAGTATAACAGAGAGAGTTCCCAGCATTATCATTCCCTTACCCCCCTACAACATTACGAATTATATTCACTTGGGACTGGTGTTGTTTTATTAAATTTCTTTTGATTCTCTTGATTTTTTTTGCTGTTTTTGACATTCCACTATGTTATGCATAAAGCTTAGTGTCAGCTGTACTGTGACTTCTTTATCATAACTGTTAAAGGGGGTGAGGTAATAGCGGGATTCACTGGTTAGTGACACCCACTATTACTACCGCCTTTATAAACAGGTTCACTAGGGTTATGCCTAGTTTCCCTACCTTTTCCTTATACTAACGTCGATCTAATTGCTTTAGCGGCTACTCAAGGGAATAAGACAGTATAGTAAATAAAGGTAATATTTATTAACATACAGTAATCACTCTCATATGTATAATACAGTAACTAATCACTGTACAGTATAAACACTGTATCAAGATATTATACCGCCACCCACTTACATAAACATACACAGAATACAGTTACGTTACAACACAATAAACATAAGTTACTTGTGATTCTCACACGCTCTCTATCTCTATCCCACTCCCTCCTAATATAACTTTCCCTATACACTAAGGGTTAATACGGGATAAGGAGGAACAAGGGGACAGCAAGGGTTAACTCAGGGACTCTGGGACAGCAAGGGTTAACTCAGGGACTCTGGGACAGCAAGGGGTTAACTCAGGGACTCAGGGAAGCAAGGATTAACTTAGGGAGAGCAAGGGGTTAACTTACTCAGGGAGAGAAAGGGGTTAACTCAGGGAAGCAAGGGTTAACTCAGGAACTCAGGGACGCAAGGGTTAACTTAGGGAGAGCAAGGGGTTAACTTACTCAGGGAGAGCAAGGGGTTAACTCAGGGAAGCAAGGGTTAACTCAGGGACAGTAGGGACAGTATCAAGGGGTTAATTCAGGGAAGCAAGGGTTAACTCAGGGACAGTAGGGACAGTAACTCAGGGAGGCAAGGGTTACAGCAGGAGGAGACAGGGAGAGACAGGGTTAAGTGTAGCTGCTGCTACACTTGATACTTAGGGTATGTGCACACACACTAATTACGTCCGTAATTGACGGACGTATTTCGGCCGCAAGTCCCGGACCGAACACAGTGCAGGGAGCCGGGCTCTTAGCATCATACTTATGTACGATGCTAGGAGTCTCTGCCTCGCTGCAGGACAACTGTCCCGTACTGTAATCATGTTTTCAGTACGTGACAGTGGTCCTGCAGCAAGGCAGGGACTCCTAGCATCGTACATAAGTATGATGGTAGGAGCCCGGCTCCCTGCACTGTGTTCGGTCCCGGACTTGCGGCCGAAATACGTCCGTCAATTACGGACGTAATTAGTGTGTGTGCACATACCCTTAGCGTGACTTTGTGGAGCAGCAGAGGCAGCAGCAGTAACCCAGGTCTTTGGAGGAGAGAGAGAGAGGTCGGTGGTGTGTGATGGCAGCTCTCAGCTGATCTTCTTCAGCTTTGGCTCCTGAGCTCGGCTCCTGAGCGTACCGATGCAGGGCTATTTAACCCTGTCGGTACGCTCGCAGCGGGGAGTGTGGCGCTTGCTCCAGGCTAGCATGGGTCGGCATGGTGATAATGTATCACCAGCCGACTCATGAGAGCCCGCACGAGACAGTCCGTGCGCGCGGGAGACTTGAAATGGAGACAGGGGATAACTATCCCATGTCTCCATGGTTTCCTAACAAAGCAGGGACATGCTAATTGTCCTGCTCTGCTTCCAACCGCATTCATGACCAGGGCTGTTGTAGTTACAGCCCTGGCTCATGATACATTATATGTACTATACATACACATATATATTATATATATATGTGTATATTTATATATATACACACACACTGTATACATACATACTATATACATATATATATATATATATATATATATACATATATATATACACATATATACATACATATGGACACTTCCCTTTACAATAACGGAGCCATACCAGGCCCTTATACACCCTATATGCTTCCCCAATAGAATCCATAAAACATAAAAGGGCCGAGCAGTGCTCCGGGGTCTTTTCGCAAATCACTCTAGCTAGAATCGCAAATGAAAACGTTCACCATATTAACCAATTGGTAAACATTTGCGGAATCAGGAGATAACGCCTTTTCTCCTCCTACTTCTTTTATGCTCTAGCCCCTCTTCCCCTGATCCAGATAGAACTTCTCCAAGGGGAGGAGGGAGAACATCTCCACATACTCATCCTTCCCTATTTGTTTCCTGACCTCCTGCTTAAGATGGGCACCGATCCCTCGAAGCAGACATACACAGCCAAGTTATCCCTGTTTACCTAATTAGGTGTCTCAGTCTGGACTGAGACCGCAACCGCCTCATAACTCACCGGAAGAGGGTTAACAAGGGAAAATGTTTTACAGGACCGCCCACGCGAAAACCTGGGATGGACCCGCACCCTTCACCAGGGAACCGCCCACCATGTTCAGCAGGCACACCACTGAGTCCCTCAGGCATCTGCACACGCCTCCTGCTGTGTTACCCCACAGCCCCTAGCGGCAGGGGGCGAACCTGACCTAAACAATAATGGCACCAAGCACCAATAGTGATGCTTTTGAAAAGTATCAAAAAACTTTATTAAATATAGAGGACAAATGAATAAAAAGTGTCACACAATAGATATAGCAACATCTCCAGAGTGAAATACACAGGGTGAACATATGCCCATAACAATACGGATACATCTTATTTATAAAGTGTATAGTGCTAAGCAATATATATGAAATAAGGATAAATATACCATATATAATATAAATTGTCTTTACAATACTGCAGGATGAACAAGGACATGGACAAGAAGCTAAATACAAGTATTGATGGTCCTAGGATAGGTGCAACACATGTTCAAAAGAGTACAGCATATGAAATAACATGCCTCAATATATACCCATCTATATGACACAACCGGGATGGCGCCAACCACGACGCACGTTTCGGCACAGCCTTCATCTGGGGGTGACATCATCTCCTAACAGGTATAATATAATAATATATATATTATATAATATATTATTATATTATATAATATAATATAAATTTCGGCATAATAATGATACAACAGTAAAGTGGAGATGACCGTCCAACACTGCGAATTTAACCCCTTAATGACAATACGCCTTTTCACGGTGGTCATTAAAGGGGTTCTCTGGAAAAAACTTTATGGTCTCATGTTTACTTGATAAAGTGGTTCTGTTTCCACTAAACGCGTTGTACCTCAAAACCCCCTCTATCTCTCTTTTTTATGTATGTTTTATTATGATCTATTGTTTTAGACAATTAATTATATATATATATTTTCTCAAAAAAGTATTGCGCCTGGATGGTGTCTCTTTTTTACAGTGGATCCCACCTGGTACCCACTGTTTTTATCTACCTGCTCTTACTGAAGATGTCCTCAAAACTGGCTTAATGAGATGGTAGATCGGAGAGTGACTGAGGCAGTGGAGGCAAAACAGGGCGGACCTGTTGCAGGCAGCGGCTAAGGCATCTTGGCCCCCATTGGGGGACCTCTCTAGAACTCCAGTGAAGGACCTGGGCGTGTAGACGAAGCCAAGGCAGACCCAGCAGAACCGGGTTGATGGCTTTAGGCAGGACGAGGAAGTTGATCTTTTCTGAGTGAAGGACTCCGATTTGTAACGTAAGTGGTTTCATGATAGCCACAATAGGATCGGGCAATGGTAGTCCATTTACAGAAGCAACAGCAAGGGATCTCTCTAAAAGAACTGTGGGTAGATGTAGTCGGTCTACTAAATCCTGCTGGATGAAATCTGCAGCTGCCCTGGAGTCAAAATAGGCAGAGGAGAAGTGTGATGTCTCTCCCGAGATGATGGTCACAGGAATAGATAATTTGGAAGAGGTTTTGATGTTTGGCATCATCCCATCTAGAGTTGCCTCTCTAGGAGCTGGAGTTTTCCGGCTTTTGTGGACATTGGCGCACGAAAGGGCCTTTAAGGCCGCAATACAAACACAGACCTGAAGAGCGTCAGCGCTGTTTCTCCTGCTCGGACAACTTGACTCTGTCTACCTGCATTGGTTCCTCAGGTAGAGCAACAAGAGGGGGCAGTAGTGGTCTCTGGAACGAGGGTGCTAATCTGTGAAAACGTCTCTCCACCGAACCTCCTCATCGCGTTCCTGGATCCTCATGTTGACCCGGGTAGCCAACAGGATATGGGCATGCAAGGTAGGTGGGAGGTCGCGGGCTGCCAGCTCGTCCATGGTGTGTGAGGACAGTCCATGCCATAGGTCGCCACCAATGCTCCATTGTTCCATGCCAACTCTGCTGCCAGGGTACGGAAGGAGATGGCATACTCTCCTGCTGTGGACCCCCTTGCTTGAGGGTTAGCAGAGTGGCTGCTGCTAAGGATGTTCGACCCGGCTTCTTGAACACGTCACAAAAAGTCTGTAAGAACAGGGCTAAGTCCGAAAATTTGGGCCCCTGTCATTCCAGGATGGGGTTCGCCCATGCGAGGGACTTGCCAGCGAGGAGGGAAATAATGAACGCTACCTTGGCCTCATCAGAGGAGAAATGGTGAGCACGCAGTCATAGCGAGGAAAAAGAGGCAGTGCAACTGTGGATCCGGAAAACAGACAGTAGGAGTATTAGGCAGTGGAACGGCAGTAGTCTCTGGGGAAGGAAAAGGGAGTTGATCCAGTCGGGCGATGATGGAGTTTACAGCCACGAGGAGTTGATCCTGACGTGCATATAGATACAATATATACTATTGGGGTCCACCCCTTAGTAATTGCTGACGTGTATATAGGTCACGCATATCCGTCTGTATGACCTGAACTGTGGTCTTAGGCTGGCCAGCGGGTTCCATGGCCTGAGCGTACTGTCACAATATAGGGAACATATGTAGCTGACTTTAGCTTGACTAATAACGCATTAAATACACAGTGGAAAGATCCCTTATCTTGACCTTTTCAATGACTTCTCAATGGTTATTTTTGTGTGATATCACGCTGCAACAAGTTATCAGAGTCAAGTTAAAGATGGCTACATCCGTATGTGGACCCACTAGGCCGTGGGCTCCGGCTCAGATAGGGCTAGGTGTGGCAGGTTGCGCCAGACAAAGCAGATGGCACCAGGAATGGTAGATGACTCACAGACGTGGCATATCCAGCCGGCGGTACCACACGACTCTGATAAAAGGCAGGCACAGTTAGGAAACAGCAAGGGATACAGGAAATAGGATGCAGGGAACGGGAACTCTGGGATCAAGCAGGAAAATACTAAGGGACCCTTTGCAATACAAACATGGGAAAAGTACAAACAACGCTCAAGCAAGGAGTGGAAGGGCAGAGACCTTTTTATAATCCAGGGTGCACTGGGGTAGGATAAAAAACTTTTAGGAAGTGCGCACGCTGGCCCTTTAAGGCACTCCTCGCACACTCCAGGAAGGGAAGGCCGCGCCAGCCGTGGTCTCTTGGGAGGTGGCCAGGAAGTTGCGGTCGCGGCCGTTCATCACAGTGTGAGCGACAGAGGTCCGCAGTCATAACACTGAGATTTTTTTTGGTGTTGTATATATGTACTGAGCAGTGGCGTAACTACCGCCGTAGCGGCTGCTACGGGGCCCGCGGCATGAGGGGGCCCGTGTCGCCCGCCGGCACGGGCCCCCACCATGGCCGGAGGCTCCGCTGGCAGCCGCTATGGCTGCTACAGCGGGACGCCACTGAACACTACGGCAGAGCAGGGAGGTATCTCCCCGCTCTGCCATTAACTGGTTCCCGACCGCTGGCTGTATTTTTACGGCCAGCGGTCAGGGTCCCCAAAACCCGAGCCATAGACTTTTTACGACTCCGGTTTTAACTTACTGCCCGCGCGATCGGGCTGCTGAATGTCGGGTCTCCGGCTGTCAGTGACTGCCGGGGACCCTGAGGAGAGGATAGAAGCAGCTTTCGCTGCCAGCGATCATACTTGTATCCCCTATCCTGTGGATAGGGGATACATGTATTTTGTAGGACACACTGTAGGTCGCATTTTTTTGGAAAGGGGGGACGCTGTATGGCGTTCCCTACAGGGGGGGGGAACGCTGTATGGCGTTCCCTACAGGGGGGGCTGTATGGAGTTCCCTACAGGGGGGGGCTGTATGGCGTTCCCTACAGGGGGGGCTCTATGGCGTTCTCTACAGGGGGGGATGTATGGCGTTCCCTACAGGGGGGGCTGTATGGCGTTCTCTACAGGGGGGGCTGTATGGCGTTCTCTGCAGGGGGACTGTATGGCGTTCTCTACAGGAGGGCTGTATGGCGTTCTCTACAGGGAGGGCTGTATGGCGTTCGCACTGTCCAATAAATATACAGTACACAGAAGAAAATACGGTCCAGCAATCCTCATGACAATGTGATGACTTTATTAGAAAAACATTTTATAAACCACACGGCATGTTGAAGTGATGATACAAGACTGCTTACGCGCTTCGAAAGCCAACTACATTCTTCGCATATGTACGCCATCTCCTCCAAACAGTCAATTACATCAGAAGTCCAGTTCCTTGTGCTGCATGACTCGTGGACGCCCTATCCGTGCCGATATCCGTGTCCTTTCCACTGCTTCTCACTTGAGTCCTGTAGGCACAAAAAACATTCTGCAAGTATCCATTGTCATCCGTGCCTGCAGATTCTGCTTTAATGATGCAACTCACTCAACTCCTTGTCTATTTCATTGTTTACTGATGATGCCTCTTTTAGGTGCGACAGATGTATTTTTTTTATACTTACCAGCCTGCTTCACAGGCACCATCCCTTTTTATTGGCACCTGATCAATAAGGGGGTCCTGCTCCACCACCATAACACTGCAATACTAAACAAAATCTTCCATAGACATCACAAAAACTAGACAAGCCTAACCTCCCTTATGTTTCCCAACATTTCCTGGGACAAGTGTGTGTAGGTAGAAATCCACAAACATGTTTCCTGGCCCCAAACTTTACCCCCTCTTTCCAGTAAAGGATTGGCTTTCGGTATCACGCCTCCTCACTTTTAGCTTTTTACTTTATCCTGCGTAAACATTTTTTTCAGCATCTTAAACGTCTTGCCCATTAGCCCATCTATCCCCAACATCAGACCACTTATTATCATCTGACAGATCAGAATCAGACTCAACCAGCTACTGTTGCCTTCTTCTGCTTCTCTTTACATCCAGATGCGCTGCTCCTGTAATTCCAAACATTGTGCCAGTACCCCGTGTTCTAAACATTTTGGCAACCCCAAGGTGTCCCTCTCCCATGTTGAGATTATAAGGCCCCACTGGGATATTGCTGCCTTCATCGACCCTGGATCCCTGCGCAAGGATCCTGGCACTTGGCCCATCATCGTGCCATGTTCCCTCAAATTTTTGCTAGAATGATACCATTGAGGATACCTGCCTTGCTTCCTTGATGCCATTTGCTCCAAACAATCCAGTTCACCCCAAGTCCAGGTCCTTGTGCTGCATGATTTGTGGGGGCTCTATACGTGGCAATATCCTGGCACCTTCCATTGCTTTCCGCTTGAGTGCTGTAAATATAAAAACATTCTGCCAGTATCCATTATCACCTATGCCTGCAGATTATGACTGTGTAATGAAACTCACTTAAGTCCTTGTCTATTGCATCCAGGCCTTGACACATCGCAAATGTTCTTGGCAGACCAGAGCTGTCTAAAATCCCCCTACACTCCCTCACCCAATTACCTTACACCTACGTTCAGTCCCAAACCGAGCCATGTGGCCAGCATTTTGGACAAAGATACCCCTAACTTACATTATGCCTATTCCTACCAACTATCCAAGGTTCCCCACTGCTACGCCTTTCTTGGCATTTTGCCCGCTCATTACTTTTTCAATGTACAGAGCTACTGGTGGATACTGTATATAGTAACTAATGATGGACATACCGCATATAGATGAAATATTACTTCAGAGAGTCCCCCTGGCAGCAGGCAGCCGATCTCAAGAAATTCTGGAACAAAAAGTATAAACTGTGAAGATATTATGACGTGCGCTTAGTATGGTTCATCATATCAACAAATATATGTTCAGCCTATTGAAAACATGAGGGAGATTGTTCCCACAGTCTTGTCATGTGTCTCTATAGGAACATTCTGGATGACATCACATTATAGAATTTCTATAGGTTGTTATTTGCTATAATACTTACATATATACAGTGGATCTTCTAGCATGTCGGCTGTCACTGGTGCCACATATTCAGATGTTATAAATGTCTGTAAAATACATAATGGGTTTAATGCACATACATAAAATAACCCCATATCTATAATGAATAATAATATATTTACTTTCACACATTTCATTTTCTATCACAGGGCGAGTCCAATGCCCCTCTGCCACACAAATAACACCAGCAGTATAATGGCACATAATAGTTGGAGGACCCTGGTATAGATTTTGTATCAGGGACCAGGAGCTTATTGTTATTCTTCTATATAATCTTATCCTTAATGGAAAACTTCTAATTTGTCTTTTGTGGAGTCTTTTGGACTGGAGTAGAGAGAGTAGAAAATGGTAAATTGGATTTCTGGATTCAACAGACAAAATAATTATTAAAGGGGTTTTCTGACAGTTTCATAAACCTTAGTCTAAGCCGCATATGGCTAAAAAGAACAAATTGTCCCTACTCATTTTTTAAATTCCCTGTGGCTCCTGCGCTGGTGGTTCTGTTGTCTTTAGTTGCTAGGCCACAGCGGTCATGTCCGTGTGGATGGCATGTCACGTGGCAGCTATTGTGTCACATCCAGGGCCGGCCTTAGGTTTATTGGTGACATGTGCAGTATCTGTGACGTCCTCCCCCTTATGATGCACCATGTAGTGTCCAAATAATTTAATCATACAGTGCCCAAATAACATCACCCAGTCAATAAACTAGGGATTGTATCTTTCTGTTTTTTTATATTATAGGTTTGGCCCTAAATGCCGGATCGGCAGTGTAAGTTGAGGGTGCCCAGGCCATCTATGGTGGTAGTGCCCCCTTCAGTATTGACCAGTAATACACACTATGTGATCATTTAGAGATGCAGTTAATAAAATACACTGACCTTGGACTCTCCTACTGAATACATCCGACTGAATGTAGAACGTTATGTGATGTGAGGTGGAGGGCTCTGCTTAATCTTTGATCTGCCCTCCTGGGACGTGTGGTTATCATTAACTCTTATGAGGAATTAATTCTAGGAGAAAGAAAGACAATGTATTAGGACAAATCTCAATCAATGGCAACATTTCTATCTAGAACAGAGTCCAGTTCCCAACCAGTGTAAAATTACCAAAGGGGTAAATAGGTTGACCGGCTGGGGTCCAGGGATTTGGGGTGGCCCACAGCTCTGGGGCTCCATACGCCCCTGAAATTGGACAAACAATAACGGCGCAGGGAGGAAGCAAAATGTCTGACCCGGTTGGTCGTCTATTAGGTGAGTATAATTTTTTATTTTATAGGAGCAAAGGGGGCACTATTAATATGGGGGATAAAAGGACTGAGTCGGGGCTTAGAAAAGGGGGCTTCATTACTGTGGGCCATACAAAATGGGCATTCTGACCCAGGACATACAAAAAGTGTCATTCTAACTGTGGAGGGTATTGTTGGATACTGCATATAGTAACTAATAAGAGACGTACCTTGCATAGATGAAATATTGCTTCAGAGAGTCCCCCTGGCAGCAGGCAGCCGATCTTAAGGTGTTCTGGAAAAAACAATAATTGTGTAGTTTTATTACTCCAGACAGACGTGTGCTCAGTATAGACCACCCAACAATGAAGGAAATGTACATTAGGGCTCATGTACACAGCAACTTCATGTGGACGGACCTGTATGGTGGCGCACAGACTGCAGTACTGGTAATGTAGACACTCTGTGTGCGCTGTGTGCTCCCCCATAAGCCAAATGTGTATTAGGAAATTACATAAATAACAAGTCCCTTATATATTACTAATACCATAATATCTTCTTTATGGAGCATTTCTATAATAATAATAATATAAAGCTGCAGCAAAATTCCCAGCGTTTACTTTTGCTACATGTGGATGAGTTTTTGAGACTGTAACTATTCACCTGTAACACTTGTGAATTTTGCCGCGCAGCAAATCTGCAGCATCTGAATTCAGCTTTATGGCGTAGAATATAGTACTCAAATACTGCAATCATACAGTGCCCAAATAACACTGCCAGACAAGTATTGTCAGCCACACTGTAATGTAATCCATTATCAAGGAATTGTATCTGCATCCTGAGCAGTGCCCTTTACTTTTTTTACATGAAGAGTGGGATTGAGTGTTCAAGCAATGGGTGCCCCAGACATCAAGACCAGTGGCGCCCCATTCATTAGTGACAGGTGATGCACCCAGTGTAACTGCACAGGTCGCACACCCCTAAGACAGGCCCTGGATGAACAACATTGGGGAATTTGTTCCCACAGTCTTGTCATGTGTCTCTATAGGAACATTCTGGATGACATCAGATTATAGAATTTCTATAGGTTGTCATTTGCTATAGTACTTACATATATACAGTGGATCTTCTAGAATGTCAGCTGTCACTGGTGCCACATATTCAGATGTCATAAATGTCTGTAAAATACATAATGGAATAAACATAAAATAACCCCATATCTAGAATGAATAATAATATATTTACTTTCACACCTTTCATTTTCTATCACAGGACGAGTCAGACATTGAAAACATTTTGTAATGTTAGTGTAAACCCAGGGAACATAACTATAGGGGTGAAGAGGTTGCAGTCACACCCAGGCCCAGCTGTCCATGACTGACATTAGGGGGGGTCACAATGTGGGCAATTTACAAATGCCAATCCCCAATGCCCCCATCTCCTAGAGGAATCCCGATTTTCGCTGCTAGAAACGCGATGTCAGTGAGAGAAGCACCCAGGCGGAAAGGAAGCTGCTGAGTTGCCCGGCCGCTTCTAAAACACAAGCAGTGGAAGGAAGCCAGCGCAGCGCCCCGTTCCACCTGCTGGAGGGATGCGCCCTATGTAATCGCACAGGTCGCACACCCCTAAGGCCGGCCCTGGCTACTGCTGAGCCTTATTAGGATAATATACGGTAGCTTTTTAAGACTATTTAATTAAATTAAATTAGACATCATATTGAAAACGACTGAGAACAACATGTGTGCAAGCCTTCAGTGCATGCACACATGGTGTTAAAAAAAATCCGGCCTCCTCCTACCCCTTCAGCTGGCCATTCCATCTCCAGAATTGGTGCGTTTTTAGGAGTATTATTACACCAATATTTCCTAACATCTAGTTTAAAGATAGTATAGTACCTGCTGGCCCAGAATATCCAACGCTCCCGATCGCAAGTGCTGTCCATACCTTTCTTAAATGTGTTACTCCACGATCCAACAGGTGTGTAGCGAGCCAAGTTCCTCTTCATCCCTTGGAGGTGCGTTCTTCTGGTACCAATATTAGTACACTATTCCTCTTCTACCTACAACAAATGACCCATTCTTTGCCCACAATATGGGAAACAATGAGGGGCACAACGCCAATTCGAACTGGAAAACATTCTTTGTCTTAACGTGTGACAAACTTGTATGTATTCTGGACTATCAGACTGTAAAAAATGAATTTAACAACATGTGTGCAAGCCTTCAGTGCATGCACACATGGTGTTAAAAAAAATCCAGCCTCCTCCTACCCCTTCAGCCGGCCATTCCATCTCCAGAATTGGTGAATTTTTAGGAGTGTTATTACACCAATATTTCCTAACATCTAGTTTAAAGATAGGATAGTACCTGCTGGTCCAGAATATCCAACGCAGCCGATCGCAAGTGACGTCCATACCTTTCTTAAATGTGTTACTCCACGATCCAACAGGTGTGTAGCGCGCCAAGTTCCTCATCATCCCTTGGAGGCACGTTCTTCTGGTACCAATATTAGTACACCATTCCTCTTCTATCTACAATAAATGACGCATTCTTTGCCCACAATATGGGAAAGAATGAGGGGCACAACGCCAATTCGAACTGTAAAACATTCTTTGTCTTAACGTGTGACAAACTTGTATGTATTCTGGACTATCAGGCTATAAAAAATGAATTTAACAACATGTGTGCAAGCCTTCAGTGCAAGCAAACATGGTGTTAAAAAAAAATCCGGCCTCTTCCTAACCCTTCAGCCGGCCATTACATGTCCAGAATTGGTGCATATTTTGGAGTATTATTACACCAATATTTCCTAACATCTAGTTTAAATATAGGATAGTACCTGCTGGCCCAGAATATCCAACGCTCCCGATCGCAAGTGCTGTCCATACCTTTCTTAAATGTGTTACTCCAGGATCCAACAGGTGTGTAGCGCTCCAAGTTCCTCTTCATCCCTTCGATGCACGTTCTTCTGGTACCAATATTAGTACACCATTCCTCTTCTACCTACAACAAATGACCCATTCTTTGCCCACAATATGGGAAAGAATGAGGGGCACAATGCCAATTCGAACTGGAAAACATTCTTTGTCTTAACATGAACAAACTTGTATGTATTCTGGACTATCAGACTGTAAAAAATGAATTTAACAACATGTGTGCAAGCCTTCAGTGCATGCACACATGGTGTTAAAAAAAATCCGGCCTCCTCCTACCCCTTCAGCCGGCCATTCCATCTCCATAAGTGGTGCATTTTTAGTATTATTACACCAATATTTGCTAACATCTAGTTTAAAGTTAGGATAGTACCTGCTGGTCCAGAATATCCAACTCTCCCGATCGCAAGTGCTGTCCATACCTTTCTTAAATGTGTTACTCCACGATCCAACAGGTGTGTAGCGCGCCAAGTTCCTCTTCATCCCTTTGAGGCACGTTCTTCTGGTACCAATATTAGTACACCATTCCTCTTCTACCTACAACAAATGACCCATTCTTTGCCCACAATATGGGAAAGAATGAGGGGCACAACGCCAATTCGAACTGGAAAACATTCTTTGTCTTAACATGAACAAACTTGTATGTAATCTGGACTATCAGGCTATAAAAAATGAATTTAACAACATGTGTGCAAGCCTTCAGTGCATGCACACATGGTGTTAAACAAAATCCGGCCTCCTCCTACCCCTTCAGCCGGCCATTCCATCTCCAGAATTGGTGCATTTTTAGGAGTATTATTACACCAATATTTCCTAACATCTAGTTTAAAGTTAGGATAGTACCTGCTGGTCCAGAACATCCAATGCTCCCGATCGCAAGTGCTGTCCATACCTTTCTTAAATGTGTTACTCCACGATCCAACAGGTGTGTAGCGCGCCAAGTTCCTCTTCATCCCTTGGAGGCGCGTTTTTCTGGTACCAATATTAGTACACCATTCCTCTTCTAACTACAAAAAATGACCCATTCTTTGCCCACAATATGGGAAAGAATGAGGGGCACAACGCCAATTCGAACTGGAAAACATTCTTTGTCTTAACAAGTGACAAACTGGTATGTATTCTGGACTATCAGACCGTAAAAAATGAATTTAACAACATGTGTGCAAGGCTTCAGTGCATGCACACATGGTGTTAAAAAAAATCCTGCCTCCTCCTACCCCTTCAGCCGGCCATTCCATCTCCATAAGTGGTGCATTTTTAGGAGTATTATTACACCAATATTTCCTAACATCTAGTTTAAAGATAGGATAGTACCTGCTGGTCCAGAATATCCAACGATCCCATTCACAAGTGCTGTCCATACCTTTCCTTAATGTGTTACTCCATGATCCAACAGGTGTGTAGTGCGCCGTGTTCCTCTTCATCCCTTGGAGGCGCGTTCTTCTGGTACCAATATTAGTACACCATTCCTCTTCTACCTACAACAAATGACCCATTCTTTGCCCACAATATGGGAAAGAATGAGGGGCACAACGCCAATTCGAACTGGAAAACATTCTTTGTCTTAACATGAACAAACTTGTATGTAATCTGGACTATCAGGCTATAAAAAATAAATTTAACAACATGTGTGCAAGCCTTCAGTGCATGCACACATGGTGTTAAACAAAATCCGGCCTCCTCCTACCCCTTCAGCCGGCCATTCCATCTCCAGAATTGGTGCATTTTTAGGAGTATTATTACACCAATATTTCCTAACATCTAGTTTAAAGTTCGGATAGTACCTGCTGGTCCAGAACATCCAATGCTCCCGATCGCAAGTGCTGTCCATACCTTTCTTAAATGTGTTACTCCACGATCCAACAGGTGTGTAGCGCGCCAAGTTCCTCTTCATCCCTTGGAGGCGCGTTTTTCTGGTACCAATATTAGTACACCATTCCTCTTCTAACTACAAAAAATGACCCATTCTTTGCCCACAATATGGGAAAGAATGAGGGGCACAACGCCAATTCGAACTGGAAAACATTCTTTGTCTTAACAAGTGACAAACTGGTATGTATTCTGGACTATCAGACCGTAAAAAATGAATTTAACAACATGTGTGCAAGGCTTCAGTGCATGCACACATGGTGTTAAAAAAAATCCTGCCTCCTCCTACCCCTTCAGCCGGCCATTCCATCTCCATAAGTGGTGCATTTTTAGGAGTATTATTACACCAATATTTCCTAACATCTAGTTTAAAGATAGGATAGTACCTGCTGGTCCAGAATATCCAACGATCCCATTCACAAGTGCTGTCCATACCTTTTCTTAATGTGTTACTCCATGATCCAACAGGTGTGTAGCGCGCCGTGTTCCTCTTCATCCCTTGGAGGCGCGTTCTTCTGGTACCAATATTAGTACACCATTCCTCTTCTACCTACAACAAATGACCCATTCTTTGCCCACAATATGGGAAAGAATGAGGGGCACAACGCCAATTCGAACTGGAAAACATTCTTTGTCTTAACATGAACAAACTTGTATGTAATCTGGACTATCAGGCTATAAAAAATAAATTTAACAACATGTGTGCAAGCCTTCAGTGCATGCACACATGGTGTTAAACAAAATCCGGCCTCCTCCTACCCCTTCAGCCGGCCATTCCATCTCCAGAATTGGTGCATTTTTAGGAGTATTATTACACCAATATTTCCTAACATCTAGTTTAAAGTTCGGATAGTACCTGCTGGTCCAGAACATCCAATGCTCCCGATCGCAAGTGCTGTCCATACCTTTCTTAAATGTGTTACTCCACGATCCAACAGGTGTGTAGCGCGCCAAGTTCCTCTTCATCCCTTGGAGGCGCGTTTTTCTGGTACCAATATTAGTACACCATTCCTCTTCTAACTACAAAAAATGACCCATTCTTTGCCCACAATATGGGAAAGAATGAGGGGCACAACGCCAATTCGAACTGGAAAACATTCTTTGTCTTAACAAGTGACAAACTGGTATGTATTCTGGACTATCAGACCGTAAAAAATGAATTTAACAACATGTGTGCAAGGCTTCAGTGCATGCACACATGGTGTTAAAAAAAATCCTGCCTCCTCCTACCCCTTCAGCCGGCCATTCCATCTCCATAAGTGGTGCATTTTTAGGAGTATTATTACACCAATATTTCCTAACATCTAGTTTAAAGATAGGATAGTACCTGCTGGTCCAGAATATCCAACGATCCCATTCACAAGTGCTGTCCATACCTTTCCTTAATGTGTTACTCCATGATCCAACAGGTGTGTAGCGCGCCGTGTTCCTCTTCATCCCTTGGAGGCGCGTTCTTCTGGTACCAATATTAGTACACCATTCCTCTTCTACCTACAACAAATGACCCATTCTTTGCCCACAATATGGGAAAGAATGAGGGGCACAACGCCAATTCGAACTGGAAAACATTCTTTGTCTTAACATGAACAAACTTGTATGTAATCTGGACTATCAGGCTATAAAAAATAAATTTAACAACATGTGTGCAAGCCTTCAGTGCATGCACACATGGTGTTAAACAAAATCCGGCCTCCTCCTACCCCTTCAGCCGGCCATTCCATCTCCAGAATTGGTGCATTTTTAGGAGTATTATTACACCAATATTTCCTAACATCTAGTTTAAAGTTCGGATAGTGCCTGCTGGTCCAGAACATCCAATGCTCCCGATCGCAAGTGCTGTCCATACCTTTCTTAAATGTGTTACTCCACGATCCAACAGGTGTGTAGCGCGCCAAGTTCCTCTTCATCCCTTGGAGGCGCGTTTTTCTGGTACCAATATTAGTACACCATTCCTCTTCTAACTACAAAAAATGACCCATTCTTTGCCCACAATATGGGAAAGAATGAGGGGCACAACGCCAATTCGAACTGGAAAACATTCTTTGTCTTAACAAGTGACAAACTGGTATGTATTCTGGACTATCAGACCGTAAAAAATGAATTTAACAACATGTGTGCAAGGCTTCAGTGCATGCACACATGGTGTTAAAAAAAATCCTGCCTCCTCCTACCCCTTCAGCCGGCCATTCCATCTCCATAAGTGGTGCATTTTTAGGAGTATTATTACACCAATATTTCCTAACATCTAGTTTAAAGATAGGATAGTACCTGCTGGTCCAGAATATCCAACGATCCCATTCACAAGTGCTGTCCATACCTTTCCTTAATGTGTTACTCCATGATCCAACAGGTGTGTAGCGCGCCGTGTTCCTCTTCATCCCTTGGAGGCGCGTTCTTCTGGTACCAATATTAGTACACCATTCCTCTTCTACCTACAACAAATGACCCATTCTTTGCCCACAATATGGGAAAGAATGAGGGGCACAACGCCAATTCGAACTGGAAAACATTCTTTGTCTTAACATGAACAAACTTGTATGTAATCTGGACTATCAGGCTATAAAAAATAAATTTAACAACATGTGTGCAAGCCTTCAGTGCATGCACACATGGTGTTAAAAAAAATCCTGCCTCCTCCTACCCCTTCAGCCGGCCATTCCATCTCCATAAGTGGTGCATTTTTAGGAGTATTATTACACCAATATTTCCTAACATCTAGTTTAAAGATAGGATAGTACCTGCTGGCCCAGAATATCCAACGCTCCTGATCGCAAGTGCTGTCCATACCTTTCTTAAATGTGTTACTCCAGGATCCAACAGGTGTGTAGCGCTCCAAGTTCCTCTTCATCCCTTGGATGCACGTTCTTCTGGTACCAATATTAGTACACCATTCCTCTTCTACCTACAACAAATGACCCATTCTTTGCCCACAATATGGGAAAGAATGAGGGGCACAATGCCAATTCGAACTGGAAAACATTCTTTGTCTTAACATGAACAAACTTGTATGTATTCTGGACTATCAGACTGTAAAAAATGAATTTAACAACATGTGTGCAAGCCTTCAGTGCATGCACACATGGTGTTAAACAAAATCCGACCTCCTCCTACCCCTTCAGCCGGCCATTCCATCTCCAGAATTGCTGCATTTTTAGGAGTATTATTACACCAATATTTCCTAACATCTAGTTTAAAGTTAGGATAGTACCTGCTGGTCCAGAATATCCAACGCTCCCGATCGCAAGTGCTGTCCATACCTTTATTAAATGTGTTACTCCACGATTCAACAGGTTTGTAGCGCGCCAAGTTCCTCTTCATCCCTTGGAGGCGCGTTCTTCTGGTACTAATATTAGTACACCATTCCTCTTCTACCTACAAAAAATGACCCATTCTTTGCCCACAATATGGGAAAGAATGAAGGACACAATGCCAATTCGAACTGGAAAACATTCTTTGTCTTAACATGAACAAACTTGTATGTATTCTGGACTATCAGGCTATAAAAAATAAATTTAACAACATGTGTGCAAGCCTTCAGTGCATGCACACATGGTGTTAAAAAAAATCCGGCCTCCTCCTACCCCTTCAGCCGGCCATTCCATCTCCAGAATTGGTGCATTTTTAGGAGTATTATTACACCAATATTTCCTACCATCTAGTTTAAATATAGGATAGTACCTGCTGGCCCAGAATATCCAACGCTCCCCATTGCAAGTGCTGTCCATATCTTTCTTAAATTTGTTACTCCACGATCCAACAGGTGTGTAGCGCGCCAAGTTCCTCTTCATCCCTTGGAGGCACGTTCTTCTGGTACCAATATTAGTACACCATTCCTCTTCTACCTACAACAAATGACCCACTCTTTGCCCACAATATGGGAAAGAATGAGGGGCACAACGCCAATTAGAACTGGAAAACATTCTTTGTCTTAACGTGTGACAAACTTGTATGTATTCCGGACTATTAGACTGTAAAAAATTTATTTAACAACATGTGTGCAAGGCTTCAGTGCATGCACACATGGTGTTAAAAAAAATCCGGCCTCCTCCTACCCCTTCAGCCGGCCATTCCATGTCCAGAATTGGTGCATTTTTTGGAGTATTATTACACCAATATTTCCTAACATCTGGTTTAAATATAGGATAGTACCTGCTGGCCCAGAATATCCACTGCTCCCGATCGCAAGTGCTGTCCATACCTTTTTATAAATGTGTTACTCCACGATCCAACAGGTTTGTAGCGCGCCAAGTTCCTCTTCATCCCGTGGAGGCGCGTTCTTCTGGTACCAATATTAGTACACCATTCCTCTTCTACCTACAACAAATGACCCATTCTTTGCCCACAATATGGGAAAGAATGAGGGGCACAACGCCAATTCGAACTGGAAAACATTCTTTGTCTTAACGTGTGACAAACTTGTATGTATTCTGGACTGTCAGGCTATAAAAAATGAATTTAACAACATGTGTGCAAGCCTTCAGTGCATGCACACATGGAGTTAAAAAAAATCCGGCCTCCTCCTACCCCTTCAGCCGGCCATTCCATCTCCAGAATTGGTGCATTTTTAGGAGTATTATTACACCAATATTTCCTAACATCTATTTTAAAGATAGGATAGTACCTGCTGATCCAGAATATCCAACGCTTCCGATTGCAAGTGCTGTCCATACCTTTCTTAAATGTGTTACTCCAGGATCCAACAGGTGTGTAGCGCGCCAAGTTCCTCTTCATCCCTTGAATGCACGTTCTTCTGGTACCAAGATTAGTACACCATTCCTCTTCTACCTACAACAAATGACCCATTCTTTGCCCACAATATGGGAAAGAATGAGGGGCACAATGCCAATTCGAACTGGAAAACATTCTTTGTCTTAACGTGTGACAAACTTGTATGTATTCCGGACTATTAGACTGTAAAAAATTTATTTAACAACATGTGTGCAAGGCTTCAGTGCATGCACACATGGTGTTAAAAAAAATCCGGCCTCCTCCTACCCCTTCAGCCGGCCATTCCATCTCCAGAATTGGTGCATTTGTAGGAGTATTATTACACCAATATTTCCTAACATCTAGTTTAAATATAGGATAGTACCTGCTGGCCCAGAATATCCAACGCTCCCGATTGCAAGTGCTGTCCATATCTTTCTTAAATTTGTTACTCCACGATCCAACAGGTGTGTAGCGCGCCAAGTTCCTCTTCATCCCTTGGAGGCACGTTCTTCTGGTACCAATATTAGTACACCATTCCTCTTCTACCTACAACAAATGACCCACTCTTTGCCCACAATATGGGAAAGAATGAGGGGCACAACGCCAATTAGAACTGGAAAACATTCTTTGTCTTAACGTGTGACAAACTTGTATGTATTCCGGACTATTAGACTGTAAAAAATTTATTTAACAACATGTGTGCAAGGCTTCAGTGCATGCACACATGGTGTTAAAAAAAATCCGGCCTCCTCCTACCCCTTCAGCCGGCCATTCCATGTCCAGAATTGGTGCATTTTTTGGAGTATTATTACACCAATATTTCCTAACATCTGGTTTAAATATAGGATAGTACCTGCTGGCCCAGAATATCCACTGCTCCCGATCGCAAGTGCTGTCCATACCTTTTTATAAATGTGTTACTCCACAATCCAACAGGTTTGTAGCGCGCCAAGTTCCTCTTCATCCCGTGGAGCCGCGTTCTTCTGGTACCAATATTAGTACACCATTCCTCTTCTACCTACAACAAATGACCCATTCTTTGCCCACAATATGGGAAAGAATGAGGGGCACAACGCCAATTCGAACTGGAAAACATTCTTTGTCTTAACGTGTGACAAACTTGTATGTATTCTGGACTGTCAGGCTATAAAAAATGAATTTAACAACATGTGTGCAAGCCTTCAGTGCATGCACACATGGAGTTAAAAAAAATCCGGCCTCCTCCTACCCCTTCAGCCGGCCATTCCATCTCCAGAATTGGTGCATTTTTAGGAGTATTATTACACCAATATTTCCTAACATCTATTTTAAAGATAGGATAGTACCTGCTGATCCAGAATATCCAACGCTTCCGATCGCAAGTGCTGTCCATACCTTTCTTAAATGTGTTACTCCAGGATCCAACAGGTGTGTAGCGCGCCAAGTTCCTCTTCATCCCTTGAATGCACGTTCTTCTGGTACCAAGATTAGTACACCATTCCTCTTCTACCTACAACAAATGACCCATTCTTTGCCCACAATATGGGAAAGAATGAGGGGCACAATGCCAATTCGAACTGGAAAACATTCTTTGTCTTAACATGAGCAAACTTGTATGTATTCTGGACTATCAGACTGTAAAAAATGAATTTAACAACATGTGTGCAAGCCTTCAGTGCATGCACACATGGTGTTAAAAAAAATCCGGCCTCCTCCTACCCCTTCAGCCGGCCATTCCATCTCCAGAATTGGTGCATTTTTAGGAGTATTATTACACCAATATTTCCTACCATCTAGTTTAAATATAGGATAGTACCTGCTGGCCCAGAATATCCAACGCTCCCCATTGCAAGTGCTGTCCATATCTTTCTTAAATTTGTTACTCCTCGATCCAACAGGTGTGTAGCGCGCCAAGTTCCTCTTCATCCCTTGGAGGCACGTTCTTCTGGTACCAATATTAGTACACCATTCCTCTTCTACCCACAACAAATGACCCACTCTTTGCCCACAATATGGGAAAGAATGAGGGGCACAACGCCAATTAGAACTGGAAAACATTCTTTGTCTTAACGTGTGACAAACTTGTATGTATTCCGGACTATTAGACTGTAAAAAATTAATTTAACAACATGTGTGCAAGGCTTCAGTGCATGCACACATGGTGTTAAAAAAAATCCGGCCTCCTCCTACCCCTTCAGCCGGCCATTCCATCTCCAGAATTGGTGCATTTTTAGGAGTATTATTACACCAATATTTCCTAACATCTAGTTTAAAGATAGGATAGTACCTGCTGATCCAGAATATCCAACGCTCCCGATCGCAAGTGCTGTCCATACCTTTCTTAAATGTGTTACCCCAGGATCCAACAGGTGTGTAGCGCGCCAAGTTCCTTTTTATCCCTTGGAGGCGCGTTCTTCTGGTACCAATATTAGTACACCATTCCTCTTCTACCTACAACAAATGACCCACTCTTTGCCCACAATATGGGAAAGAATGAGGGGCACAACGCCAATTAGAACTGGAAAACATTCTTTGTCTTAACGTGTGACAAACTTGTATGTATTCTGGACTATTAGACTGTAAAAAATTTATTTAACAACATGTGTGCAAGGCTTCAGTGAATGCACACATGGTGTTAAAAAAAATCCGGCCTCCTCCTACCCCTTCAGCCGGCCATTCCATCTCCAGAATTGGTGCATTTTTAGGAGTATTATTACACCAATATTTCCTAACATCTAGTTTAAAGATAGGATAGTACCTGCTGATCCAGAATATCCAACGCTCCCGATCGCAAGTGCTGTCCATACCTTTCTTAAATGTGTTACCCCAGGATCCAACAGGTGTGTAGCGCGCCAAGTTCCTCTTTATCCCTTGGAGGCGCTTTCTTCTGGTACCAATATTAGTACACCATTCCTCTTCTACATACAACAAATGACCCATTCTTTGTCCACAATATGGGAAAGAATGAGGGCACAACGCCAATTCGAACTGGAAAACATTCTTTGTCTTAACGTGTGACAAACTTGTATGTATTCTGGACTATCAGGCTATAAAAAATGAATTTAACAACATGTGTGCAAGCCTTCAGTGCATGCACACATGGAGTTAAAAAAAATCCGGCCTCCTCCTACCCCTTCAGCCGGCCATTCCATCTCCAGAATTGGTGCATTTTTAGGAGTATTATTACACCAATATTTCCTAACATCTAGTTTAAATATAGGATAGTACCTGCTGGCCCAGAATATCCAACGCACCCGATTGCAAGTGCTGTCCATATCTTTTTTAAATTTGTTACTCCACGATTCAACAGGTGTGTAGCGCGCCAAGTTCCTCTTCATCCCTTGGAGGCACGTTCTTCTCGTACCAATATTAGTACACCATTCCTCTTCTACCTACAAAAAATGACCCATTCTTTGCCCACAATATGGGAAAGAATGAGGGGCACAACGCCAATTCGAACTGGAAAACATTCTTTGTCTTAACAAGTGACAAACTGGTATGTATTCTGGACTATCAGACCATAAAAAATGAATTTAACAACATGTGTGCAAGGCTTCAGTGCATGCACACATGGTGTTAAAAAAAATCCTGCCTCCTCCTACCCCTTCAGCCGGCCATTCCATGTCCATAAGTGGTGCATTTTTAGGAGTATTATTACACCAATATTTCCTAACATCTAGTTTAAAGATAGGATAGTACCTGCTGGTCCAGAATATCCAACGATCCCATTCACAAGTGCTGTCCATACCTTTCCTTAATGTGTTACTCCATGATCCAACAGGTGTGTAGCGCGCCGTGTTCCTCTTCATCCCTTGGAGGCGCGTTCTTCTGGTACCAATATTAGTACACCATTCCTCTTCTACCTACAACAAATGACCCATTATTTGCCCACAATATGGGAAAGAATGAGGGGCACAACGCCAATTCGAACTGGAAAACATTCTTTGTCTTAACATGAACAAACTTGTATGTAATCTGGACTATCAGGCTATAAAAACTAAATTTAACAACATGTGTGCAAGCCTTCAGTGCATGCACACATGGTGTTAAACAAAATCCGGCCTCCTCCTACCCCTTCAGCCGGCCATTCCATCTCCAGAATTGGTGCATTTTTAGGAGTATTATTACACCAATATTTCCTAACATCTAGTTTAAAGTTAGGATAGTACCTGCTGGTCCAGAACATCCAATGCTCCCGATCGCAAGTGCTGTCCATACCTTTCTTAAATGTGTTACTCCACGATCCAACAGGTGTGTAGCGCGCCAAGTTCCTCTTCATCCCTTGGAGGCGCGTTCTTCTGGTACCAATATTAGTACACCATTCCTCTTCTACATACAACAAATGACCCATTCTTTGTCCACAATATGGGAAAGAATGAGGGCACAACGCCAATTCGAACTGGAAAACATTCTTTGTCTTAACGTGTGACAAACTTGTATGTATTCTGGACTATCAGGCTATAAAAAATGAATTTAACAACATGTGTGCAAGCCTTCAGTGCATGCACACATGGAGTTAAAAAAAATCCGGCCTCCTCCTACCCCTTCAGCCGGCCATTCCATCTCCTGAATTGGTGCATTTTTAGGAGTATTATTACACCAATATTTCCTTACATCTAGTTTAAAGATAGGATAGTACCTGCTGATCCAGAATATCCAACGCTCCTGATCGCAAGTGCTGTCCATACCTTTCTTAAATGTGTTACTCCAGGATCCAACAGGTGTGTAGCGCGCCAAGTTCCTCTTCATCCCTTGGATGCACGTTCTTCTGGTACCAAGATTAGTACACCATTCCTCTTCTACCTACAACAAATGACCCATTCTTTGCCCACAATATGGGAAAGAATGAGGGGCACAATGCCAATTCGAACGGGAAAACATTCTTTGTCTTAACATGAACAAACTTGTATGTATTCTGGACTATCAGACTGTAAAAAATGAATTTAACAACATGTGTGCAAGCCTTCAGTGCATGCACACATGGTGTTAAAAAAAATCCGGCCTCCTCCTACCCCTTCAGCCGGCCATTCCATCTCCAGAATTGGTGCATTTTTAGGAGTATTATTACACCAATATTTCCTAACATCTAGTTTAAATATAGGATAGTACCTGCTGGCCCAGAATATCCAACGTACCCGATTGCAAGTGCTGTCCATATCTTTCTTAAATTTGTTACGCCACGATCCAACAGGTGTGTAGCGCGCCAAGTTCCTCTTCATCCCTTGGAGGCACGTTCTTCTGGTACCAATATTAGTACACCATTCCTCTTCTACCTACAACAATTGACCCACTCTTTGCCCACAATATGGGAAAGAATGAGGGGCACATTGCTAATTCGAACTGGAAAACATTCTTTGTCTTAACGTGTGACAAACTTGTATGTATTCTGGACTATCAGGCTATAAAAAATAAATTTAACAACATGTGTGCAAGCCTTCAGTGCATGCACACATGGTGTTAAAAAAAATCCGGCCTCCTCCTACCCCTTCAGCCGGCCATTCCATCTCCATAAGTGGTGCATTTTTAGTATTATTACACCAATATTTGCTAACATCTAGTTTAAAGTTAGGATAGTACCTGCTGGTCTAGAATATCCAACGCTCCTGATCGCAAGTGCTGTCCATACCTTTCTTAAATGTGTTACTCCAGGATCCAACAGGTGTGTAGCGCGCCAAGTTCCTCTTCATCCCTTGGATGCACGTTCTTCTGGTACCAATATTAGTACACCATTCCTCTTCTACCTACAACAAATGACCCATTCTTTGCCCACAATATGGGAAAGAATGAGTGGCACAACGCCAATTCGAACTGGAAAACATTCTTTGTCTTAACATGAACAAACTTGTATGTATTCTGGACTATCAGGCTATAAAAAATAAATTTAACAACATGTGTGCAAGCCTTCAGTGCATGCACACATGATGTTAAACAAAATCCGGCCTCCTCCTACCCCTTCAGCCGGCCATTCCATCTCCAGAATTGGTGCATTTTTAGGAGTATTATTACACCAATATTTCCTAACATCTAGTTTAAATATAGGATAGTACCTGCTGGCCCAGAATATCCAACGCACCCGATTGCAAGTGCTGTCCATATCTTTTTTAAATTTGTTACTCCACGATTCAACAGGTGTGTAGCGCGCCAAGTTCCTCTTCATCCCTTGGAGGCACGTTCTTCTGGTACCAATATTAGTACACCATTCCTCTTCTACCTACAACAAATGACCCAATCTTTGCACACAATATGGGAAAGAATGAGGGGCACAACGCCAATTCGAACTGGAAAACATTCTTTGTCTTAACGTGTAACAAACTTGTATGTATTCTGGACTATTAGACTGTAAAAAATTAATTTAACAACATGTGTGCAAGGCTTCAGCGCATGCACACATGGTGTTAAACAAAATCCGGCCTCCTCCTACCCCTTCAGCCGGCCATTCCATCTCCAGAATTGGTGCATTTTTAGGAGTATTATTACACCAATATTTCCTAACATCTAGTTTAAAGTTAGGATAGTACCTGCTGGTCCAGAATATCCAACGCTCCCGATCGCAAGTCCTGTCCATACCTTTCTTAAATGTGTTACTCCACGATCCAACAGGTGTGTAGCGCGCCAAGTTCCTCTTCATCCCTTGGAGGCGCGTTCTTCTGGTACCAATATTAGTACACCATTCCTCTTCTACCTACAACAAATGACCCATTCTTTTCCCACAATTTGGGAAAGAATGAGGGCCACAACGCCAATTCGAACTGGAAAACATTCTTTGTCTTAACGTGTGACAAACTTGTATGTATTCTGGACTATCAGGCTATAAAAAATTAATTTAACAACATGTGTGCAAGCCTTCAGTGCATGCACACATGGAGTTAAAAAAAATCCGGCCTCCTCCTACCCCTTCAGCCGGCCATTCCATCTCCAGAATTGGTGCATTTTTAGGAGTATTATTAGACCAATATTTCCTAACATCTAGTTTAAAGATAGGATAGTACCTGCTGATCCAGAATATCCAATGCTCCCGATCGCAAGTGCTGTCCATACCTTTCTTAAATGTGTTACTCCAGGATCCAACAGGTGTGTAGCGCTCCAAGTTCCTCTTCATCCCTTGGAGGCACGTTCTTCTGGTACCAATATTAGTACACCATTCCTCTTCTACCTACAACAAATGACCCACTCTTTGCCCACAATATGGGAAAGAATGAGGGGCACAACGCCAATTCGAACTGGAAAACATTCTTTGTCTTAACGTGTAACAAACTTGTATGTATTCTGGACTATCAGACTGTAAAAAATGAATTTAACCCCTTCCCGCTCCTTGACGTACTATTACGTCATGGCAGCTGTATCGTTCGCGCTCCATGCCGTAATAGTACGTCTCGGGAGTAACGGCCGTTTCGGCCGTCCTCCCGACACATACAGGAGCTGTGACGCTGCTGTCTTGTTCAGCAGCTGTCACAGCTCCTACAGCGGGGACCGATCGCTGTGTCCCCGCTGATTAACCCCTTAAAAGCCGCGTTCTATAGAGATCGCGGCTTTTTAGGGGTTAAGCTGCCATCGCCGGCCTGCTACGCGATAGCGGCCGGCGATGGTGACTATGGCAACCGGACACCAAACAATGGCGTCCGGCGATGCCATAGACGGAAGCCTAGTGGGTCCTGACAACGTCAGGACCCACTATGCTTGCTGTCAGTGAGTAGCTGACAGTTCTAATACACTGCACTACGCATGTAGTGCAGTGTATTAGAATAGCGATCAGGACCTCCTGCCCTCATGTCCCCTAGTGGGACAAAGTAATAAAGTAAAAAAAAAGTTAAAAAAAGTTGTGTAAAAATAAGAAAATAAAAGATTTAAAAGTATTAAAAGTAAAAATCCCCCCTTTTCCCTTATCAGTCCTTTATTATTAATAAAAATATATAAACAAACAAATAAACTATACATAATTGGTATCGCCGCGTCCGTAACGGCCTGAACTACAAAATTATTTCATTATTTATCCCGCACGGTGAACGCCGTAAAAAAAATAAATAATAAACCGAACCACAATCACAATTGTTTGGTCACTTCACCTCCCAAAAAATGGAATAAAAAGAGATCAAAAAGTCGCATGTACCGAAAAATGGTACTGATCGAAACTACAGTTCGTTACGCAAAAAATAAGTCCTCGCACGGCTTCATTGATTGAAAAATAAAAACGTTATGGCTCTTAGAATAAGGTAACACAAAAAGTGAATGATTGTTTACAAAACGTATTTTATTGTGCAAACGCCATAAGACATAAAAAAAAACTATAAACATCTGGTATCGCCGTAATCGTATCGCCCCGCAGAATAAAGTGAATATGTCATTTATAGCGCACGGTGAACGCTGTAAAAAAAAACGAAAAAAAAAACAATCGTACAATTGCTGTTTTTTAGTCACCACGCCACCTAAACATAGAATAAAAACTGATCAAAAAGCCGCATGCACCCCAAGAAAACTACAATGGATTCCTCAAGGGGTCTAGTTTCCAAATTGGGGTCACTTTTGGGGGGTTCCCAATGTTTTGGCACCACAAGACCTCTTCAAACCGGACATGGTGCCTAATAAAAAAGAGGCCTCAAAATCCACTGGGTGCTCCTTTGCTTCGGAGGCCGGTGCTTCAGTCCATTACCGCACTAGGGCCACATGTGGGATATTTCTCAAAACTGCAGAATCTGGGCAATACGTATTAAGTTGCGTTTCTCTGATAAATCCTTTTGTGTTATAAAAAAAATGGTATAAAGAGGATTTTCAGACAAAAAAAAAAAATGTCAATTTCACCTCTACTTTGCTCTAAATTCCCGTGAAACACCTAAAGGGTTCATAAACTTTCTAAATGCTGTTGTGGATACTTTGAGGGGTCTAGTTTCTAAAATGGGGTGTTTGATAGGGGTTTCTAATATATGGGCCCCTCAAAGCAACTTCAGAACTGAACTGGAACCTAAAAAAATAAATAAATGAGGCAATACTTCGCTTCTTACATTATACTGATAATGAGCCGTGCCCACCCCGAGATGACCCCAGTTTTGACCGTTTGTATAAACGGAGACCCCTATTAGACCGTTCCAGTGCCCGGTTTTCCCCAGCATACACCCCTGAGAAGTGTATTTCTATTGATGAGTCCCTGGTACATTTTAAAGGGAGGGTTCAATTCCGCCAGTACCTGCCGGGTAAGAGGGCAAGGTATGGCGTGAAGATGTATAAGCTGTGAGAGTGCATCAGGGTATACCTACAGGTTTAGGATATATGAAAGAAAGGCCACCCCCAAACCAGACTGCATCCTGGACTACAATAGGTACATGGGAGGGATGGACTTGTAAGATCAAGCCCTGAAGCCCTACAGCGCCATGCGGTGTGGTATAAGAAGCTGGCCGGGCACATCATACAGATGGCATTGTACAATGCGTACATGCTACGTCGATGTGCAGGCCAGACGGGAACTTTCCTGGAATTTCAAGAGGTGATTATCAAGAACCTAATCTTTAGGGACCAAGAAGGGGGGGCACCCAGTACTTCTGGAAGCGAGCCCACACGCATCGTACCAGGGCAACACTTTCCAGGAGAAGTTCCCCAAACTGGCAAGAAGGGAAAAAGTCAAAAGAGGTGCAAAGTCTGCTATAAGAGGGGGTAAGGGAGGACACAATATATCAATGTGACACGTGTCCCGAATAACCAGAGCTCTGTATGAAAGTGTTTTAAAATTTATCATACATCCCTTGGTTTATAATTTACCCCAATTTTACTTACCCTGATGCACTCCACACAGCTTATCCCCCCTCGTCTTTCCCCTCTGGGCCCTGCTGTGTGTCCAGGCAGCTGATAACAGCCACATGTAGGGTATTGCCATATCCGGGAGAACCCACATTACAGTTTATGGGGTGTAGGTCTCCGGTCAAAATGCTCACTACACATGTAGATGAATGCCTTAAGGGTGTAGTTTTTAAAACGGGGTCACTTCTTGGGGGTTTCAACTGTTCTGGTACCTCAGGGGCTTCTGCATACATGACTTCGCACTAGAAAATCCCCAGTAGGCCAAATGGTGGTCCTTTCCTTCTGAGCCCTCCCATGGGCCCAAATGGCAGTTTATCACAACAAATGGGGTATTGCGGCCCTCAGAACAAATTGCGCAACAGAATGGGGTATTTTGTTTCTTGTGAAAATAAGAAATTTTCAGCCAAAACTACATATTATTTGAAAAAAATAATTTTGTTTTCATTCCCAGCCCAATTCAAATAAGTTCTGTGAAAAAACTATGGGGTCAAAATGGTCACAACACCCATAAATGAAGTCCTTGAGGGGTGTAGTTTCCAAAATGGGGTCATTTGTGGTTGGTTTCTATTGCTTTGATACCTCTGGGGCTCTGCAAATGCGACATGGCACCCGAAAACCAATCCAGCAAAATCTGGACTCCAAAGAACACACAGGGCTCCTTTCCTTCTGAGCCCTCCCATGGGCCCAAACGGCAGTTTATCACCACAAATGGGGTATTGCCGCACTCAGGACAAATTGGGCAACAGAATGGAGTATTTTATTTCTTGTGAAAATAAGAATTTTTGAGCTAAAATGACATATTATTGGAAAAAATATATATTTTTTTAATTCCCAGCCCAATTCAAATTAGTTCTGTGAAGAAACTATGGAGTCTAAATGGTCACATTACCCATAAATGAATTCCTTGAGGGGTGTAGTTTCCAAAATGGGGTAACTTCTGGTGGGTTTCCATTGCTTTGATACCTCTGGGGCTCTGCAAATGCGACATGGCACCCGAAAACCAAACCAGCAAAATCTGTACTCCAAAGAACACACAGCGCTCCTTCCCTTCTGAGGCCTCCCATGGGCCCAAACGGCAGTTTATTGCCACAAATGGGGTATTGATGCACTCAGGAGAAATTGGGCAACAAAATTGAGTATTTTGTTCCCTGTGAAAATAAGAAATTTTGGTAAAAAATTACATCTTATTGGAAAAAATGTCATTTTTTTAATGTCACAGCCCAATTGAAATAGGTGCTGTGAAAAAACTGTGTGGTCAAAATGCTAACAACAACCATAAATGAATTCCTTGAGGGGTGTAGTTTCCAAAATGGGGTCACTTTTGGTGGGTTTCCATTGCTTTGATACCTCTGAGGCTCTGCAAATGCGACATGGCACCCGAAAACCAATCCAACAAAATCTGGACTCCAACAAACATATAGCGCTCCTTTCCTTCTGAGCCCTCCCATGGGCCCAAACGGCAGTTTATCACCACAAATGGGGTATTGCCACACTAAGGACAAATTGGGCAACAAAATGGGGTATTTTGTTCCTTGTGAAAATAAGAAATTTTGATCACAAATGACATTTTATTGGAAAAAATGAAATTTTTTTCATTTCAGAGCCCAATTCAAATACGTGCTGTGAAAAAACTGTGCAGTCAAAATGGTAACAACAACCCTAAATGAATTCCTTGAGGGGTGTAGTTTCCAAAATGGGGTCACTATTGGGGGATTCCTACTGTTTTGACACCTCAACACCTCTTCAAACCTGGCATGCTGCCTAAAATATATTCTAATAAAAAAGAGGACTCAAAATCCACTAGGTGCTTCTTTGCTTCTAGGGCTTGTGTTTTAGTCCACGAGCGCAGTAGGGCCACATGTGGGACATTTCTAAAAACTGCAGAATCTGGACAATACATATTTAGTAGTGTTTCTCTGGTAAAACCTTCTGTGTTACAGAAAAAAAAATGAATAAAATTGAAATTCAGCAAGAAAAATGAAATTTGCAAATTTCACCTCCACTTTGCTTTAATTCCTGTGAAATGCCTGAAGGGTTAAAAAACTTTCTAACTGCTGTTTTGAATACTTTGAGGGGTCTAGTTTTTAAAATGGGGTGTTTTATCAGGGTTTCTAATACATAGGCCCCACAAAGCCACTTCAGAACTCAAGAGGTACCTTAAAAAAAAGGCTTTTGAAATTTTCTTAAAAATATGAGAAATTGCTGTTTATGTTCTAAGCCTTGTAACGTCCAAGAAAAATAAAAAAATGTTCAAAAAACGATGCCAATCTAAAGTAGACATATGGGAAATGTGAACTAGTAACTATTTTGGGTGGTATAACCGTCTGTTTTACAAGCAGATGCAGTTAAATTCTGAAAAATGCAATTTTTTCAAAATTTTCTCTACATTTTGCAATTTTTCACCAATAAACACTGAATATATCGACCAAATTTTACCACGAACATGAAGCCCAATGTGTCACGAGAAAACAATCTCAGAATCGCTTGGGTAGGTTTAAGCATTCCGACGTTATTACCACATAAAGTGAAATATGTCAGATTTGAAAAATGGGCTCTGAGCCTTAAGGCCAAAACTAGGCTGCGTCCTTAAGGGGTTAACAACATGTGTGCAAGCCTTCAGTGCATGCACACATGGTGTTAAACAAAATCCGGCGTCCTCCTACCCCTTCAGCCGGCCATTCCATCTCCAGAATTGGTGCATTTTTATGAGTATTATTACACCAATATTTCCTAACATCTGGTTTAAATATAGGATAGTACCTTCTGGCCCAGAATATGCACTGCTCCCGATCGCAAGTGCTGTCCATACCTTTCCTAAATGTGTTACTCCACGATCCAACAGGTGTGTAGCGCGCCAAGTTCCTCTTCATCCCGTGCAGGCGCGTTCTTCTGGTACCAATATTAGTACACCATTCCTCTTCTACCTACAACAAATGACCCATTCTTTATCCACAATATGGGAAAGAATGAGGGCACAACGCCAATTCGAACTGGAAAACATTCTTTGTCTTAACGTGTGACAAACTTGTATGTATTCTGGACTATCAGGCTATAAAAAATGAATTTAACAACATGTGTGCAAGCCTTCAGTGCATGCACACATGGAGTTAAAAAAAATCCGGCCTCCTCCTACCCCTTCAGCCGGCCATTCCATCTCCAGATTTGGTGCATTTTTAGGAGTATTATTACACCAATATTTCCTAACATCTAGTTTAAAGATAGATAGTACCTGCTGATCCAGAATATCCAACGCTCCCGATCGCAAGTGCTGTCCATACCTTTCTTAAATGTGTTACTCCAGGATCCAACAGGTGTGTAGCGCGCCAAGTTCCTCTTCATCCCTTGGATGCACGTTCTTCTGGTACCAAGATAAGTACACCATTCCTCTTCTACCTACAACAAATGACCCATTCTTTGCCCACAATATGGGAAAGAATGAGGGGCACTATGCCAATTCGAACTGGAAAACATTCTTTGTCTTAACATGAACAAACTTGTATGTATTCTGGACTATCAGACTGTAAAAAATGAATTTAACAACATGTATGCAAGCCTTCAGTGCATACACACATGGTGTTAAAAAAAATCCGGCCTCCTCCTACCCCTTCAGCCGGCCATTCCATCTCCATAAGTGGTGCATTTTTAGTATTATTACACCAATATTTGCTAACATCTAGTTTAAAGTTAGGATAGTACCTGCTGGTCCTGAATATCCAACACTCCCGATCGCAAGTGCTGTCCATACCTTTCTTAAATGTGTTACTCCAGGATCCAACAGGTGTGTAGCGCGCCAAGTTCCTCTTCATCCCTTGGATGCATGTTCTTCTGGTACCAATATTAGTACACCATTCCTCTTCTACCTACAACAAATGACCAATTCTTTGCCCACAATATGGGAAAGAATGAGGGGCACAACGCCAATTCGAACTGGAAAACATTCTTTGTTTTAACATGAACAAACTTGTATGTATTCTGGACTATCAGGCTATAAAAAATAAATTTAACAACATGTGTGCAAGCCTTCAGTGCATGCACACATGATGTTAAACAAAATCCGGCCTCCTCCTACCCCTTCAGCCGGCCATTCCATCTCCAGAATTGGTGCATTTTTAGGAGTATTATTACACCAATATTTCCTAACATCTAGTTTAAATATAGGATAGTACCTGCTGGCCCAGAATATCCAACGTACCCGAGTGCAAGTGCTGTCCATATCTTTCTTAAATTTGTTACTCCACGATTCAACAGGTGTGTAGCGCGCCAAGTTCCTCTTCATCCCTTGGAGGCACGTTCTTCTGGTACCAATATTAGTACACCATTCCTCTTCTACCTACAACAAATGACCCAATCTTTGCCCACAATATGGGAAAGAATGAGGGGCACAACGCCAATTCGAACTGGAAAACATTCTTTGTCTTAACGTGTAACAAACTTGTATGTATTCTGGACTATCAGACTGTAAAAAATGAATTTAACAACATGTGTGCAAGCCTTCAGTGCATGCACACATGGTGTTAAACAAAATCCGGCCTCCTCCTACCCCTTCAGCCGGCCATTCCATCTCCAGAATTGGTGCATTTTTATGAGTATTATTACACCAATATTTCCTAACATCTGGTTTAAATATAGGATAGTACCTTCTGGCCCAGAATATGCACTGCTCCCGATCGCAAGTGCTGTCCATACCTTTCCTAAATGTGTTACTCCACGATCCAACAGGTGTGTAGCGCGCCAAGTTCCTCTTCATCCCGTGCAGGCGCGTTCTTCTGGTACCAATATTAGTACACCATTCCTCTTCTACCTACAACAAATGACCCATTCTTTATCCACAATATGGGAAAGAATGAGGGCACAACGCCAATTCGAACTGGAAAACATTCTTTGTCTTAACGTGTGACAAACTTGTATGTATTCTGGACTATCAGGCTATAAAAAATGAATTTAACAACATGTGTGCAAGCCTTCAGTGCATGCACACATGGAGTTAAAAAAAATCCGGCCTCCTCCTACCCCTTCAGCCGGCCATTCCATCTCCAGATTTGGTGCATTTTTAGGAGTATTATTACACCAATATTTCCTAACATCTAGTTTAAAGATAGGATAGTACCTGCTGATCCAGAATATCCAACGCTCCCGATCGCAAGTGCTGTCCATACCTTTCTTAAATGTGTTACTCCAGGATCCAACAGGTGTGTAGCGCGCCAAGTTCCTCTTCATCCCTTGGATGCACGTTCTTCTGGTACCAAGATAAGTACACCATTCCTCTTCTACCTACAACAAATGACCCATTCTTTGCCCACAATATGGGAAAGAATGAGGGGCACTATGCCAATTCGAACTGGAAAACATTCTTTGTCTTAACATGAACAAACTTGTATGTATTCTGGACTATCAGACTGTAAAAAATGAATTTAACAACATGTATGCAAGCCTTCAGTGCATACACACATGGTGTTAAAAAAAATCCGGCCTCCTCCTACCCCTTCAGCCGGCCATTCCATCTCCATAAGTGGTGCATTTTTAGTATTATTACACCAATATTTGCTAACATCTAGTTTAAAGTTAGGATAGTACCTGCTGGTCCTGAATATCCAACGCTCCCGATCGCAAGTGCTGTCCATACCTTTCTTAAATGTGTTACTCCAGGATCCAACAGGTGTGTAGAACCGCCAAGTTCCTCTTCATCCCTTGGATGCACGTTCTTCTGGTACCAATATTAGTACACCATTCCTCTTCTACCTACAACAAATGACCAATTCTTTGCCCACAATATGGGAAAGAATGAGGGGCACAACGCCAATTCGAACTGGAAAACATTCTTTGTTTTAACATGAACAAACTTGTATGTATTCTGGACTATCAGGCTATAAAAAAATAAATTTAACAACATGTGTGCAAGCCTTCAGTGCATGCACACATGATGTTAAACAAAATCCGGCCTCCTCCTACCCCTTCAGCCGGCCATTCCATCTCCAGAATTGGTGCATTTTTAGGAGTATTATTACACCAATATTTCCTAACATCTAGTTTAAATATAGGATAGTACCTGCTGGCCCAGAATATCCAACGTACCCGAGTGCAAGTGCTGTCCATATCTTTCTTAAATTTGTTACTCCACGATTCAACAGGTGTGTAGCGCGCCAAGTTCCTCTTCATCCCTTGGAGGCACGTTCTTTTGGTACCAATATTAGTACACCATTCCTCTTCTACCTACAACAAATGACCCAATCTTTGCACACAATATGGGAAAGAATGAGGGGCACAACGCCAATTCGAACTGGAAAACATTCTTTGTCTTAACGTGTAACAAACTTGTATGTATTCTGGACTATTAGACTGTAAAAAATTAATTTAACAACATGTGTGCAAGGCTTCAGCGCATGCACACATGGTGTTAAAAAAAATCCGGCCTCCTCCTACCCCTTCAGCCGGCCATTCCATCTCCAGAATTGGTGAATTTTTAGGAGTATTATTACACCAATATTTCCTAACATCTAGTTTAAATATAGGATAGTACCTGCTGGCCCAGAATATCCAACGCACCCGATTGCAAGTTCTGTCCATATCTTTCTTAAATTTGTTACTCCACGATCCAACAGGTGTGTAGCGCGCCAAGTTCCTCTTCATCCCTTGGAGGCACGTTCTTCTGGTACCAATATTAGTACACCATTCCTCTTCTACCTACAACAATTGACCCACTCTTTACCCACAATTTGGGAAAGAATGAGGGCCACAACGCCAATTCGAACTGGAAAACATTCTTTGTCTTAACGTGTGACAAACTTGTATGTATTCTGGACTATCAGGCTATAAAAAATGAATTTAACAACATGTGTGCAAGCCTTCAGTGCATGCACACATGGAGTTAAAAAAAATCCGGCCTCCTCCTACCCCTTCAGCCGGCCATTCCATCTCCAGAATTGGTGCATTTTTAGGAGTATTATTAGACCAATATTTCCTAACATCTAGTTTAAAGATAGGATAGTACCTGCTGATCCAGAATATCCAATGCTCCCGATCGCAAGTGCTGTCCATACCTTTCTTAAATGTGTTACTCCAGGATCCAACAGGTGTGTAGCGCTCCAAGTTCCTCTTCATCCCTTGGAGGCACGTTCTTCTGGTACCAATATTAGTACACCATTCCTCTTCTACCTACAACAAATGACCCACTCTTTGCCCACAATATGGGAAAGAATGAGGGGCACAACGCCAATTCGAACTGGAAAACATTCTTTGTCTTAACGTGTAACAAACTTGTATGTATTCTGGACTATCAGACTGTAAAAAATGAATTTAACAACATGTGTGCAAGCCTTCAGTGCATGCACACATGGTGTTAAACAAAATCCGGCCTCCTCCTACCCCTTCAGCCGGCCATTCCATCTCCAGAATTGGTGCATTTTTAGGAGTATTATTACACCAATATTTCCTAACATCTAGTTTAAAGTTAGGATAGTACCTGCTGGTCCAGAATATCCAACGCTCCCGATCGCAAGTCTTGTCCATACCTTTCTTAAATGTGTTACTCCACGATCCAACAGGTGTGTAGCGCGCCAAGTTCCTCTTCATCCCTTGGAGGCGCGTTCTTCTGGTACCAATATTAGTACACCATTCCTCTTCTACCTACCACAAATGACCCATTCTTTTCCCACAATTTGGGAAAGAATGAGGGGCACAACGCCAATTCGAACTGGAAAACATTCTTTGTCTTAACGTGTGACAAACTTGTATGTATTCTGGACTATCAGGCTATAAAAAATGAATTTAACAACATGTGTGCAAGCCTTCAGTGCATGCACACATGGTGTTAAAAAGAAATCCGGCCTCCTCCTAACCCTTCAGCCGGCCATTCCATGTCCAGAATTGGTGCATTTTTTGGAGTATTATTACACCAATATTTCCTAACATCTGGTTTAAATATAGGATAGTACCTTCTGGCCCAGAATATGCACTGCTCCCGATCGCAAGTGCTGTCCATACCTTTCCTAAATGTGTTACTCCACGATCCAACAGGTGTGTAGCGCGCCAAGTTCCTCTTCATCCCGTGCAGGCGCGTTCTTCTGGTACCAATATTAGTACACCATTCATCTTCTACCTACAACAAATGACCCATTCTTTATCCACAATATGGGAAAGAATGAGGGCACAACGCCAATTCGAACTGGAAAACATTCTTTGTCTTAACGTGTGACAAACTTGTATGTATTCTGGACTATCAGGCTATAAAAAATGAATTTAACAACATGTGTGCAAGCCTTCAGTGCATGCACACATGGAGTTAAAAAAAATCCGGCCTCCTCCTACCCCTTCAGCCGGCCATTCCATCTCCAGAATTGGTGCATTTTTAGGAGTATTATTACACCAATATTTCCTAACATCTAGTTTAAAGATAGGATAGTACCTGCTGATCCAGAATATCCAATGCTCCCGATCGCAAGTGCTGTCCATAACTTTCTTAAATGTGTTACTCCAGGATCCAACAGGTGTGTAGCGCTCCAAGTTCCTCTTCATCCCTTGGAGGCACGTTCTTCTGGTACCAATATTAGTACACCATTCCTCTTCTACCTACAACAAATGACCCACTCTTTGCCCACAATATGGGAAAGAATGAGGGGCACAATGCCAATTCGAACTGGAAAACATTCTTTGTCTTAACGTGTAACAAACTTGTATGTATTCTGGACTATCAGACTGTAAAAAATGAATTTAACAATATGTGTGCAAGCCTTTAGTGCATGCACACATGGTGTTAAACAAAATCCGGCCTCCTCCTACCCCTTCAGCCGGCCATTCCATCTCCAGAATTGGTGCATTTTTAGGAGTATTATTACACCAATATTTCCTAACATCTAGTTTAAAGTTAGGATAGTACCTGCTGGTCCAGAATATCCAACGCTCCCGATCGCAAGTCCTGTCCATACCTTTCTTAAATGTGTTACTCCACGATCCAACAGGTGTGTAGCGCGCCAAGTTCCTCTTCATCCATTGGAGGCGCGTTCTTCTGGTACCAATATTAGTACACCATTCCTCTTCTACCTACCACAAATGACCCATTCTTTTCCCACAATTTGGGAAAGAATGAGGGGCACAACGCCAATTCGAACTGGAAAACATTCTTTGTCTTAACGTGTGACAAACTTGTATGTATTCTGGACTATCAGGCTATAAAAAATGAATTTAACAACATGTGTGCAAGCCTTCAGTGCATGCACACATGGTGTTAAAAAGAAATCCGGCCTCCTCCTAACCCTTCAGCCGGCCATTCCATGTCCAGAATTGGTGCATTTTTTTGAGTATTATTACACCAATATTTCCTAACATCTGGTTTAAATATAGGATAGTACCTTCTGGCCCAGAATATCCACTGCTCCCGATCGCAAGTGCTGTCCATACCTTTCCTAAATGTGTTACTCCACGATCCAACAGGTGTGTAGCTCGCCAAGTTCCTCTTCATCCCGTGCAGGCGCGTTCTTCTGGTACCAATATTAGTACACCATTCCTCTTCTACCTACAACAAATGACCCATTCTTTATCCACAATATGGGAAAGAATGAGGGCACAACGCCAATTCGAACTGGAAAACATTCTTTGTCTTAACGTGTGACAAACTTGTATGTATTCTGGACTATCAGGCTATAAAAAATGAATTTAACAACATGTGTGCAAGCCTTCAGTGCATGCACACATGGAGTTAAAAAAAATCCGGCCTCCTCCTACCCCTTCAGCCGGCCATTCCATCTCCAGAATTGGTGCATTTTTAGGAGTATTATTACACCAATATTTCCTAACATCTAGTTTAAAGATAGGATAGTACCTGCTGATCCAGAATATCCAATGCTCCCGATCGCAAGTGCTGTCCATACCTTTCTTAAATGTGTTACTCCAGGATCCAACAGGTGTGTAGCGCTCCAAGTTCCTCTTCATCCCTTGGAGGCACGTCTTCTGGTACCAATATTAGTACACCATTCCTCTTCTACCTACAACAAATGACCCACTCTTTGCCCACAATATGGGAAAGAATGAGGGGCACAACGCCAATTCGAACTGGAAAACATTCTTTGTCTTAACGTGTAACAAACTTGTATGTATTCTGGACTATTAGACTGTAAAAAATTAATTTAACAACATGTGTGCAAGGCTTCAGTGCATGCACACATGGTGTTAAAAAAATCCGGCCTCCTCCTACCCCTTCAGCCGGCCATTCCATCTCCAGAATTGGTGCATTTTTAGGAGTATTATTACACCAATATTTCCTAACATCAGTTTAAATATAGGATAGTACCTGCTGGCCCAGAATATCCAACGCACCCGATTGCAAGTGCTGTCCATATCTTTCTTAAATTTGTTACTCCACGATCCAACAGGTGTGTAGCGCGCCAAGTTCCTCTTCATCCCGTGCAGGTGCGTTCTTCTGGTACCAATATTAGTACACCATTCCTCTTCTACCTACAACAAATGACCCATTCTTTATCCACAATATGGGAAAGAATGAGGGCACAACGCCAATTCGAACTGGAAAACATTCTTTGTCTTAACGTGTGACAAACTTGTATGTATTCTGGACTATCAGGCTATAAAAAATGAATTTAACAACATGTGTGCAAGCCTTCAGTGCATGCACACATGGAGTTAAAAAAAATCCGGCCTCCTCCTACCCCTTCAGCCGGCCATTCCATCTCCAGAATTGGTGCATTTTTAGGAGTATTATTACACCAATATTTCCTAACATCTAGTTTAACAGGTTCCCGACCGCTGGCCGTAAATATACGGCCAGCGGTCAGGGTCTCTAAAGTCCGGCGTATAGTATATATACGGCCGCACTTCAGAGACTGTGCACGCGCGATCGCGTGCACACAGCTCTATGCCCTGGCTGTTGCTAACAGCCATGGGCACTGGGCAGAATGTCAGGGGTCAATCTTTTGGCCCCTGAACATGTGATCGCTGTGACAACCAATCACAGCGATCACATGCATTTCTGCATAGAAAACAGTGTGCACGCGATCGCGTGCACACAGCCCTGTGCCCTCGCTGTTACCAACAGCTCTGGGCACTGGGCAGAGTATCAGGGACCAATCTGATGGTCCCTGAACATGTGGTCGCTGTGACAACCAATCACAGCGATCACATGCATTTCTGCTTATAAAACAGTGTGCACGCGATCGCGTGCACACAGCCCTGTGCCCGCGATCGCGTGCACACAGCCCTGTGCCCTCGCTGTTACCAACAGCTCTGGGCACTGGGCAGAGTATCAGGGACCAATCTGATGGTCCCTGAACATGTGGTCGCTGTGAAAATCACAGCGACCACATTTGTTTTATTTTGAGTTTTCTGGCAGTAAATCTCCTGCCTCTTTTCTTCTCCTCAAATATTGTTTCAGTTTGAGGAGAAAAAGAGACTCGGGAGAATTGCTGCCAGAAGATTACAGTGAAAAAAAAAAAAAACAGTTACACTATAAAACATTCTCTGTATAGATAGATTTCTATCTATCTATACAATCTATCTATCCATCTATCTTTTTTTCTATCTATCTACCTTTCTTTCTTTTATTCTATTAGAATAGGCAGGTAGGGAGTATATAATTATATATATATCCACATATATATAATATATATAGCAATAGCGGTTTATTTTTTTGTTAGCGGTAGTGTAGATATATATAGCAGTTAGGCCCCATGCACACGACAGCAAAAAACCTCCGTTTTTGCGGACCGCAACTGCGGTCCGCAAAAACTGAGCCATTCACTTTCATTGAACGCTGACACCTTTCAGTAGCACTACGGAAGGGTGTCAGTGCCGTGGAAATGTTCCGGGAATTATGGAACATGTCCGTTCTTTCGCATTTTGCGGGCCGTGCTCCCATACTTTGTATGGGAGCACGGCCCGAAAATGCGGCTGTCAGTCAGCGGCCGGCCGTGCCCGCGATCGCGGACAGCAATTGCGGGCACGGTCGTGTGCATGGGGCCTTAGTTTGTGTGTTTTATAAAAAAAATAAAAAAATAAAATTTGTTTAGTTAGTGTTAGTGTTAGTTACGTTATGGCGAGGAAGTTGTTTAGCGCCGAGGAGGCATACGCCATGCTGTGGTCTGAGTCGGAGACCGCATCAGAGATGGCGTCCGAGATGGAACCTGTTTTAGGTAGTGACGATGACAGCGTCACTTCAGGTTCATCTTCAGGGGACGTTGTCCCTGATGCAGTCGAAACTGCAGAACATGAAAGCGCAGGGCCAAGTAGCGCTGTAGCACGGGACAGCCTGGTCCCTCCAGTCCAGGCTCTTGTATGGGCACCTGCCCCATCTTTTGGGCCTAGAATCCACGGATTTACTGCCACTCCTGGCATAACCGTGGACAATACAAATTTTGTCCAAATGGATTACTTCCATTTATTTATAACGGACGACATCCTAAATCAGATTGTCCACGAAACAAATTTATATGCCACGCAATATATAAGGCAGAAACCTTCATCCACCCATGCCAGAGATTGGACGCCCACCAATTTGCAGGAATTAAAAAAAAATTTGGGGCTCACCCACAATATGGGTATTGTCAAAAAGCCCTCCATTAGGTCTTACTGGTCAACAAGACCCGCCCAAGCCACCCCAGTATATTCTGCAGTAATGCCCAGGTCTCGTTATGAGACAATAATGAGGTTCCTCCACTTCAATGACAACGCACAGGCCCCCCCAAGTACCGATGCAAACCGGGATCGGTTGTTCAAAATAAGACCGCTAATAAATTCCCTGAATAATTTATTTCTGCAACTCTACACCCCTGAGCAGAATGTAAGTGTGGACGAGCAGATATTTTGGAAGTGTTATAGAAACTCTGTTGAGTTTTGTAAAACCAGCTTTGAAAAAAAGCGATATGTGAAATAATCTTCTTCTATCCTCCGCCCTCCTACATCTCTATGTGATAAATAAGGCCACATATTTGGTATCCCCGTGCACGGGAGAAGTGGCAGAATGTGAACGGAGATTAATTTTGACCGTGGTCTATACCGTGTGTGAAAAATGCTGGTATAAACTGACGCATTTGCTAAAAAATTGCTAATTTTATTTTGTTCCATCTTATTCAAGAAACTTTCAGAAGAAAACTGGACTGTCTAAAAATATGATAAACCCCTTGAAGAAAACCTTGTGGGGTCTGCTTGCGTGAATGAAGTCATTTATGGGGTGATTCTAATGTTTCAGCAGCATTAGGCCCCCCAGAAAACAGTATGCGGCTATAAAATCAAATGCAAAATTCCTGGACCGAAAAGGCCAAAAAGCCTCCTTTTATGCCAAGCCCTGGCACATGCCCGCACAGTGAATAAGGCACACATATTTGGTATCCCCATGCACGGGAGAAGTGGAAGAACGTGAAAGGAGATGAATTTTGGCCGTGGTCCATACCGTGTGTGAAAAATACTAGCCTAAACTGACGCATTTGCTAAAAAAGTGCTGATTTTATTTTGTTCCATCTTATTCAAGAAACTTTCAGAAGAAAACTGGACTTGCTAAAAATATGATAAACCCCTTGAAGGAAACCTTGTGGGGTCTACTTGTGTGAACGAAGTCATTTATGGGGTGTTTCCAATGTTTCAGCAGCATTAGGCCCCCCAGAAAACAGTATGCGGCTATAAAATCAAGTGCAGAATTCCTGGACCGAAAAGGCCAAAAAGCCTCTTTTTATGCCAAGCCCTGGCACATGCCCATGAATAAAGCACACATATTTGGTATCCCCATGCACGGGAGAAGAGGAAGAATGTGAAATGCGATGAATTTTGTCCGTGGTCCATTTTGTGTGTGAAAAAGCTAGCATAAACTGACGCATTTGTTAAAAAAAAAAGCTAATTTTATTTTGTTCCATCTTATTCAAGAAACTTTCAGAAGAAAACTGGACTGTCTAAAAATATGATAAACCCCTTGAAGGAAACCTTGTGGGGTCTACTTGTGTGAATGAAGTCATTTATAGGGTGTTTCTAATGTTTCAGCAGCATTAGGCTCCCCAGAAAACAGTACACTGCTATAAAATCAAATGCAGAATTCCTGGACCAAAAAGCCTCCTTTTATGCCAAGCCCTGGCACATGCCCGCACAGTGAATAAGGCACACATATTTGGTATCCCCATGCACGGGAGAAGTGGAAGAATGTGAAAGGAGATGAATTTTGACCGTGGTCTATACCGTGTGTGAAAAATGCTAGCCTAAACTGACGCATTTGCTAAAAAAGTGCTGATTTTATTTTGTTCCATCTTATTCAAGAAACTTTCAGAAGAAAACTGGACTTGCTAAAAATATGATAAACCCCTTGAAGGAAACCTTGTGGGGTCTACTTGTGTGAATGAAGTCATTTATGGGGTGTTTCTAATGTTTCAGCAGCATTAGGCCCCCCAGAAAACAGTATGCGGCTCTAAAATCAAATGCAAAATTCCTGGACCGAAAAGGCCAAAAAGCCTCCTTTTATGCCAAGCCCTGGCACATGCCCGCACAGCGAATAAGGCACACATATTTGGTATCCCCATGCACGGGAGAAGTGGAAGAATGTGAAAGGAGATTAATTTTGTCCGTGGACTATACCGTGTGTGAAAAATACTAGCCTAAACTGACGCATTTGCTAAAAAAGTCCTGATTTTATTTTGTTCCATCTTATTCAAGAAACTTTCAGAAGAAAACTGGACTTGCTAAAAATATGATAAACCCCTTGAAGGAAACCTTGTGGGGTCTACTTGTGTGAATGAAGTCATTTATGGGGTGATTCTAATCTTTCAGCAGCATTAGGCCCCCCAGAAAACAGTATGCGGCTCTAAAATCAAATGCAAAATTCCTGGACCGAAAAGGCCAAAAAGCCTCCTTTTATGCCAAGCCCTGGCACATGCCCGCACAGTGAATAAGGCACACATATTTGGTATCCCCATGCACGGGAGAAGTGGAAGAATGTGAAAGGAGATGAATTTTGGCCGTGGTCTATACCGTGTGTGAAAAATACTAGCCTAAACTGACGCATTTGCTAAAAAAGTGCTGATTTTATTTTGTTCCATCTTATTCAAGAAACTTTCAGAAGAAAACTGGACTTGCTAAAAATATGATAAACCCCTTGAAGGAAACCTTGTGGGGTCTACTTGTGTGAATGATGTCATTTATGGGGTGTTTCTAATGTTTCAGCAGCATTAGGCCCCCCAGAAAATAGTATGCGGCTCTAAAATCAAATGCAAAATTCCTGGACCGAAAAGGCCAAAAAGCCTCCTTTTATGCCAAGCCCTGGCACATGCCCGCACAGCGAATAAGGCACACATATTTGGTATCCCCATGCACGGGAGAAGTGGAAGAATGTGAAAGGAGATGAATTTTGTCCGTGGTCTATACCGTGTGTGAAAAATACTAGCCTAAACTGACGCATTTGCTAAAAAAGTGCTGATTTTATTTTGTTCCATCTTATTCAAGAAACTTTCAGAAGAAAACTGGACTTGCTAAAAATATGATAAACCCCTTGAAGGAAACCTTGTGGGGTCTACTTGTGTGAATGAAGTCATTTATGGGGTGTTTCTAATGTTTCAGCAGCATTAGGCCCCCCAGAAAACAGTATACGGCTATAAAATCAAATGCAAAATTCCTGGACCGAAAAGGCCAAAAAGCCTCCTTTTATGCCAAGCCCTGGCACATGCCCGCACAGTGAATAAGGCTCACATATTTGGTATCCCCATGCACGGGAGAAGTGGAAGAATGTGAAAGGAGATTAATTTTGGCCGTGGTTCATACCGTGTGTGAAAAATGCTAGCATAAACCGACGCAATTGTTAAATTCTTGCATTTTTTTCCAATTTTGCCCACTTTAGAGAAAAAAAAAAAAATTATATATACTGACAAATGCCACTAAAACAAAGCCGTATCTGTCCTTTAAAAAGAGTGTAAAATTCAAAGATGAACTTTATTCACCTGCTGAGTTATAGTCATCTAAAGAAGCGCATAGCAAAATTGTGAAATTTGCTCTGGTCATTTAGCTGTAAAACAGCCTAGTCCTTAACCGGTTAAAGATAGGATAGTACCTGCTGATCCAGAATATCCAATGCTCCCGATCGCAAGTGCTGTCCATACCTTTCTTAAATGTGTTACTCCAGGATCCAACAGGTGTGTAGCGCTCCAAGTTCCTCTTCATCCCTTGGAGGCACGTTCTTCTGGTACCAATATTAGTACACCATTCCTCTTCTATCTACAACAAATGACCCACTCTTTGCCCACAATATGGGAAAGAATGAGGGGCACAACGCCAATTCGAACTGGAAAACATTCTTTGTCTTAACGTGTGACAAACTTGTATGTATTCTGGACTATCAGGCTATAAAAAATGAATTTAACAACATGTGTGCAAGCCTTCAGTGCATGCACACATGGTGTTAAAAAGAAATCCGGCCTCCTCCTAACCCTTCAGCCGGCCATTCCATGTCCAGAATTGGTGCATTTTTTGGAGTATTATTACACCAATATTTCCTAACATCTGGTTTAAATATAGGATAGTACCTTCTGGCCCAGAATATGCACTGCTCCCGATCGCAAGTGCTGTCCATACCTTTCCTAAATGTGTTACTCCACGATCCAACAGGTGTGTAGCGCGCCAAGTTCCTCTTCATCCCGTGCAGGCGCGTTCTTCTGGTACCAATATTAGTACACCATTCCTCTTCTACCTACAACAAATGACCCATTCTTTATCCACAATATGGGAAAGAATGAGGGCACAACGCCAATTCGAACTGGAAAACATTCTTTGTCTTAACGTGTGACAAACTTGTATGTATTCTGGACTATCAGGCTATAAAAAATGAATTTAACAACATGTGTGCAAGCCTTCAGTGCATGCACACATGGAGTTAAAAAAAATCCGGCCTCCTCCTACCCCTTCAGCCGGCCATTCCATCTCCAGAATTGGTGCATTTTTAGGAGTATTATTACACCAATATTTCCTAACATCTAGTTTAAAGATAGGATAGTACCTGCTGATCCAGAATATCCAATGCTCCCGATCGCAAGTGCTGTCCATAACTTTCTTAAATGTGTTACTCCAGGATCCAACAGGTGTGTAGCGCTCCAAGTTCCTCTTCATCCCTTGGAGGCACGTTCTTCTGGTACCAATATTAGTACACCATTCCTCTTCTACCTACCACAAATGACCCATTCTTTTCCCACAATTTGGGAAAGAATGAGGGGCACAACGCCAATTCGAACTGGAAAACATTCTTTGTTTTAACGTGTGACAAACTTGTATGTATTCTGGACTATCAGGCTATAAAAAATGAATTTAACAACATGTGTGCAAGGCTTCAGTGCATGCACACATGGTGTTAAAAAAAATCTGGCCTCCTCCTACCCCTTCAGCCGGCCATTCCATCTCCAGAATTGGTGCATTTTTAGGAGTATTATTACACCAATATTTCCTAACATCTAGTTTAAATATAGGATAGTACCTGCTGGCGCAGAATATCCAACGCACCCGATTGCAAGTGCTGTCCATATCTTTCTTAAATTTGTTACTCCACGATCCAACAGGTGTGTAGCGCGCCAAGTTCCTCTTCATCCCTTGGAGGCACGTTCTTCTGGTACCAATATTAGTACACCATTCCTCTTCTACCTACAACAAATGACCCACTCTTTGCCCACAATATGGGAAAGAATGAGGGGCACAACGCCAATTAGAACTGGAAAACATTCTTTGTCTTAACGTGTGACAAACTTGTATGTATTCTGGACTATTAGACTGTAAAAAATGAATTTAACAACATGTGTGCAAGGCTTCAGTGAATGCACACATGGTGTTAAAAAAAATCCGGCCTCCTCCTACCCCTTCAGCCAGCCATTCCATCTCCAGAATTGGTGCATTTTTAGGAGTATTATTACACCAATATTTCCTAACATCTAGTTTAAAGATAGGATAGTACTTGCTGGTCCAGAATATCCAACGATCCCGTTCACAATTGCTGTCCATACCTTTCCTAAATGTGTTACTCCACGATCCAACAGGTGTGTAGCGCGCCGTGTTCCTCTTTATCCCTTGGAGGCGCGTTCTTCTGGTACCAATATTAGTACACCATTCCTCTTCTACATACAACAAATGACCCATTCTTTGCCCACAATATGGGAAAGAATGAGGGGCACAACGCCAATTCGAACTGGAAAACATTCTTTGTCTTAACGTGTGAAAAACTTGTATGTATTCTGGACTATCAGGCTATAAAAAATGAATTTAACAACATGTGTGCAAGCCTTCAGTGCATGCACACATGGTGTTAAAAAAAAATCCGGCCTCCTCCTAACCCTTCAGCCGGCCATTCCATGTCCAGAATTGGTGCATTTTTTGGAGTATTATTACACCAATATTTCCTAACATCTGGTTTAAATATAGGATAGTACCTTCTGGCCCAGAATATCCACTGCTCCCGATCGCAAGTGCTGTCCATACCTTTCCTAAATGTGTTACTCCACGATCCAACAGGTGTGTAGCGCGCCAAGTTCCTCTTCATCCCTTGGAGGCACTTTCTTCTGGTACCAATATTAGTACACCATTCCTCTTCTATCTACAACAAATGACCCACTCTTTGCCCACAATATGGGAAAGAATGAGGGGCACAACGCCAATTCGAACTGGAAAACATTCTTTGTCTTAACGTGTGACAAACTTGTATGTATTCTGGACTATCAGGCTATAAAAAATGAATTTAACAACATGTGTGCAAGCCTTCAGTGCATGCACACATGGTGTTAAAAAGAAATCCGGCCTCCTCCTAACCCTTCAGCCGGCCATTCCATGTCCAGAATTGGTGCATTTTTTGGAGTATTATTACACCAATATTTCCTAACATCTGGTTTAAATATAGGATAGTACCTTCTGGCCCAGAATATGCACTGCTCCCGATCGCAAGTGCTGTCCATACCTTTCCTAAATGTGTTACTCCACGATCCAACAGGTGTGTAGCGCGCCAAGTTCCTCTTCATCCCGTGCAGGCGCGTTCTTCTGGTACCAATATTAGTACACCATTCCTCTTCTACCTACAACAAATGACCCATTCTTTATCCACAATATGGGAAAGAATGAGGGCACAACGCCAATTCGAACTGGAAAACATTATTTGTCTTAACGTGTGACAAACTTGTATGTATTCTGGACTATCAGGCTATAAAAAATGAATTTAACAACATGTGTGCAAGCCTTCAGTGCATGCACACATGGAGTTAAAAAAAATCCGGCCTCCTCCTACCCCTTCAGCCGGCCATTCCATCTCCAGAATTGGTGCATTTTTAGGAGTATTATTACACCAATATTTCCTAACATCTAGTTTAAAGATAGGATAGTACCTGCTGATCCAGAATATCCAATGCTCCCGATCGCAAGTGCTGTCCATAACTTTCTTAAATGTGTTACTCCAGGATCCAACAGGTGTGTAGCGCTCCAAGTTCCTCTTCATCCCTTGGAGGCACGTTCTTCTGGTACCAATATTAGTACACCATTCCTCTTCTACCTACCACAAATGACCCATTCTTTTCCCACAATTTGGGAAAGAATGAGGGGCACAACGCCAATTCGAACTGGAAAACATTCTTTGTCTTAACGTGTGACAAACTTGTATGTATTCTGGACTATCAGGCTATAAAAAATGAATTTAACAACATGTGTGCAAGGCTTCAGTGCATGCACACATGGTGTTAAAAAAAATCTGGCCTCCTCCTACCCCTTCAGCCGGCCATTCCATCTCCAGAATTGGTGCATTTTTAGGAGTATTATTACACCAATATTTCCTAACATCTAGTTTAAATATAGGATAGTACCTGCTGGCGCAGAATATCCAACGCACCCGATTGCAAGTGCTGTCCATATCTTTCTTAAATTTGTTACTCCACGATCCAACAGGTGTGTAGCGCGCCAAGTTCCTCTTCATCCCTTGGAGGCACGTTCTTCTGGTACCAATATTAGTACACCATTCCTCTTCTACCTACAACAAATGACCCACTCTTTGCCCACAATATGGGAAAGAATGAGGGGCACAACGCCAATTAGAACTGGAAAACATTCTTTGTCTTAACGTGTGACAAACTTGTATGTATTCTGGACTATTAGACTGTAAAAAATGAATTTAACAACATGTGTGCAAGGTTTCAGTGAATGCACACATGGTGTTAAAAAAAATCCGGCCTCCTCCTACCCCTTCAGCCAGCCATTCCATCTCCAGAATTGGTGCATTTTTAGGAGTATTATTACACCAATATTTCCTAACATCTAGTTTAAAGATAGGATAGTACTTGCTGGTCCAGAATATCCAACGATCCCGTTCACAATTGCTGTCCATACCTTTCCTAAATGTGTTACTCCACGATCCAACAGGTGTGTAGCGCGCCGTGTTCCTCTTTATCCCTTGGAGGCGCGTTCTTCTGGTACCAATATTAGTACACCATTCCTCTTCTACATACAACAAATGACCCATTCTTTGCCCACAATATGGGAAAGAATGAGGGGCACAACGCCAATTCGAACTGGAAAACATTCTTTGTCTTAACGTGTGAAAAACTTGTATGTATTCTGGACTATCAGGCTATAAAAAATGAATTTAACAACATGTGTGCAAGCCTTCAGTGCATGCACACATGGTGTTAAAAAAAAATCCGGCCTCCTCCTAACCCTTCAGCCGGCCATTCCATGTCCAGAATTGGTGCATTTTTTGGAGTATTATTACACCAATATTTCCTAACATCTGGTTTAAATATAGGATAGTACCTTCTGGCCCAGAATATCCACTGCTCCCGATCGCAAGTGCTGTCCATACCTTTCCTAAATGTGTTACTCCACGATCCAACAGGTGTGTAGCGCGCCAAGTTCCTCTTCATCCCTTGGAGGCACTTTCTTCTGGTACCAATATTAGTACACCATTCCTCTTCTATCTACAACAAATGACCCACTCTTTGCCCACAATATGGGAAAGAATGAGGGGCACAACGCCAATTCGAACTGGAAAACATTCTTTGTCTTAACGTGTGACAAACTTGTATGTATTCTGGACTATCAGGCTATAAAAAATGAATTTAACAACATGTGTGCAAGCCTTCAGTGCATGCACACATGGTGTTAAAAAGAAATCCGGCCTCCTCCTAACCCTTCAGCCGGCCATTCCATGTCCAGAATTGGTGCATTTTTTGGAGTATTATTACACCAATATTTCCTAACATCTGGTTTAAATATAGGATAGTACCTTCTGGCCCAGAATATGCACTGCTCCCGATCGCAAGTGCTGTCCATACCTTTCCTAAATGTGTTACTCCACGATCCAACAGGTGTGTAGCGCGCCAAGTTCCTCTTCATCCCGTGCAGGCGCGTTCTTCTGGTACCAATATTAGTACACCATTCCTCTTCTACCTACAACAAATGACCCATTCTTTATCCACAATATGGGAAAGAATGAGGGCACAACGCCAATTCGAACTGGAAAACATTATTTGTCTTAACGTGTGACAAACTTGTATGTATTCTGGACTATCAGGCTATAAAAAATGAATTTAACAACATGTGTGCAAGCCTTCAGTGCATGCACACATGGAGTTAAAAAAAATCCGGCCTCCTCCTACCCCTTCAGCCGGCCATTCCATCTCCAGAATTGGTGCATTTTTAGGAGTATTATTACACCAATATTTCCTAACATCTAGTTTAAAGATAGGATAGTACCTGCTGATCCAGAATATCCAATGCTCCCGATCGCAAGTGCTGTCCATAACTTTCTTAAATGTGTTACTCCAGGATCCAACAGGTGTGTAGCGCTCCAAGTTCCTCTTCATCCCTTGGAGGCACGTTCTTCTGGTACCAATATTAGTACACCATTCCTCTTCTACCTACCACAAATGACCCATTCTTTTCCCACAATTTGGGAAAGAATGAGGGGCACAACGCCAATTCGAACTGGAAAACATTCTTTGTCTTAACGTGTGACAAACTTGTATGTATTCTGGACTATCAGGCTATAAAAAATGAATCTAACAACATGTGTGCAAGGCTTCAGTGCATGCACACATGGTGTTAAAAAAAATCTGGCCTCCTCCTACCCCTTCAGCCGGCCATTCCATCTCCAGAATTGGTGCATTTTTAGGAGTATTATTACACCAATATTTCCTAACATCTAGTTTAAATATAGGATAGTACCTGCTGGCGCAGAATATCCAACGCACCCGATTGCAAGTGCTGTCCATATCTTTCTTAAATTTGTTACTCCACGATCCAACAGGTGTGTAGCGCGCCAAGTTCCTCTTCATCCCTTGGAGGCACGTTCTTCTGGTACCAATATTAGTACACCATTCCTCTTCTACCTACAACAAATGACCCACTCTTTGCCCACAATATGGGAAAGAATGAGGGGCACAACGCCAATTAGAACTGGAAAACATTCTTTGTCTTAACGTGTAACAAACTTGTATGTATTCTGGACTATTAGACTGTAAAAAATGAATTTAACAACATGTGTGCAAGGCTTCAGTGAATGCACACATGGTGTTAAAAAAAATCCGGCCTCCTCCTACCCCTTCAGCCAGCCATTCCATCTCCAGAATTGGTGCATTTTTAGGAGTATTATTACACCAATATTTCCTAACATCTAGTTTAAAGATAGGATAGTACTTGCTGGTCCAGAATATCCAACGATCCCGTTCACAATTGCTGTCCATACCTTTCCTAAATGTGTTACTCCACGATCCAACAGGTGTGTAGCGCGCCGTGTTCCTCTTTATCCCTTGGAGGCGCGTTCTTCTGGTACCAATATTAGTACACCATTCCTCTTCTACATACAACAAATGACCCATTCTTTGCCCACAATATGGGAAAGAATGAGGGGCACAACGCCAATTCGAACTGGAAAACATTCTTTGTCTTAACGTGTGAAAAACTTGTATGTATTCTGGACTATCAGGCTATAAAAAATGAATTTAACAACATGTGTGCAAGCCTTCAGTGCATGCACACATGGTGTTAAAAAAAAATCCGGCCTCCTCCTAACCCTTCAGCCGGCCATTCCATGTCCAGAATTGGTGCATTTTTTGGAGTATTATTACACCAATATTTCCTAACATCTGGTTTAAATATAGGATAGTACCTTCTGGCCCAGAATATCCACTGCTCCCGATCGCAAGTGCTGTCCATACCTTTCCTAAATGTGTTACTCCACGATCCAACAGGTGTGTAACGCGCCATGTACCTCTTCATCCCGTGGAGGCGCGTTCTTCTGGTACCAATATTAGTACACCATTCCTCTTCTACCTACAACAAATGACCCATTCTTTGTCCACAATATGGGAAAGACTGAGGGCACAACGCCAATTCGAACTGGAAAACATTCTTTGTCTTAACGTGTAACAAACTTGTATGTATTCTGGACTATTAGACTGTAAAAAATTAATTTAACAACATGTGTGCAAGGCTTCAGTGCATGCACACATGGTGTTAAAAAAAATCCGGCCTCCTCCTACCCCTTCAGCCGGCCATTCCATCTCCAGAATTGGTGCATTTTTAGGAGTATTATTACACCAATATTTCCTAACATCTAGTTTAAATATAGGATAGTACCTGCTGGCCCAGAATATCCAACGCACCCGATTGCAAGTGCTGTCCATATCTTTCTTAAATTTGTTACTCCACGATCCAACAGGTATGTAGCGCGCCAAGTTCCTCTTCATCCCTTGGAGGCACGTTCTTCTGGTACCAATATTAGTACACCATTTCTCTTCTACCTACAACAAATGACCCACTCTTTGCCCACAATATGGGAAAGAATGAGGGGCACAACGCCAATTCGAACTGAAAAACATTCTTTGTCTTAACGTGTGACAAACTTGTATGTATTCTGGACTATCAGGCTATAAAAAATGAATTTAACAACATGTGTGCAAGCCTTCAGTGCATGCACACATGGAGTTAAAAAAAATCCGGCCTCCTCCTACCCCTTCAGCCGGCCATTCCATCTCCAGAATTGGTGCATTTTTAGGAGTATTATTACACCAATATTTCCTAACATCTAGTTTAAAGATAGGATAGTACCTGCTGATCCAGAATATCCAATGCTCCCGATCGCAAGTGCTGTCCATACCTTTCTTAAATGTGTTACTCCAGGATCCAACAGGTGTGTAGCGCTCCAAGTTCCTCTTCATCCCTTGGAGGCACGTTCTTCTGGTACCAATATTAGTACACCATTCCTCTTCTACCTACAACAAATGACCCACTCTTTGCCCACAATATGGGAAAGAATGAGGGGCACAACGCCAATTAGAACTGGAAAACATTCTTTGTCTTAACGTGTGACAAACTTGTATGTATTCTGGACTATTAGACTGTAAAAAATTAATTTAACAACATGTGTGCAAGGCTTCAGTGCATGCACACATGGTGTTAAAAAAAATCCGGCCTCCTCCTACCCCTTCAGCCGGCCATTCCATCTCCAGAATTGGTGCATTTTTAGGAGTATTATTACACCAATATTTCCTAACATCTAGTTTAAATATAGGATAGTACCTGCTGGCGCAGAATATCCAACGCACCCGATTGCAAGTGCTGTCCATATCTTTCTTAAATTTGTTACTCCACGATCCAACAGGTGTGTAGCGCGCCAAGTTCCTCTTCATCCCTTGGAGGCACGTTCTTCTGGTACCAATATTAGTACACCATTCCTCTTCTACCTACAGCAAATGACCCACTCTTTGCCCACAATATGGGAAAGAATGAGGGGCACAACGCCAATTAGAACTGGAAAACATTCTTTGTCTTAACGTGTGACAAACTTGTATGTATTCTGGACTATTAGACTGTAAAAAATTAATTTAACAACATGTGTGCAAGGCTTCAGTGAATGCACACATGGTGTTAAAAAAAATCCGGCCTCCTCCTACCCCTTCAGCCGGCCATTCCATCTCCAGAATTGGTGCATTTTTAGGAGTATTATTACACCAATATTTCCTAACATCTAGTTTAAAGATAGGATAGTACTTGCTGGTCCAGAATATCCAACGATCCCGTTCACAATTGCTGTCCATACCTTTCCTAATTGTGTTACTCCACGATCCAACAGGTGTGTAGCGCGCCGTGTTCCTCTTTATCCCTTGGAGGCGCGTTCTTCTGGTACCAATATTAGTACACCATTCCTCTTCTACATACAACAAATGACCCATTCTTTGCCCACAATATGGGAAAGAATGAGGGGCACAACGCCAATTCGAACTGGAAAACATTCTTTGTCTTAACGTGTGAAAAACTTGTATGTATTCTGGACTATCAGGCTATAAAAAATGAATTTAACAACATGTGTGCAAGCCTTCAGTGCATGCACACATGGTGTTAAAAAAAAATCCGGCCTCCTCCTAACCCTTCAGCCGGCCATTCCATGTCCAGAATTGGTGCATTTTTTGGAGTATTATTACACCAATATTTCCTAACATCTGGTTTAAATATAGGATAGTACCTTCTGGCCCAGAATATCCACTGCTCCCGATCGCAAGTGCTGTCCATACCTTTCCTAAATGTGTTACTCCACGATCCAACAGGTGTGTAACGCGCCAAGTACCTCTTCATCCCGTGGAGGCGCGTTCTTCTGGTACCAATATTAGTACACCATTCCTCTTCTACCTACAACAAATGACCCATTCTTTGTCCACAATATGGGAAAGACTGAGGGCACAACGCCAATTCGAACTGGAAAACATTCTTTGTCTTAACGTGTAACAAACTTGTATGTATTCTGGACTATTAGACTGTAAAAAATTAATTTAACAACATGTGTGCAAGGCTTCAGTGCATGCACACATGGTGTTAAAAAAAATCCGGCCTCCTCCTACCCCTTCAGCCGGCCATTCCATCTCCAGAATTGGTGCATTTTTAGGAGTATTATTACACCAATATTTCCTAACATCTAGTTTAAATATAGGATAGTACCTGCTGGCCCAGAATATCCAACGCACCCGATTGCAAGTGCTGTCCATATCTTTCTTAAATTTGTTACTCCACGATCCAACAGGTATGTAGCGCGCCAAGTTCCTCTTCATCCCTTGGAGGCACGTTCTTCTGGTACCAATATTAGTACACCATTTCTCTTCTACCTACAACAAATGACCCACTCTTTGCCCACAATATGGGAAAGAATGAGGGGCACAACGCCAATTCGAACTGGAAAACATTCTTTGTCTTAACGTGTGACAAACTTGTATGTATTCTGGACTATCAGGCTATAAAAAATGAATTTAACAACATGTGTGCAAGCCTTCAGTGCATGCACACATGGAGTTAAAAAAAATCCGGCCTCCTCCTACCCCTTCAGCCGGCCATTCCATCTCCAGAATTGGTGCATTTTTAGGAGTATTATTACACCAATATTTCCTAACATCTAGTTTAAAGATAGGATAGTACCTGCTGATCCAGAATATCCAATGCTCCCGATCGCAAGTGCTGTCCATACCTTTCTTAAATGTGTTACTCCAGGATCCAACAGGTGTGTAGCGCTCCAAGTTCCTCTTCATCCCTTGGAGGCACGTTCTTCTGGTACCAATATTAGTACACCATTCCTCTTCTACCTACAACAAATGACCCACTCTTTGCCCACAATATGGGAAAGAATGAGGGGCACAACGCCAATTCGAACTGGAAAACATTCTTTGTCTTAACGTGTAACAAACTTGTATGTATTCTGGACTATTAGACTGTAAAAAATTAATTTAACAACATGTGTGCAAGGCTTCAGTGCATGAACACATGGTGTTAAAAAAAATCCGGCCTCCTCCTACCCCTTCAGCCGGCCATTCCATCTCCAGAATTGGTGCATTTTTAGGAGTATTATTACACCAATATTTCCTAACATCTAGTTTAAATATAGGATAGTACCTGCTGGCCCAGAATATCCAACGCACCCGATTGCAAGTGCTGTCCATATCTTTCTTAAATTTGTTACTCCACGATCCAACAGGTGTGTAGCGTGCCGTGTTCCTCTTTATCCCTTGGAAGCGCGTTCTTCTGGTACCAATATTAGTACACCATTCCTCTTCTACATACAACAAATGACCCACTCTTTGCCCACAATATGGGAAAGAATGAGGGGCACAACGCCAATACGAACTGGAAAACATTCTTTGTCTTAACGTGTAACAAACTTGTATGTATTCTGGACTATTAGACTGTAAAAAATTAATTTAACAACATGTGTGCAAGGCTTCAGTGCATGCACACATGGTGTTAAAAAAATCCGGCCTCCTCCTACCCCTTCAGCCGGCCATTCCATCTCCAGAATTGGTGCATTTTTAGGAGTATTATTACACCAATATTTCCTAACATCAGTTTAAATATAGGATAGTACCTGCTGGCCCAGAATATCCAACGCACCCGATTGCAAGTGCTGTCCATATCTTTCTTAAATTTGTTACTCCACGATCCAACAGGTGTGTAGCGCGCCAAGTTCCTCTTCATCCCTTGGAGGCACATTCTTCTGGTACCAATATTAGTACACCATTCCTCTTCTACCTACAACAAATGACCCACTCTTTGCCCACAATATGGGAAAGAATGAGGGGCACATTGCTAATTCGAACTGGAAAACATTCTTTGTCTTAACGTGTGACAAACTTGTATGTATTCTGGACTATCAGGCTATAAAAAATAAATTTAACAACATGTGTGCAAGCCTTCAGTGCATGCACACATGGTGTTAAAAAAAATCCGGCCTCCTCCTAACCCTTCAGCCGGCCATTCCATGTCCAGAATTGGTGCATTTTTTGGAGTATTATTACACCAATATTTCCTAACATCTGGTTTAAATATAGGATAGTACCTTCTGGCCCACAATATCCACTGCTCCCGATCGCAAGTGCTGTCCATACCTTTCCTAAATGTGTTACTCCACGATCCAACAGGTGTGTAACGCGCCAAGTACCTCTTCATCCCGTGGAGGCGCGTTCTTCTGGTACCAATATTAGTACACCATTCCTCTTCTACCTACAACAAATGACCCATTCTTTGTCCACAATATGGGAAAGAATGAGGGCACAACGCCAATTAGAACTGGAAAACATTCTTTGTCTTAACGTGTGACAAACTTGTATGTATTCTGGACTATCAGGCTATAAAAAATGAATTTAACAACATGTGTGCAAGCCTTCAGTGCATGCACACATGGAGTTAAAAAAAATCCGGCCTCCTCCTACCCCTTCAGCCGGCCATTCCATCTCCAGAATTGGTGCATTTTTAGGAGTATTATTACACCAATATTTCCTAACATCTAGTTTAAAGATAGGATAGTACTTGCTGGTCCAGAATATCCAACGATCCCGTTCACAATTGCTGTCCATACCTTTCCTAAATGTGTTACTCCACGATCCAACAGGTGTGTAGCGCGCCGTGTTGCTCTTTATCCCTTGGAAGCGCGTTCTTCTGGTACCAATATTAGTACACCATTCCTCTTCTACATACAACAAATGACCCATTCTTTGCCCACAATATGGGAAAGAATGAGGGGCACAACGCCAATACGAACTGGAAAACATTCTTTGTCTTAACGTGTGACAAACTTGTATGTATTCTCGACTATCAGGCTATAAAAAATGAATTTAACAACATGTGTGCAAGCCTTCAGTGCATGCACACATGGTGTTAAAAAAAAATCCGGCCTCCTCCTAACCCTTCAGCCGGCCATTCCATGTCCAGAATTGGTGCATTTTTTGGAGTATTATTACACCAATATTTCCTAACATCTGGTTTAAATATAGGATAGTAACTTCTGGCCTAGAATATCCACTGCTCCCGATCGCAAGTGCTGTCCATACCTTTCCTAAATGTGTTACTCCACGATCCAACAGGTGTGTAGCGCGCCAAGTTCCTCTTCATCCCGTGGAGGCGCGTTCTTCTGGTACCAATATTAGTACACCATTCCTCTTCTACCTACAACAAATGACCCATTCTTTGTCCACAATATGGGAAAGAATGAGGGCACAACGCCAATTCGAACTGGAAAACATTCTTTGTCTTAACGTGTGACAAACTTGTATGTATTCTGGACTATCAGGCTATAAAAAATGAATTTAACAACATTTGTGCAAGCCTTCAGTGCATGCACACATGGTGTTAAACAAAATCCGGCCTCCTCCTACCCCTTCAGCCGGCCATTCCATCTCCAGAATTGGTGCATTTTTAGGAGTATTATTACACCAATATTTCCTAACATCTAGTTTAAATATAGGATAGTACCTGCTGGCCCAGAATATCCAACGCTCCCGAATGCAAGTGCTGTCCATATCTTTCTTAAATTTGTTACTCCACGATCCAACAGGTGTGTAGCGCGCCAAGTTCCTCTTCATCCCTTGGAGGCACGTTCTTCTGGTACCAATATTAGTACACCATTCCTCTTCTACCTACAACAAATGACCCACTCTTTGCCCACAATATGGGAAAGAATGAGGGGCACAACGCCAATTCGAACTGGAAAACATTCTTTGTCTTAACGTGTAACAAACTTGTATGTATTCTGGACTATTAGACTGTAAAAAATGAATTTAACAACATGTGTGCAAGCCTTCAGTGCATGCACACATGGTGTTAAAAAAATCCGGCCTCCTCCTACCCCTTCAGCCGGCCATTCCATCTCCAGAATTGGTGCATTTTTAGGAGTATTATTACACCAATATTTCCTAACATCAGTTTAAATATAGGATAGTACCTGCTGGCCCAGAATATCCAACGCACCCGATTGCAAGTGCTGTCCATATCTTTCTTAAATTTGTTACTCCACGATCCAACAGGTGTGTAGCGCGCCAAGTTCCTCTTCATCCCTTGGAGGCACGTTCTTCTGGTACCAATATTAGTACACCATTCCTCTTCTACCTACAACAAATGACCCACTCTTTGCCCACAATATGGGAAAGAATGAGGGGCACAACGCCAATTCGAACTGGAAAACATTCTTTGTCTTAACGTGTAACAAACTTGTATGTATTCTGGACTATTAGACTGTAAAAAATTAATTTAACAACATGTGTGCAAGGCTTCAGTGCATGCACACATGGTGTTAAAAAAATCCGGCCTCCTCCTACCCCTTCAGCCGGCCATTCCATCTCCAGAATTGGTGCATTTTTAGGAGTATTATTACACCAATATTTCCTAACATCTAGTTTAAATATAGGATAGTACCTGCTGGCCCAGAATATCCAACGCTCCCGAATGCAAGTGCTGTCCATATCTTTCTTAAATTTGTTACTCCACGATCCAACAGGTGTGTAGCGCGCCAAGTTCCTCTTCATCCCTTGGAGGCACGTTCTTCTGGTACCAATATTAGTACACCATTCCTCTTCTACCTACAACAAATGACCCACTCTTTGCCCACAATATGGGAAAGAATGAGGGGCACAACGCCAATTCGAACTGGAAAACATTCTTTGTCTTAACGTGTAACAAACTTGTATGTATTCTGGACTATTAGACTGTAAAAAATGAATTTAACAACATGTGTGCAAGCCTTCAGTGCATGCACACATGGTGTTAAAAAAATCCGGCCTCCTCCTACCCCTTCAGCCGGCCATTCCATCTCCAGAATTGGTGCATTTTTAGGAGTATTATTACACCAATATTTCCTAACATCAGTTTAAATATAGGATAGTACCTGCTGGCCCAGAATATCCAACGCACCCGATTGCAAGTGCTGTCCATATCTTTCTTAAATTTGTTACTCCACGATCCAACAGGTGTGTAGCGCGCCAAGTTCCTCTTCATCCCTTGGAGGCACGTTCTTCTGGTACCAATATTAGTACACCATTCCTCTTCTACCTACAACAAATGACCCACTCTTTGCCCACAATATGGGAAAGAATGAGGGGCACAACGCCAATTCGAACTGGAAAACATTCTTTGTCTTAACGTGTAACAAACTTGTATGTATTCTGGACTATTAGACTGTAAAAAATTAATTTAACAACATGTGTGCAAGGCTTCAGTGCATGCACACATGGTGTTAAAAAAATCCGGCCTCCTCCTACCCCTTCAGCCGGCCATTCCATCTCCAGAATTGGTGCATTTTTAGGAGTATTATTACACCAATATTTCCTAACATCTAGTTTAAATATAGGATAGTACCTGCTGGCCCAGAATATCCAACGCACCCGATTGCAAGTGCTGTCCATATCTTTCTTAAATTTGTTACTCCACGATCCAACAGGTGTGTAGCGCGCCAAGTTCCTCTTCATCCCTTGGAGGCACGTTCTTCTGGTACCAATATTAGTACACCATTCCTCTTCTACCTACAACAAATGACCCACTCTTTGCCCACAATATGGGAAAGAATGAGGGGCACAACGCCAATTCGAACTGGAAAACATTCTTTGTCTTAACGTGTAACAAACTTGTATGTATTCTGGACTATTAGACTGTAAAAAATTAATTTAACAACATGTGTGCAAGGCTTCAGTGCATGCACACATGGTGTTAAAAAAATCCGGCCTCCTCCTACCCCTTCAGCCGGCCATTCCATCTCCAGAATTGGTGCATTTTTAGGAGTATTATTACACCAATATTTCCTAACATCAGTTTAAATATAGGATAGTACCTGCTGGCCCAGAATATCCAACGCACCCGATTGCAAGTGCTGTCCATATCTTTCTTAAATTTGTTACTCCACGATCCAACAGGTGTGTAGCGCGCCAAGTTCCTCTTCATCCCTTGGAGGCACATTCTTCTGGTACCAATATTAGTACACCATTCCTCTTCTACCTACAACAAATGACCCACTTTTTGCCCACAATATGGGAAAGAATGAGGGGCACATTGCTAATTCGAACTGGAAAACATTCTTTGTCTTAACGTGTGACAAACTTGTATGTATTCTGGACTATCAGGCTATAAAAAATAAATGTAACAACATGTGTGCAAGCCTTCAGTGCATGCACACATGGTGTTAAAAAAAATCCGGCCTCCTCCTACCCCTTCAGCCGGCCATTCCATCTCCATAAGTGGTGCATTTTTAGTATTATTACACCAATATTTGCTAACATCTAGTTTAAAGTTAGGATAGTACCTGCTGGTCCAGAATATCCAATGCTCCCGATCGCAAGTGCTGTCCATACCTTTCTTAAATGTGTTACTCCAGGATCTAACAGGTGTGTAGCGCGCCAAGTTCCTCTTCATCCCTTGGATGCACGTTCTTCTGGTACCAATATTAGTACACCATTTCTCTTCTACCAACAACAAATGACCCATTCTTTGCCCACAATATGGGAAAGAATGAGGGGCACAACGCCAATTCGAACTGGAAAACATTCTTTGTCTTAACATGAACAAACTTGTATGTATTCCGGACTATCAGGCTATAAAAAATAAATTTAACAACATGTGTGCAAGGCTTCAGTGCATGCACACATGGTGTTAAAAAAAATCCGGCCTCCTCCTACCCCTTCAGCCGGCCATTCCATCTCCAGAATTGGTGCATTTTTAGGAGTATTATTACATCAATATTTCCTAACATCTAGTTTAAATATAGGATAGTACCTGCTGGCCCAGAATATCCAACGCTCCCGATTGCAAGTGCTGTCCATATCTTTCTTAAATTTGTTACTCCACGATCCAACAGGTGTGTAGCGCGCCAAGTTCCTCTTCATCCCTTGGAGGCACGTTCTTCTGGTACCAATATTAGTACACCATTCCTCTTCTACCTACAACAAATGACCCACTCTTTGCCAACAATATGGGAAAGAATGAGGGGCACAACGCCAATTCGAACTGGAAAACATTCTTTGTCTTAACGTGTAACAAACTTGTATGTATTCTGGACTATTAGACTGTAAAAAATTAATTTAACAACATGTGTGCAAGGCTTCAGTGCATGCACACATGGTGTTAAAAAAAATCCGGCCTCCTCCTACCCCTTCAGCTGGCCATTCCATCTCCAGAATTGGTGCATTTTTAGGAGTATTATTACACCAATATTTCCTAACATCTAGTTTAAATATAGGATAGTACCTGCTGGCCCAGAATATCCAACGCACCCGATTGCAAGTGCTGTCCATATCTTTCTTAAATTTGTTACTCCACGATCCAACAGGTGTGTAGCGCGCCAAGTTCCTCTTCATCCCTTGGAGGCACGTTCTTCTGGTACCAATATTTGTACACCATTCCTCTTCTACCTACAACAAATGACCAACTCTTTGCCCACAATATGGGAAAGAATGAGGGGCACATTGCCAATTCGAACTGGAAAACATACTTTGTCTTAACGTGTGACAAACTTGTATGTATTCTGGACTATTAGACTGTAAAAAATTAATTTAACAACATGTGTGCATGGCTTCAGTGCATGCACACGTGGAGTTAAAAAAAATCCGGCCTCCTCCTACCCCTTCAGCCGGCCATGCCATCTCCAGAATTGGTGCATTTTTAGGAGTATTATTACACCAATATTTCCTAACATCTAGTTTAAAGATAGGATAGTACCTGCTGATCCAGAATATCCAATGCTCCCGATCGCAAGTGCTGTCCATACCTTTCTTAAATGTGTTACTCCAGGATCCAACAGGTGTGTAGCGCGCCAAGTTCCTCTTCATCCCTTGGATGCACGTTCTTCTGGTACCAATATTAGTACACCATTCCTCTTCTTCCTACAACAAATGACCCATTCTTTGCCCACAATATGGGAAAGAATGAGGGGCACAACGCCAATTCGAACTGGAAAACATTCTTTGTCTTAACATGAACAAACTTGTATGTATTCTGGACTATCAGGCTATAAAAAATAAATTTAACAACATGTGTGCAAGCCTTCAGTGCATGCACATATGGTGTTAAACAAAATCCGGCCTCCTCCTACCCCTTCAGCCGGCCATTCCATCTCCAGAATTTGTGCATTTTTAGGAGTATTATTACACCAATATTTCCTAACATCTAGTTTAAAGTTAGGATATTACCTGCTGGTCCAGAATATCCAACGCTCCCGATCGCAAGTCCTGTCCATACCTTTCTTAAATGTGTTACTCCACGATCCAACAGGTGTGTAGCGCGCCAAGTTCCTCTTCATCCCTTGGAGGCGCGTTCTTCTGGTACCAATATTAGTACACCATTCCTCTTCTACCTACAACAAATGACCCATTCTTTTCCGACAATTTGGGAAAGAATGAGGGGCACAACGCCAATTCGAACTGGAAAACATTCTTTGTCTTAACATGAACAAACTTGTATGTATTCTGGACTATCAGGCTATAAAAAATAAATTTAACAACATGTGTGCAAGCCTTCAGTGCATGCACACATGGTGTTAAAAAAAATCCGGCCTCCTCCTACCCCTTCAGCCGGCCATTCCATCTCCAGAATTGGTGCATTTTTAGGAGTATTATTACACCAATATTTCCTAACATCTAGTTTAAATATAGGATAGTACCTCCTGGCCCAGAATATCCAACGCTCCCGATTGCAAGTGCTGTCCATATCTTTCTTAAATTTGTTACTCCACGATCCAACAGGTGTGTAGCGCGCCAAGTTCCTCTTCAACGCTTGGAGGCACGTTCTTCTGGTACCAATATTAGTACACCATTCCTCTTCTACCTGCAACAAATGACCCACTCTTTGCCCACAATATGGGAAAGAATGAGGGGCACAACGCCAATTCGAACTGGAAAACATTCTTTGTCTTAACGTGTAACAAACTTGTATGTATTCTGGACTATTAGACTGTAAAAAATTAATTTAACAACATGTGTGCAAGGCTTCAGTGCATGCACACATGGAGTTAAAAAAAATCCGGCCTCCTCCTACCCCTTCAGCCGGCCATGCCATCTCCAGAATTGGTGCATTTTTAGGAGTATTATTACACCAATATTTCCTAACATCTAGTTTAAATATAGGATAGTACCTGCTGGCCCAGAATATCCAACGCTCCCGATTGCAAGTGCTGTCCATATCTTTCTTAAATTTGTTACTCCACGATCCAACAGGTGTGTAGCGCGCCAAGTTCCTCTTCATCCCTTGGAGGCACGTTCTTCTGGTACCAATATTAGTACACCATTCCTCTTCTACCTACAACAAATGACCCACTCTTTGCCCACAATATGGGAAAGAATGAGGGGCACAACGCCAATTCGAACTGGAAAACATTATTTGTCTTAACGTGTAACAAACTTGTATGTATTCTGGACTATTAGACTGTCCATACCTTTCTTAAATGTGTTACTCCACGATCCAACAGGTGTGTAGCGCGCCAAGTTCCTCTTCATCCCTTGGAGGCGCGTTCTTCTGGTACCAATATTAGTACACCATTCCTCTTCTACCTACAACAAATGACCCATTCTTTTCCCACAATTTGGGAAAGAATGAGGGGCACAACGCCAATTCGAACTGGAAAACATTCTTTGTCTTAACATGAACAAACTTGTATGTATTCTGGACTATCAGGCTATAAAAAATAAATTTAACAACATGTGTGCAAGCCTTCAGTGCATGCACACATGGTGTTAAAAAAAATCCGGCCTCCTCCTACCCCTTCAGCCGGCCATTCCATCTCCATAAGTGGTGCATTTTTAGTATTATTACACCAATATTTGCTAACATCTAGTTTAAAGTTAGGATAGTACCTGCTGGTCCAGAATATCCAATGCTCCCGATCGCAAGTGCTGTTCATACCTTTCTTAAATGTGTTACTCCAGGATCCAACAGGTGTGTAGCGCGCCAAGTTCCTCTTCATCCCTTGGATGCACGTTCTTCTGGTACCAATATTAGTACACCATTCCTCTTCTACCTACAACAAATGACCCATTCTTTGCCCACAATATGGGAAAGAATAAGGGGCACAACGCCAATTCGAACTGGAAAACAATCTTTGTCTTAACATGAACAAACTTGTATGTATTCTGGACTATCAGGCTATAAAAAATCAATTTAACAACATGTGTGCAAGGTTTTAGTGCATGCACACATGGTGTTAAAAAAAATCCGGCCTCCTCCTACCCCTTCAGCCGGCCATTCCATCTCCAGAATTGGTGCATTTTTAGGAGTATTATTACACCAATATTTCCTAACATCTAGTTTAAAGATAGGATAGTACCTGCTGATCCAGAATATCCAATGCTCCCGATCGCAAGTGCTGTCCATACCTTTCTTAAATGTGTTACTCCAGGATCCAACAGGTGTGTAGCGCGCCAAGTTCCTCTTCATCCCTTGGAGGCACGTTCTTCTGGTACCAATATTAGTACACCATTCCTCTTCTACCTACAACAAATGACCCACTCTTTGCCCACAATATGGGAAAGAATGAGGGGCACAACGCCAATTCGAACTGGAAAACATTATTTGTCTTAACGTGTAACAAACTTGTATGTATTCTGGACTATTAGACTGTCCATACCTTTCTTAAATGTGTTACTCCACGATCCAACAGGTGTGTAGCGCGCCAAGTTCCTCTTCATCCCTTGGAGGCGCGTTCTTCTGGTACCAATATTAGTACACCATTCCTCTTCTACCTACAACAAATGACCCATTCTTTTCCCACAATTTGGGAAAGAATGAGGGGCACAACGCCAATTCGAACTGGAAAACATTCTTTGTCTTAACATGAACAAACTTGTATGTATTCTGGACTATCAGGCTATAAAAAATAAATTTAACAACATGTGTGCAAGCCTTCAGTGCATGCACACATGGTGTTAAAAAAAATCCGGCCTCCTCCTACCCCTTCAGCCGGCCATTCCATCTCCAGAATTGGTGCATTTTTCGGAGTATTATTACACCAATATTTCCTAACATCTAGTTTAAATATAGGATAGTACCTGCTGGCCCAGAATATCCAACGCTCCCGATTGCAAGTGCTGTCCATATCTTTCTTAAATTTGTTACTCCACGATCCAACAGGTGTGTAGCGCGCCAAGTTCCTCTTCATCCCTTGGAGGCACGTTCTTCTGGTACCAATATTAGTACACCATTCCTCTTCTACCTACAACAAATGACCCACTCTTTGCCAACAATATGGGAAAGAATGAGGGGCACAACGCCAATTCGAACTGGAAAACATTCTTTGTCTTAACGTGTAACAAACTTGTATGTATTCTGAACTATTAGACTGTAAAAAATTAATTTAACAACATGTGTGCAAGGCTTCAGTGCATGCACACATGGTGTTAAAAAAAATCCGGCCTCCTCCTACCCCTTCAGCCGGCCATTCCATCTCCAGAATTGGTGCATTTTTAGGAGTATTATTACACCAATATTTCCTAACATCTAGTTTAAATATAGGATAGTACCTGCTGGCCCAGAATATCCAATGCACCCGATTGCAAGTGCTGTCCATATCTTTCTTAAATTTGTTACTCCACGATCCAACAGGTGTGTAGCGCGCCAAGTTCCTCTTCATCCCTTGGAGGCACAATCTTCTGGTACCAATATTAGCACACCATTCCTCTTCTACCTACAACAAATGACCCACTCTTTGCCCACAATATGGGAAAGAATGAGGGGCACATTGCTAATTCGAACTGGAAAACATTCTTTGTCTTAACGTGTGACAAACTTGTATGTATTCTGGACTATCAGGCTATAAAAAATGAATTTAACAACATGTGTGCAAGCCTTCAGTGCATGCACACATGGTGTTAAAAAGAAATCCGGCCTCCTCCTACCCCTTCAGCCGGCCATTCCATCTCCAGAATTGGTGCATTTTTAGGAGTATTATTACACCAATATTTCCTAACATCTAGTTTAAATATAGGATAGTACCTGCTGGCCCAGAATATCCAACGCACCCGATTGCAAGTGCTGTCCATATCTTTCTTAAATTTGTTACTCCACGATCCAACAGGTGTGTAGCGCGCCAAGTTCCTCTTCATCCCTTGGAGGCACGTTCTTCTGGTACCAATATTAGTACACCATTCCTCTTCTACCTACAACAAATTACCCACTCTTTGCCCACAATATGGGAAAGAATGAGGGGCACATTGCCAATTCGAACTGGAAAACATACTTTGTCTTAACGTGTGACAAACTTGTATGTATTCTGGACTATTAGACTGTAAAAAATCAATTTAACAACATGTGTGCAAGGTTTTAGTGCATGCACACATGGTGTTAAAAAAAATCCGGCCTCCTCCTACCCCTTCAGCCGGCCATTCCATCTCCAGAATTGGTGCATTTTTAGGAGTATTATTACACCAATATTTCCTAACATCTAGTTTAAAGATAGGATAGTACCTGCTGATCCAGAATATCCAATGCTCCCGATCGCAAGTGCTGTCCATACCTTTCTTAAATGTGTTACTCCAGGATCCAACAGGTGTGTAGCGCGCCAAGTTCCTCTTCATCCCTTGGAGGCACATTCTTCTGGTACCAATATTAGTACACCATTCCTCTTCTACCTACAACAAATGACCCACTCTTTGCCCACAATATGGGAAAGAATGAGGGGCACATTGCTAATTCGAACTGGAAAACATTCTTTGTCTTAACGTGTGACAAACTTGTATGTATTCTGGACTATCAGGCTATAAAAAATAAATTTAACAACATGTGTGCAAGCCTTCAGTGCATGCACACATGGTGTTAAAAAAAATCCGGCCTCCTCCTACCCCTTCAGCCGGCCATTCCATCTCCATAAGTGGTGCATTTTTAGTATTATTACACCAATATTTGCTAACATCTAGTTTAAAGTTAGGATAGTACCTGCTGGTCCAGAATATCCAATGCTCCCGATCGCAAGTGCTGTTCATACCTTTCTTAAATGTGTTACTCCAGGATCCAACAGGTGTGTAGCGCGCCAAGTTCCTCTTCATCCCTTGGATGCACGTTCTTCTGGTACCAATATTAGTACACCATTCCTCTTCTACCTACAACAAATGACCCATTCTTTGCCCACAATATGGGAAAGAATAAGGGGCACAACGCCAATTCGAACTGGAAAACAATCTTTGTCTTAACATGAACAAACTTGTATGTATTCTGGACTATCAGGCTATAAAAAATCAATTTAACAACATGTGTGCAAGGTTTTAGTGCATGCACACATGGTGTTAAAAAAAATCCGGCCTCCTCCTACCCCTTCAGCCGGCCATTCCATCTCCAGAATTGGTGCATTTTTAGGAGTATTATTACACCAATATTTCCTAACATCTAGTTTAAAGATAGGATAGTACCTGCTGATCCAGAATATCCAATGCTCCCGATCGCAAGTGCTGTCCATACCTTTCTTAAATTTGTTACTCCAGGATCCAACAGGTGTGTAGCGCGCCAAGTTCCTCTTCATCCCTTGGAGGCACGTTCTTCTGGTACCAATATTAGTACACCATTCCTCTTCTACCTACAACAAATGACCCACTCTTTGCCCACAATATGGGTAAGAATGAGGGGCACAACGCCAATTCGAACTGGAAAACATTATTTGTCTTAACGTGTAACAAACTTGTATGTATTCTGGACTATTAGACTGTCCATACCTTTCTTAAATGTGTTACTCCACGATCCAACAGGTGTGTAGCGCGCCAAGTTCCTCTTCATCCCTTGGAGGCGCGTTCTTCTGGTACCAATATTAGTACACCATTCCTCTTCTACCTACAACAAATGACCCATTCTTTTCCCACAATTTGGGAAAGAATGAGGGGCACAACGCCAATTCGAACTGGAAAACATTCTTTGTCTTAACATGAACAAACTTGTATGTATTCTGGACTATCAGGCTATAAAAAATAAATTTAACAACATGTGTGCAAGCCTTCAGTGCATGCACACATGGTGTTAAAAAAAATCCGGCCTCCTCCTACCCCTTCAGCCGGCCATTCCATCTCCAGAATTGGTGCATTTTTCGGAGTATTATTACACCAATATTTCCTAACATCTAGTTTAAATATAGGATAGTACCTGCTGGCCCAGAATATCCAACGCTCCCGATTGCAAGTGCTGTCCATATCTTTCTTAAATTTGTTACTCCACGATCCAACAGGTGTGTAGCGCGCCAAGTTCCTCTTCATCCCTTGGAGGCACGTTCTTCTGGTACCAATATTAGTACACCATTCCTCTTCTACCTACAACAAATGACCCACTCTTTGCCAACAATATGGGAAAGAATGAGGGGCACAACGCCAATTCGAACTGGAAAACATTCTTTGTCTTAACGTGTAACAAACTTGTATGTATTCTGAACTATTAGACTGTAAAAAATTAATTTAACAACATGTGTGCAAGGCTTCAGTGCATGCACACATGGTGTTAAAAAAAATCCGGCCTCCTCCTACCCCTTCAGCCGGCCATTCCATCTCCAGAATTGGTGCATTTTTAGGAGTATTATTACACCAATATTTCCTAACATCTAGTTTAAATATAGGATAGTACCTGCTGGCCCAGAATATCCAATGCACCCGATTGCAAGTGCTGTCCATATCTTTCTTAAATTTGTTACTCCACGATCCAACAGGTGTGTAGCGCGCCAAGTTCCTCTTCATCCCTTGGAGGCACAATCTTCTGGTACCAATATTAGCACACCATTCCTCTTCTACCTACAACAAATGACCCACTCTTTGCCCACAATATGGGAAAGAATGAGGGGCACATTGCTAATTCGAACTGGAAAACATTCTTTGTCTTAACGTGTGACAAACTTGTATGTATTCTGGACTATCAGGCTATAAAAAATGAATTTAACAACATGTGTGCAAGCCTTCAGTGCATGCACACATGGTGTTAAAAAGAAATCCGGCCTCCTCCTACCCCTTCAGCCGGCCATTCCATCTCCAGAATTGGTGCATTTTTAGGAGTATTATTACACCAATATTTCCTAACATCTAGTTTAAATATAGGATAGTACCTGCTGGCCCAGAATATCCAACGCACCCGATTGCAAGTGCTGTCCATATCTTTCTTAAATTTGTTACTCCACGATCCAACAGGTGTGTAGCGCGCCAAGTTCCTCTTCATCCCTTGGAGGCACGTTCTTCTGGTACCAATATTAGTACACCATTCCTCTTCTACCTACAACAAATTACCCACTCTTTGCCCACAATATGGGAAAGAATGAGGGGCACATTGCCAATTCGAACTGGAAAACATACTTTGTCTTAACGTGTGACAAACTTGTATGTATTCTGGACTATTAGACTGTAAAAAATCAATTTAACAACATGTGTGCAAGGTTTTAGTGCATGCACACATGGTGTTAAAAAAAATCCGGCCTCCTCCTACCCCTTCAGCCGGCCATTCCATCTCCAGAATTGGTGCATTTTTAGGAGTATTATTACACCAATATTTCCTAACATCTAGTTTAAAGATAGGATAGTACCTGCTGATCCAGAATATCCAATGCTCCCGATCGCAAGTGCTGTCCATACCTTTCTTAAATGTGTTACTCCAGGATCCAACAGGTGTGTAGCGCGCCAAGTTCCTCTTCATCCCTTGGAGGCACGTTCTTCTGGTACCAATATTAGTACACCATTCCTCTTCTACCTACAACAAATGACCCACTCTTTGCCCACAATATGGGAAAGAATGAGGGGCACAACGCCAATTCGAACTGGAAAACATTATTTGTCTTAACATGTAACAAACTTGTATGTATTCTGGACTATTAGACTGTCCATACCTTTCTTAAATGTGTTACTCCACGATCCAACAGGTGTGTAGCGCGCCAAGTTCCTCTTCATCCCTTGGAGGCGCGTTCTTCTGGTACCAATATTAGTACACCATTCCTCTTCTACCTACAACAAATGACCCATTCTTTTCCCACAATTTGGGAAAGAATGAGGGGCACAACGCCAATTCGAACTGGAAAACATTCTTTGTCTTAACATGAACAAACTTGTATGTATTCTGGACTATCAGGCTATAAAAAATAAATTTAACAACATGTGTGCAAGCCTTCAGTGCATGCACACATGGTGTTAAAAAAAATCCGGCCTCCTCCTACCCCTTCAGCCGGCCATTCCATCTCCAGAATTGGTGCATTTTTCGGAGTATTATTACACCAATATTTCCTAACATCTAGTTTAAATATAGGATAGTACCTGCTGGCCCAGAATATCCAACGCTCCCGATTGCAAGTGCTGTCCATATCTTTCTTAAATTTGTTACTCCACGATCCAACAGGTGTGTAGCGCGCCAAGTTCCTCTTCAACCCTTGGAGGCACGTTCTTCTGGTACCAATATTAGTACACCATTCCTCTTCTACCTACAACAAATGACCCACTCTTTGCCAACAATATGGGAAAGAAAGAGGGGCACAACGCCAATTCGAACTGGAAAACATTCTTTGTCTTAACGTGTAACAAACTTGTATGTATTCTGGACTATTAGACTGTAAAAAATTAATTTAACAACATGTGTGCAAGGCTTCAGTGCATGCACACATGGTGTTAAAAAAAATCCGGCCTCCTCCTACCCCTTCAGCCGGCCATTCCATCTCCAGAATTGGTGCATTTTTAGGAGTATTATTACACCAATATTTCCTAACATCTAGTTTAAATATAGGATAGTACCTGCTGGCCCAGAATATCCAATGCACCCGATTGCAAGTGCTGTCCATATCTTTCTTAAATTTGTTACTCCACGATCCAACAGGTGTGTAGCGCGCCAAGTTCCTCTTGATCCCTTGGAGGCACATTCTTCTGGTACCAATATTAGTACACCATTCCTCTTCTACCTACAACAAATGACCCACTCTTTGCCCACAATATGGGAAAGAATGAGGGGCACATTGCCAATTCGAACTGGAAAACATTCTTTGTCTTAACGTGTGACAAACTTGTATGTATTCTGGACTATTAGACTGTAAAAAATTAATTTAACAACATGTGTGCAAGGCTTCAGTGCATGCACACATGGTGTTAAAAAAAATCCGGCCTCCTCCTACCCCTTCAGCCGGCCATTCCATCTCCAGAATTGGTGCATTTTTAGGAGTATTATTACACCAATATTTCCTAACATCTAGTTTAAAGATAGGATAGTACCTGCTGATCCAGAATATCCAATGCTCCCGATCGCAAGTGCTGTCCATACCTTTCTTAAATGTGTTACTCCAGGATCCAACAGGTGTGTAGTGCGCCAAGTTCCTCTTCATCCCTTGGAGGCACGTTCTTCTGGTACCAATATTAGTACACCATTCCTCTTCTACCTACAACAAATGACCCACTCTTTGCCCACAATATGGGAAAGAATGAGGGGCACAATGCCAATTCGAACTGGAAAACATTCGTTGTCTTAACATGAACAAACTTGTATGTATTCTGGACTATCAGACTGTAAAAAATGAATTTAACAACATGTGTGCAAGCCTTCAGTGCATGCACACATGGTGTTAAAAAAAATCCGGCCTCCTCCTACCCCTTCAGCCGGCCATTCCATCTCCAGAATTGGTGCATTTTTTAGTATTATTACACCAATATTTCCTAACATCTAGTTTAAAGTTAGGATAGTACCTGCTGGTCCAGAATATCCAATGCTCCCGATCGCAAGTGCTGTCCATACCTTTCTTAAATGTGTTACTCCAGGATCCAACAGGTGTGTAGCGCGCCAAGTTCCTCTTCATCCCTTGGAGGCACGTTCTTCTGGTACCAATATTAGTACACCATTCCTCTTCTACCTACAACAAATGACCCACTCTTTGCCCACAATATGGGAAAGAATGAGGGGCACAACGCCAATTTGAACTGGAAAACATTCTTTGTCTTAACGTGTAACAAACTTGTATGTATTCTGGACTATTAGACTGTAAAAAATTAATTTAACAACATGTGTGCAAGCCTTCAGTGCATGCACACATGGTGTTAAAAAAAATCCGGCCTCCTCCTACCCCTTCAGCTGGCCATTCCATCTCCATAAGTGGTGCATTTTTAGTATTATTACACCAATATTTGCTAACATCTAGTTTAAAGTTAGGATAGTACCTGCTGGTCCAGAATATCAAATGCTCCCGATCGCAAGTGCTGTCCATACCTTTCTTAAATGTGTTACTCCAGGATCCAACAGGTGTGTAGCGCGCCAAGTTCCTCTTCATCCCTTGGATACACATTCTTCTGGTACCAATATTAGTACACCATTCCTCTTCTACCTACAACAAATGACCCATTCTTTGCCCACAATATGGGAAAGAATGAGGGGCACAACGCCAATTCGAACTGGAAAACATTCTTTGTCTTAACATGAACAAACTTGTATGTATTCTGGACTATCAGGCTATAAAAAATAAATTTAACAACATGTGTGAAAGCCTTCAGTGCATGCACACATGGTGTTAAACAAAATCCGGCCTCCTCCTACCCCTTCAGCCGGCCATTCCATCTCCAGAATTGGTGCATTTTTAGGAGAATTATTACACCAATATTTCCTAACATCTAGTTTAAAGTTAGGATAGTACCTGCTGGTCCAGAATATCCAACGCTCCCGATCGCAAGTCCTGTCCATACCTTTCTTAAATGTGTTACTCCACGATCCAACAGGTGTGTAGCGCGCCAAGTTCCTCTTCATCCCTTGGAGGCGCGTTCTTCTGGTACCAATATTAGTACACCATTCCTCTTCTACCTACAACAAATGACCCATTATTTTCCCACAATTTGGGAAAGAATGAGGGGCACAACGCCAATTCGAACTGGAAAACGTTCTTTGTCTTAACATGAACAAACTTGTATGTATTCTGGACTATCAGGCTATAAAAAATAAATTTAACAACATGTGTGCAAGCCTTCAGTGCATGCACACATGGTGTTAAAAAAAATCCGGCCTCCTCCTACCCCTTCAGCCGGCCATTCCATCTCCAGAATTGGTGCATTTTTAGGAGTATTATTACACCAATATTTCCTAACATCTAGTTTAAATATAGGATAGTACCTGCTGGCCCAGAATATCCAACGCTCCCGATTGCAAGTGCTGTCCATATCTTTCTTAAATTTGTTACTCCACGATCCAACAGGTGTGTAGCGCGCCAAGTTCCTCTTCATCCCTTGGAGGCACGTTCTTCTGGTACCAATATTAGTACACCATTCCTCTTCTACCTACAACAAATGACCCACTCTTTGCCCACAATATGGGAAAGAATGAGGGGCACAACGCCAATTCGAACTGGAAAACATTCTTTGTCTTAACGTGTAACAAACTTGTATGTATTCTGGACTATTAGACTGTAAAAAATGAATTTAACAACATGTGTGCAAGGCTTCAGTGCATGCACACATGGTGTTAAAAAAAATCCGGCCTCCTCCTACCCCTTCAGCCGGCCATTCCATCTCCAGAATTGGTGCATTTTTAGGAGTATTATTACACCAATATTTCCTAACATCTAGTTTAAAGTTAGGATAGTACCTGCTGGTCCAGAATATCCAACGCTCCCGATCGCAAGTCCTGTCCATACCTTTCTTAAATGTGTTACTCCACGATCCAACAGGTGTGTAGCGCGCCAAGTTCCTCTTCATCCCTTGGAGGCGCGTTCTTCTGGTACCAATATTAGTACACCATTCCTCTTCTACCTACAACAAATGACCCATTCTTTTCCCACAATATGGGAAAGAATGAGGGGCACAACGCCAATTCGAACTGGAAAACATTCTTTGTCTTAACGTGTAACAAACTTGTATGTATTCTGGACTATTAGACTGTAAAAAATAAATTTAACAACATGTGTGCAAGCCTTCAGTGCTTGCACACATGGTGTTAAAATAAATCCGGCCTCCTCCTACCCCTTCAGCCGGCCATTCCATCTCCATAAGTGGTGCATTTTTAGTATTATTACACCAATATTTGCTAACATCTAGTTTAAAGTTAGGATAGTACCTGCTGGTCCAGAATATCCAATGCTCCCGATCGCAAGTGCTGTCCATACCTTTCTTAAATGTGTTACTCCAGGATCCAACAGGTGTGTAGCGCGCCAAGTTCCTCTTCATCCCTTGGATGCACATTCTTCTGGTACCAATATTAGTACAACATTCCTCTTCTACCTACAACAAATGACCCATTCTTTTCCCACAATTTGGGAAAGAATGAGGGGCACAACGCCAATTCGAACTGGAAAACATTCTTTGTCTTAACATGAACAAACTTGTATGTATTCTGGACTATCAGGCTATAAAAAATAAATTTAACAACATGTGTGCAAGCCTTCAGTGCATGCACACATGGTGTAAAAAAAAATCCGGCCTCCTCCTACCCCTTCAGCCGGCCATTCCATCTCCAGAATTGGTGCATTTTTAGGAGTATTATTACACCAATATTTCCTAACATCTAGTTTAAATATAGGATAGTACCTGCTGGCCCAGAATATCCAACGCTCCCGATTGCAAGTGCTGTCCATATCTTTCTTAAATTTGTTACTCCACGATCCAACAGGTGTGTAGCGCGCCAAGTTCCTCTTCATCCCTTGGAGGCACGTTCTTCTGGTACCAATATTAGTACACCATTCCTCTTCTACCTACAACAAATGACCCACTCTTTGCCCACAATATGGGAAAGAATGAGGGGCACAACGCCAATTCGAACTGGAAAACATTCTTTGTCTTAACGTGTAACAAACTTGTATGTATTCTGGACTATCAGACTGTAAAAAATGAATTTAACAACATGTGTGCAAGGCTTCAGTGCATGCACACATGGTGTTAAAAAAAATCCGGCCTCCTCCTACCCCTTCAGCCGGCCATTCCATCTCCAGAATTGGTTCATTTTTAGGAGTATTATTACACCAATATTTCCTAACATCTATTTTAAAGTTAGGATAGTACCTGCTGGTCCAGAATATCCAACGCTCCCGATCGCAAGTCCTGTCCATACCTTTCTTAAATGTGTTACTCCACGATCCAACAGGTGTGTAGCGCGCCAAGTTCCTCTTCATCCCTTGGAGGCGCGTTCTTCTGGTACCAATATTAGTACACCATTCCTCTTCTACCTACAACAAATGACCCACTCTTTGCCCACAATATGGGAAAGAATGAGGGGCAGAACGCCAATTCGAACTGGAAAACATTCTTTGTCTTAACGTGTAACAAACTTGTATGTATTCTGGACTATCAGACTGTAAAAAATGAATTTAACAACATGTGTGCAAGGCTTCAGTGCATGCACACATGGTGTTAAAAAAAATCCGGCCTCCTCCTACCCCTTCAGCCGGCCATTCCATCTCCAGAATTGGTTCATTTTTAGGAGTATTATTACACCAATATTTCCTAACATCTAGTTTAAAGTTAGGATAGTACCTGCTGGTCCAGAATATCCAACGCTCCCGATCGCAAGTCCTGTCCATACCTTTCTTAAATGTGTTACTCCACGATCCAACAGGTGTGTAGCGCGCCAAGTTCCTCTTCATCCCTTGGAGGCGCGTTCTTCTGGTACCAATATTAGTACACCATTCCTCTTCTACCTACAACAAATGACCCATTCTTTTCCCACAATTTGGGAAAGAATGAAGGGCACAACGCCAATTCGAACTGGAAAACATTCTTTGTCTTAACACGAACAAACTTGTATGTATTCTGGACTATCAGGCGATAAAAAATAAATTTAACAACATGTGTGCAAGCCTTCAGTACATGCACACATGGTGTTAAAAAAAATCCGGCCTCCTCCTACCCCTTCAGCCGGCCATTCCATCTCCAGAATTGGTGCATTTTTAGGAGTATTATTACACCAATATTTCCTAACATCTAGTTTAAATATAGGATAGTACCTGCTGGCCCAGAATATCCAACGCTCCCGATTGCAAGTGCTGTCCATATCTTTCTTAAATTTGTTACTCCACGATCCAACAGGTGTGTAGCGCGCCAAGTTCCTCTTCATCCCTTGGAGGCACGTTCTTCTGGTACCAATATTAGTACACCATTCCTCTTCTACCTACAACAAATGACCCACTCTTTGCCCACAATATGGGAAAGAATGAGGGGCACAACGCCAATTCGAACTGGAAAACATTCTTTGTCTTAACGTGTAACAAACTTGTATGTATTCTGGACTATTAGACTGTAAAAAATGAATTTAACAACATGTGTGCAAGGCTTCAGTGCATGCACACATGGTGTTAAAAAAAATCCGGCCTCCTCCTACCCCTTCAGCCGGCCATTCCATCTCCAGAATTGGTGCATTTTTAGGAGTATTATTACACCAATATTTCCTAACATCTAGTTTAAAGTTAGGATAGTACCTGCTGGTCCAGAATATCCAACGCTCCCGATCGCAAGTCCTGTCCATACCTTTCTTAAATGTGTTACTCCACGATCCAACAGGTGTGTAGCGCGCCAAGTTCCTCTTCATCCCTTGGAGGCGCGTTCTTCTGGTACCAATATTAGTACACCATTCCTCTTCTACCTACAACAAATGACCCATTCTTTTCCCACAATATGGGAAAGAATGAGGGGCACAACGCCAATTCGAACTGGAAAACATTCTTTGTCTTAACGTGTAACAAACTTGTATGTATTCTGGACTATTAGACTGTAAAAAATAAATTTAACAACATGTGTGCAAGCCTTCAGTGCATGCACACATGGTGTTAAAATAAATCCGGCCTCCTCCTACCCCTTCAGCCGGCCATTCCATCTCCATAAGTGGTGCATTTTTAGTATTATTACACCAATATTTGCTAACATCTAGTTTAAAGTTAGGATAGTACCTGCTGGTCCAGAATATCCAATGCTCCCGATCGCAAGTGCTGTCCATACCTTTCTTAAATGTGTTACTCCAGGATCCAACAGGTGTGTAGCGCGCCAAGTTCCTCTTCATCCCTTGGATGCACATTCTTCTGGTACCAATATTAGTACAACATTCCTCTTCTACCTACAACAAATGACCCATTCTTTTCCCACAATTTGGGAAAGAATGAGGGGCACAACGCCAATTCGAACTGGAAAACATTCTTTGTCTTAACATGAACAAACTTGTATGTATTCTGGACTATCAGGCTATAAAAAATAAATTTAACAACATGTGTGCAAGCCTTCAGTGCATGCACACATGGTGTAAAAAAAAATCCGGCCTCCTCCTACCCCTTCAGCCGGCCATTCCATCTCCAGAATTGGTGCATTTTTAGGAGTATTATTACACCAATATTTCCTAACATCTAGTTTAAATATAGGATAGTACCTGCTGGCCCAGAATATCCAACACTCCCGATTGCAAGTGCTGTCCATATCTTTCTTAAATTTGTTACTCCACGATCCAACAGGTGTGTAGCGCGCCAAGTTCCTCTTCATCCCTTGGAGGCACGTTCTTCTGGTACCAATATTAGTACACCATTCCTCTTCTACCTACAACAAATGACCCACTCTTTGCCCACAATATGGGAAAGAATGAGGGGCACAACGCCAATTCGAACTGGAAAACATTATTTGTCTTAACGTGTAACAAACTTGTATGTATTCTGGACTATCAGACTGTAAAAAATGAATTTAACAACATGTGTGCAAGGCTTCAGTGCATGCACACATGGTGTTAAAAAAAATCCGGCCTCCTCCTACCCCTTCAGCCGGCCATTCCATCTCCAGAATTGGTTCATTTTTAGGAGTATTATTACACCAATATTTCCTAACATCTATTTTAAAGTTAGGATAGTACCTGCTGGTCCAGAATATCCAACGCTCCCGATCGCAAGTCCTGTCCATACCTTTCTTAAATGTGTTACTCCACGATCCAACAGGTGTGTAGCGCGCCAAGTTCCTCTTCATCCTTTGGAGGCGCGTTCTTCTGGTACCAATATTAGTACACCATTCCTCTTCTACCTACAACAAATGACCCACTCTTTGCCCACAATATGGGAAAGAATGAGGGGCACAACGCCAATTCGAACTGGAAAACATTCTTTGTCTTAACGTGTAACAAACTTGTATGTATTCTGGACTATCAGACTGTAAAAAATGAATTTAACAACATGTGTGCAAGGCTTCAGTGCATGCACACATGGTGTTAAAAAAAATCCGGCCTCCTCCTACCCCTTCAGCCGGCCATTCCATCTCCAGAATTGGTTCATTTTTAGGAGTATTATTACACCAATATTTCCTAACATCTAGTTTAAAGTTAGGATAGTACCTGCTGGTCCAGAATATCCAACGCTCCCGATCGCAAGTCCTGTCCATACCTTTCTTAAATGTGTTACTCCACGATCCAACAGGTGTGTAGCGCGCCAAGTTCCTCTTCATCCCTTGGAGGCGCGTTCTTCTGGTACCAATATTAGTACACCATTCCTCTTCTACCTACAACAAATGACCCATTCCTTTCCCACAATTTGGGAAAGAATGAAGGGCACAACGCCAATTCGAACTGGAAAACATTCTTTGTCTTAACACGAACAAACTTGTATGTATTCTGGACTATCAGGCGATAAAAAATAAATTTAACAACATGTGTGCAAGCCTTCAGTACATGCACACATGGTGTTAAAAAAAATCCGGCCTCCTCCTACCCCTTCAGCCGGCCATTCCATCTCCAGAATTGGTGCATTTTTAGGAGTATTATTACACCAATATTTCCTAACATCTAGTTTAAATATAGGATAGTACCTGCTGGCCCAGAATATCCAACGCTCCCGATTGCAAGTGCTGTCCATATCTTTCTTAAATTTGTTACTCCACGATCCAACAGGTGTGTAGCGCGCCAAGTTCCTCTTCATCCCTTGGAGGCACGTTCTTCTGGTACCAATATTAGTACACCATTCCTCTTCTACCTACAACAAATGACCCACTCTTTGCCCACAATATGGGAAAGAATGAGGGGCACAACGCCAATTCGAACTGGAAAACATTCTTTGTCTTAACGTGTAACAAACTTGTATGTATTCTGGACTATTAGACTGTAAAAAATTAATTTAACAACATGTGTGCAAGCCTTCAGGGCATGCACACATGGTGTTAAAAAAAATCCGGCCTCCTCCTACCCCTTCAGCCGGCCATTCCATCTCCATATGTGGTGCATTTTTAGTATTATTACACCAATATTTGCTAACATCTAGTTTAAAGTTAGGATAGTACCTGCTGGTCCAGAATATCCAATGCTCCCGATCGCAAGTGCTGTCCATACCTTTCTTAAATGTGTTACTCCAGGATCCAACAGGTGTGTAGCGCGCCAAGTTCCTCTTCATCCCTTGGATGCACATTCTTCTGGTACCAATATTAGTACACCATTCCTCTTCTACCTACAACAAATGAACCATTCTTTGCCCACAATATGGGAAAGAATGAGGGGCACAACGCCAATTCGAACTGGAAAACATGCTTTGTCTTAACATGAACAAACTTGTATGTATTCTGGACTATCAGGCTATAAAAAATAAATTTAACAACATGTGTGCAAGCCTTCAGTGCATGCACACATGGTGTTAAAAAAAATCCGGCCTCCTCCTACCCCTTCAGCCGGCCATTCCATCTCCAGAATTGGTGCATTTTTAGGAGTATTATTACACCAATATTTCCTAACATCTAGTTTAAATATAGGATAGTACCTGCTGACCCAGAATATCCAACGCTCCCGATTGCAAGTGCTGTCCATATCTTTCTTAAATTTGTTACTCCAGGATCCAACAGGTGTGTAGCGCGCCAAGTTCCTCTTCATCCCTTGGAGGCACGTTCTTCTGGTACCAATATTAGTACACCATTCCTCTTCTACCTACAACAAATGACCCACTCTTTGCCCACAATATGGGAAAGAATGAGGGGCACAACGCCAATTCGAACTGGAAAACATTCTTTGTCTTAACGTGTAACAAACTTGTATGTATTCTGGACTATTAGATTGTAAAAAATTAATTTAACAACATGTGTGAAAGCCTTCAGTGCATGCACACATGGTGTTAAAAAAAATCCGGCCTCCTCCTACCCCTTCAGCCGGCCATTCCATCTCCAGAATTGGTGCATTTTTAGTATTATTACACCAATATTTGCTAACATCTAGTTTAAAGTTAGGATAGTACCTGCTGGTCCAGAATATCCAACGCTCCCGATCGCAAGTCCTGTCCATACCTTTCTTAAATGTGTTACTCCTCGATCCAACAGGTGTGTAGCGCGCCAAGTTCCTCTTCATCCCTTGGAGGCGCGTTCTTCTGGTACCAATATTAGTACACCATTCCTCTTCTACCTACAACAAATGACCCATTCTTTTCCCACAATTTGGGAAAGAATGAGGGGCACAACGCCAATTAGAACTGGAAAACGTTCTTTGTCTTAACATGAACAAACTTGTATGTATTCTGGACTATCAGGCTATAAAAAATAAATTTAACAACATGTGTGCAAGCCTTCAGTGCATGCACACATGGTGTTAAAAAAAATCCGGCCTCCTCCTACCCCTTCAGCCGGCCATTCCATCTCCAGAATTGGTGCATTTTTAGGAGTATTATTACACCAATATTTCCTAACATCTAGTTTAAATATAGGATAGTACCTGCTGGCCCAGAATATCCAACGCTCCCGATTGCAAGTGCTGTCCATATCTTTCTTAAATTTGTTACTCCACGATCCAACAGGTGTGTAGCGCGCCAAGTTCCTCTTCATCCCTTGGAGGCACGTTCTTCTGGTACCAATATTAGTACACCATTCCTCTTCTACCTACAACAAATGACCCACTCTTTGCCCACAATATGGGAAAGAATGAGGGGCACAACGCCAATTCGAACTGGAAAACATTCTTTGTCTTAACGTGTAACAAACTTGTATGTATTCTGGACTATTAGACTGTAAAAAATGAATTTAACAACATGTGTGCAAGGCTTCAGTGCATGAACACATGGTGTTAAAAAAAATCCGGCCTCCTCCTACCCCTTCAGCCGGCCATTCCATCTCCAGAATTGGTGCATTTTTAGGAGTATTATTACACCAATATTTCCTAACATCTAGTTTAAAGTTAGGATAGTACCTGCTGGTTCAGAATATCCAACGCTCCCGATCGCAAGTCCTGTCCATACCTTTCTTAAATGTGTTACTCCACGATCCAACAGGTGTGTAGCGCGCCAAGTTCCTCTTCATCCCTTGGAGGCGCGTTCTTCTGGTACCAATATTAGTACACCATTCCTCTTCTACCTACAACAAATGACCCATTCTTTTCCCACAATTTGGGAAAGAATGAAGGGCACAACGCCAATTCGAACTGGAAAACATTCTTTGTCTTAACATGAACAAACTTGTATGTATTCTGGACTATCAGGCTATAAAAAATAAATTTAACAACATGTGTGCAAGCCTTCAGTGCATGCACACATGGTGTTAAAAAAAATCCGGCCTCCTCCTACCCCTTCAGCCGGCCATTCCATCTCCAGAACTGGTGCATTTTTAGGAGTATTATTACACCAATATTTCCTAACATCTAGTTTAAATATAGGATAGTACCTGCTGGCCCAGAATATCCAACGCTCCCGATTGCAAGTGCTGTCCATATCTTTCTTAAATTTGTTACTCCACGATCCAACAGGTGTGTAGCGCGCCAAGTTCCTCTTCATCCCTTGGAGGCACGTTCTTCTGGTACCAATATTAGTACACCATTCCTCTTCTACTTACAACAAATGACCCACTCTTTGCCCACAATATGGGAAAGAATGAGGGGCACAACGCCAATTCGAACTGGAAAACATTCTTTGTCTTAACGTGTAACAAACTTGTATGTATTCTGGACTATTAGACTGTAAAAAATGAATTTAACAACATGTGTGCAAGGCTTCAGTGCATGCACACATGGTGTTAAAAAAAATCCGGCCTCCTCCTACCCCTTCAGCCGGCCATTCCATCTCCAGAATTGGTGCATTTTTAGGAGTATTATTACACCAATATTTCCTAACATCTAGTTTAAAGTTAGGATAGTACCTGCTGGTCCAGAATATCCAACGCTCCCGATCGCAAGTCCTGTCCATACCTTTCTTAAATGTGTTACTCCACGATCCAACAGGTGTGTAGCGCGCCAAGTTCCTCTTCATCCCTTGGAGGCGCGTTCTTCTGGTACCAATATTAGTACACCATTCCTCTTCTACCTACAACAAATGACCCATTCTTTTCCCACAATTTGGGAAAGAATGAAGGGCACAACGCCAATTCGAACTGGAAAACATTCTTTGTCTTAACATGAACAAACTTGTATGTATTCTGGACTATCAGGCTATAAAAAATAAATTGAACAACATGTGTGCAAGCCTTCAGTGCATGCACACATGGTGTTAAAAAAAATCCGGCCTCCTCCTACCCCTTCAGCCGGCCATTCCATCTCCAGAATTGGTGCATTTTTAGGAGTATTATTACACCAATATTTCCTAACATCTAGTTTAAATATAGGATAGTACCTGCTGGCCCAGAATATCCAACGCTCCCGATTGCAAGTGCTGTCCATATCTTTCTTAAATTTGTTACTCCACGATCCAACAGGTGTGTAGCGCGCCAAGTTCCTCTTCATCCCTTGGAGGCACGTTCTTCTGGTACCAATATTAGTACACCATTCCTCTTCTACCTACAACAAATGACCCACTCTTTGCCCACAATATGGGAAAGAATGAGGGGCACAACGCCAATTCGAACTGGAAAACAATCTTTGTCTTAACGTGTAACAAACTTGTATGTATTCTGGACTATTAGACTGTAAAAAATGAATTTAACAACATGTGTGCAAGGCTTCAGTGCATGCACACATGGTGTTAAAAAAAATCCGGCCTCCTCCTACCCCTTCAGCCGGCCATTCCATCTCCAGAATTGGTGCATTTTTAGGAGTATTATTACACCAATATTTCCTAACATCTAGTTTAAAGTTAGGATAGTACCTGCTGGTCCAGAATATCCAACGCTCCCGATCGCAAGTCCTGTCCATACCTTTCTTAAATGTGTTACTCCACGATCCAACAGGTGTGTAGCGCGCCAAGTTCCTCTTCATCCCTTGGAGGCGCGTTCTTCTGGTACCAATATTAGTACACCATTCCTCTTCTACCTACAACAAATGACCCATTCTTTTCCCACAATTTGGGAAAGAATGAAGGGCACAACGCCAATTCGAACTGGAAAACATTCTTTGTCTTAACATGAACAAACTTGTATGTATTCTGGACTATCAGGCTATAAAAAATAAATTTAACAACATGTGTGCAAGCCTTCAGTGCATGCACACATGGTGTTAAAAAAAATCCGGCCTCCTCCTACCCCTTCAGCCGGCCATTCCATCTCCAGAACTGGTGCATTTTTAGGAGTATTATTACACCAATATTTCCTAACATCTAGTTTAAATATAGGATAGTACCTGCTGGCCCAGAATATCCAACGCTCCCGATTGCAAGTGCTGTCCATATCTTTCTTAAATTTGTTACTCCACGATCCAACAGGTGTGTAGCGCGCCAAGTTCCTCTTCATCCCTTGGAGGCACGTTCTTCTGGTACCAATATTAGTACACCATTCCTCTTCTACTTACAACAAATGACCCACTCTTTGCCCACAATATGGGAAAGAATGAGGGGCACAACGCCAATTCGAACTGGAAAACATTCTTTGTCTTAACGTGTAACAAACTTGTATGTATTCTGGACTATTAGACTGTAAAAAATGAATTTAACAACATGTGTGCAAGGCTTCAGTGCATGCACACATGGTGTTAAAAAAAATCCGGCCTCTTCCTACCCCTTCAGCCGGCCATTCCATCTCCAGAATTGGTGCATTTTTAGGAGTATTATTACACCAATATTTCCTAACATCTAGTTTAAAGTTAGGATAGTACCTGCTGGTCCAGAATATCCAACGCTCCCGATCGCAAGTCCTGTCCATACCTTTCTTAAATGTGTTACTCCAGGATCCAACAGGTGTGTAGCGCGCCAAGTTCCTCTTCATCCCTTGGATGCACATTCTTCTGGTACCAATATTAGTACAACATTCCTCTTCTACCTACAACAAATGACCCATTCTTTTCCCACAATTTGGGAAAGAATGAGGGGCACAACGCCAATTCGAACTGGAAAACATTCTTTGTCTTAACATGAACAAACTTGTATGTATTCTGGACTATCAGGCTATAAAAAATAAATTTAACAACATGTGTGCAAGCCTTCAGTGCATGCACACATGGTGTAAAAAAAAATCCGGCCTCCTCCTACCCCTTCAGCCGGCCATTCCATCTCCAGAATTGGTGCATTTTTAGGAGTATTATTACACCAATATTTCCTAACATCTAGTTTAAATATAGGATAGTACCTGCTGGCCCAGAATATCCAACGCTCCCGATTGCAAGTGCTGTCCATATCTTTCTTAAATTTGTTACTCCACGATCCAACAGGTGTGTAGCGCGCCAAGTTCCTCTTCATCCCTTGGAGGCACGTTCTTCTGGTACCAATATTAGTACACCATTCCTCTTCTACCTACAACAAATGACCCACTCTTTGCCCACAATATGGGAAAGAATGAGGGGCACAACGCCAATTCGAACTGGAAAACATTCTTTGTCTTAACGTGTAACAAACTTGTATGTATTCTGGACTATCAGACTGTAAAAAATGAATTTAACAACATGTGTGCAAGGCTTCAGTGCATGCACACATGGTGTTAAAAAAAATCCGGCCTCCTCCTACCCCTTCAGCCGGCCATTCCATCTCCAGAATTGGTTCATTTTTAGGAGTATTATTACACCAATATTTCCTAACATCTAGTTTAAAGTTAGGATAGTACCTGCTGGTCCAGAATATCCAACGCTCCCGATCGCAAGTCCTGTCCATACCTTTCTTAAATGTGTTACTCCACGATCCAACAGGTGTGTAGCGCGCCAAGTTCCTCTTCATCCCTTGGAGGCGCGTTCTTCTGGTACCAATATTAGTACACCATTCCTCTTCTACCTACAACAAATGACCCACTCTTTGCCCACAATATGGGAAAGAATGAAGGGCACAACGCCAATTCGAACTGGAAAACATTCTTTGTCTTAACACGAACAAACTTGTATGTATTCTGGACTATCAGGCGATAAAAAATAAATTTAACAACATGTGTGCAAGCCTTCAGTACATGCACACATGGTGTTAAAAAAAATCCGGCCTCCTCCTACCCCTTCAGCCGGCCATTCCATCTCCAGAATTGGTGCATTTTTAGGAGTATTATTACACCAATATTTCCTAACATCTAGTTTAAATATAGGATAGTACCTGCTGGCCCAGAATATCCAACGCTCCCGATTGCAAGTGCTGTCCATATCTTTCTTAAATTTGTTACTCCACGATCCAACAGGTGTGTAGCGCGCCAAGTTCCTCTTCATCCCTTGGAGGCACGTTCTTCTGGTACCAATATTAGTACACCATTCCTCTTCTACCTACAACAAATGACCCACTCTTTGCCCACAATATGGGAAAGAATGAGGGGCACAACGCCAATTCGAACTGGAAAACATTCTTTGTCTTAACGTGTAACAAACTTGTATGTATTCTGGACTATTAGACTGTAAAAAATTAATTTAACATGTGTGCAAGGCTTCAGTGAATGCACTCATGGTGTTAAAAAAAATCCGGCCTCCTCCTAACCCTTCAGCCGGCCATTCCATGTCCAGAATTGGTGCATTTTTTGGAGTATTATTACACCAATATTTCCTAACATCTGGTTTAAATATAGGATAGTACCTTCTGGCCCAGAATATCCACTGCTCCCGATCGCAAGTGCTGTCCATACCTTTCCTAAATGTGTTACTCCACGATCCAACAGGTGTGTAGCGCGCCAAGTTCCTCTTCATCCCTTGGAGGCACGTTCTTCTGGTACCAATATTAGTACACCATTCCTCTTCTACCTACAACAAATGACCCACTCTTTGCCCACAACGTCAATTAGAACTGGAAAACATTCTTTGTCTTAACGTGTGACAAACTTGTATGTATTCTGGACTATTAGACTGTAAAAAATTAATTTAACAACATGTGTGCAAGGCTTCAGTGCATGCACACATGGTGTTAAAAAAAATCCGGCCTCCTCCTACCCCTTCAGCCGGCCATTCCATCTCCAGAATTGGTGCATTTTTAGGAGTATTATTACTCCAATATTTCCTAACATCTATTTTAAATATAAGATAGTACCTGCTGGCCCAGAATATCCAACGCACCCGATTGCAAGTGCTGTCCATATCTTTCTTAAATTTGTTACTCCACGATCCAAAAGGTGTGTAGCGCGCCAAGTTCCTCTTCATCCCTTGGAGGCACGTTCTTCTGGTACCAATATTAGTACACCATTCCTCTTCTACCTACAACAAATGACCCACTCTTTGCCCACAATATGGGAAAGAATGAGGGGCACAACGCCAATTAGAACTGGAAAACATTCTTTGTCTTAACGTGTGACAAACTTGTATGTATTCTGGACAATTAGGCTGTAAAAAATTAATTTAACATGTGTGCAAGGCTTCAGTGAATGCACTCATGGTGTTAAAAAAAATCTGGCCTCCTCCTACCCCTTCAGCCGGCCATTCCATCTCCAGAATTGGTGCATTTTTAGGAGTATTATTACACCAATATTTCCTAACATCTAGTTTAAAGATAGGATAGTACTTGCTGGTCCAGAATATCCAACGATCCCGTTCACAATTGCTGTCCATACCTTTCCTAAATGTGTTACTCCACGATCCAACAGGTGTGTAGCGCGCCGTGTTCCTCTTTATCCCTTGGAGGCGCGTTCTTTTGGTACCAATATTAGTACACCATTCCTCTTCTACATACAACAAATGACCCATTCTTTGCCCACAATATGGGAAAGAATGAGGGGCACAACGCCAATTCGAACTGGAAAACATTCTTTGTCTTAACGTGTGACAAACTTGTATGTATTCTGGACTATCAGGCTATAAAAAATGAATTTAACAACATGTGTGCAAGCCTTCAGTGCATGCACACATGGTGTTAAAAAAAAATCCGGCCTCCTCCTAACCCTTCAGCCGGCCATTCCATGTCCAGAATTGGTGCATTTTTTGGAGTATTATTACACCAATATTTCCTAACATCTGGTTTAAATATAGGATAGTACCTTCTGGCCCAGAATATCCACTGCTCCCGATCGCAAGTGCTGTCCATACCTTTCCTAAATGTGTTACTCCACGATCCAACAGGTGTGTAGCGCGCCAAGTTCCTCTTCATCCCTTGGAGGCACGTTCTTCTGGTACAAATATTAGTACACTATTCCTCTTCTACCTACAACAAATGACCCACTCTTTGCCCACAACGTCAATTAGAACTGGAAAACATTCTTTGTCTTAACGTGTGACAAACTTGTATGTATTCTGGACTATTAGACTGTAAAAAATTAATTTAACAACATGTGTGCAAGGCTTCAGTGCATGCACACATGGTGTTAAAAAAAATCCGGCCTCCTCCTACCCCTTCAGCCGGCCATTCCATCTCCAGAATTGATGCATTTTTAGGAGTATTATTACTCCAATATTTCCTAACATCTAGTTTAAATATAAGATAGTACCTGCTGGCCCAGAATATCCAACGCACCCGATTGCAAGTGCTGTCCATATCTTTCTTAAATTTGTTACTCCACGATCCAACAGGTGTGTAGCGCGCCAAGTTCCTCTTCATCCCTTGGAGGCACGTTCTTCTGGTACCAATATTAGTACACCATTCCTCTTCTACCTACAACAAATGACCCACTCTTTGCCCACAATATGGGAAAGAATGAGGGGCACAACGCCAATTAGAACTGGAAAACATTCTATGTCTTAACGTGTGACAAACTTGTATGTATTCTGGACTATTAGACTGTAAAAAAATTATTTAACAAAATGTGTGCAAGGCTTCAGTGAATGCACACATGTTGTTAAAAAAAATCAGGCCTCCTCCTACCCCTTCAGCCGGCCATTCCATCTCCAGAATTGGTGCACTTTTAGGAGTATTATTACACCAATATTTCCTAACATCTAGTTTAAAGATAGGATAGTACTTGCAGGTCCAGAATATCCAACGATCCCGTTCACAAGTGCTGTCCATATCTTTCTTAAATTTGTTACTCCACGATCCAACAGGTGTGTAGCGCGCCAAGTTCCTCTTCATCCCTTGGAGGCACGTTCTTCTGGTACCAATATTAGTACACCATTCCTCTTCTACATACAACAAATGACCCATTCTTTGCCCACAATATGGGAAAGAATGAGGGGCACAACGCCAATTCGAACTGGAAAACATTCTTTGTCTGAACGTGTGACAAACTTGTATGTATTCTGGACTATTAGACTGTAAAAAATTAATTTAACAACATGTGTGCAAGGCTTCAGTGCATGCACACATGGTGTTAAAAAAAATCCGGCCTCCTCCTACCCCTTCAGCCGGCCATTCCATCTCCAGAATTGATGCATTTTTAGGAGTATTATTACTCCAATATTTCCTAACATCTAGTTTAAATATAAGATAGTACCTGCTGGCCCAGAATATCCAACGCACTCGATTGCAAGTGCTGTCCATATCTTTCTTAAATTTGTTACTCCACGATCCAACAGGTGTGTAGTGCGCCAAGTTCCTCTTCATCCCTTGGAGGCACGTTCTTCTGGTACCAATATTAGTACACCATTCCTCTTCTACCTACAACAAATGACCCACTCTTTGCCCACAATATGGGAAAGAATGAGGGGCACAACGCCAATTAGAACTGGAAAACATTCTATGTCTGAACGTGTGACAAACTTGTATGTATTCTGGACTATCAGGCTATAAAAAATGAATTTAACAACATGTGTGCAAGCCTTCAGTGCATGCACACATGGTGTTAAAAAAAAATCCGGCCTCCTCCTAACCCTTCAGCCGGCCATTCCATGTCCAGAATTGGTGCCTTTATTGGAGTATTATTACACCAATATTTCCTAACATCTGGTTTAAATATAGGATAGTAACTTCTGGCCCAGAATATCCACTGCTCCCGATCGCAAGTGTTGTCCATACCTTTCCTAAATGTGTTACTCCACGATCCAACAGGTGTGTAGCGCGCCAAGTTCCTCTTCATCCCGTGGAGGCGCGTTCTTCTGGTACCAATATTAGTACACCATTCCTCTTCTACCTACAACAAATGACCCATTCTTTGCCCACAATATGGGAAAGAATGAGGGGCACAACGCCAATTCGAACTGGAAAACATTCTTTGTCTTAACATGAACAAACTTGTATGTATTCTGGACTATCAGGCTATAAAAAATAAATTTAACAACATGTGTGCAAGCCTTCAGTGCATGCACACATGGTGTTAAACAAAATCCGGCCTCCTCCTACCCCTTCAGCCGGCCATTCCATCTCCAGAATTGGTTCATTTTTAGGAGTATTATTACACCAATATTTAGTAACATCTAGTTTAAAGTTAGGATAGTACCTGCTGGTCCAGAATATCCAACGCTCCCGATCGCAAGTCCTGTCCATACCTTTCTTAAATGTGTTACTCCACGATCCAACAGGTGTGTAGCGCGCCAAGTTCCTCTTCATCCCTTGGAGGCGCGTTCTTCTGGTACCAATATTAGTACACCATTCGTCTTCTACCTACAACAAATGACCCATTCTTTTCCCACAATTTGGGAAAGAATGAGGTGCACAACGCCAATTCGAACTGGAAAACATTCTTTGTCTTAACATGAAAAAACTTGTATGTATTCTGGACTATCAGGCTATAAAAAATAAATTTAACAACATGTGTGCAAGCCTTCAGTGCATGCTAACATGGTGTTAAAAAAAATCCGGCCTCCTCCTACCCCTTCAGCCGGCCATTCCATCTCCAGAATTGGTGCATTTTTAGGAGTATTATTACACCAATATTTCCTAACATCTAGTTTAAATATAGGATAGTACCTGCTGGCCCAGAATATCCAACGCTCCCGATTACAAGTGCTCTCCATATCTTTCTTAAATTTGTTACTCCACGATCCAACAGGTGTGTAGCGCGCCAAGTTCCTCTTCATCCCTTGGAGGCACGTTCTTCTGGTACCAATATTAGTACACCATTCCTCTTCTACCTACAACAAATGACCCACTCTTTGCCCACAATATGGGAAAGAATGAGGGGCACAACGCCAATTAGAACTAGAAAACATTCTTTGTCTTAACGTGTGACAAACTTGTATGTATTCTGGACTATTAGACTGTAAAAAATTAATTTAACAACATGTGTGCAAGGCTTCAGTGCATGCACACATGGTGTTAAAAAAAATCCATCCTCCTCCTACCCCTTCAGCCGGCCATTCCATCTCTAGGATTTGTGCATTTTTAGGAGTATTATTACTCCAATATTTCCTAACATCTAGTTTAAATATAAGATAGTACCTGCTGGCCCAGAATATCCAACGCACCCGATTGCAAGTGCTGCCCATATCTTTCTTAAATTTGTTACTCCACGATCCAACAGGTGTGTAGCGCGCCAAGTTCCTCTTCATCCCGTGGAGGCGCGTTCTTCTGGTACCAATATTAGTACACCATTCCTCTTCTACCTACAACAAATGACCCATTCTTTGTCCACAATATGGGAAAGAATGAGGGCACAACGCCAATTCGAACTGGAAAACATTCTTTGTCTTAACGTGTGACAAACTTGTATGTATTCTGGACTATCAGGCTATAAAAAATGAATTTAACAACATGTGTGCAAGGCTTCAGTGCATGCTAACATGGTGTTAAAAAAAATCCGGCCTCCTCCTACCCCTTCAGCCGGCCATTCCATCTCCAGAATTGGTGCATTTTTAGGAGTATTATTACACCAATATTTCCTAACATCTAGTTTAAATATAGGATAGTACCTGCTGGCCCAGAATATCCAACGCTCCCGATTGCAAGTGCTGTCCATATCTTTCTTAAATTTGTTACTCCACGATCCAACAGGTGTGTAGCGCGCCAAGTTCCTCTTCATCCCTTGGAGGCACGTTCTTCTGGTACCAATATTAGTACACCATTCCTCTTCTACCTACAACAAATGACCCACTCTTTGCCCACAATATGGGAAAGAATGAGGGGCACAACGCCAATTAGAACTGGAAAACATTCTATGTCTTAACGTGTGACAAACTTGTATGTATTCTGGACTATTAGACTGTAAAAAATTAATTGAACAACATGTGTGCAAGGCTTCAGTGCATGCACACATGGTGTTAAAAAAAATCCGGCCTCCTCCTACCCCTTCAGCCGGCCATTCCATCTCCAGAATTGGTGCATTTTTAGGAGTATTATTACTCCAATATTTCCTAACATCTAGTTTAAATATAAGATAGTACCTGCTGGCCCAGAATATCCAACGCACCCGATTGCAAGTGCTGTCCATATCTTTCTTAAATTTGTTACTCCACGATCCAACAGGTGTGTAGCGCGCCAAGTTCCTCTTCATCCCTTGGAGGCACGTTCTTCTGGTACCAATATTAGTAAACCATTCCTCTTCTACCTACAACAAATGACCCACTCTTTGCCCACAATATGGGAAAGAATGAGGGGCACAACGCCAATTAGAACTGGAAAACATTCTTTGTCTTAAAGTGTGACAAACTTGTATGTATTCTGGACTATTAAACTGTAAAAAATTTATTTAACAACATGTGTGCAAGGCTTCAGTGCATGCACACATGGTGTTAAAAAAAATCAGGCCTCCTCCTACCCCTTCAGCCGGCCATTCCATCTCCAGAATTGGTGCATTTTTAGGAGTATTATTACTCCAATATTTCCTAACATCTAGTTTAAAGATAGGATAGTACTTGCTGGTCCAGAATATCCAACGATCCCGTTCACAATTGTTGTCCATACCTTTCCTAAATGTGTTACTCCACGATCCAACAGGTGTGTAGCGCGCCAAGTTCCTCTTCATCCCGTGGAGGCGCGTTCTTCTGGTACCAATATTAGTACACCATTCCTCTTCTACCTGCAACAAATGACCCATTCTTTATCCACAATATGGGAAAGAATGAGGGCACAACGCCAATTCGAACTGGAAAACATTCTTTGTCTTAACGTGTGACAAACTTGTATGTATTCTGGACTATCAGGCTATAAAAAATGAATTTAACAACATGTGTGCAAGCCTTCAGTGCATGCACACATGGAGTTAAAAAAAATCCGGCCTCCTCCTACCCCTTCAGCCGGCCATTCCATCTCCAGAATTGGTGCATTTTTAGGAGTATTATTACACCAATATTTCCTAACATCTAGTTTAAAGATAGGATAGTACCTGCTGATCCAGAATATCCAACGCTCCCGATCGCAAGTGCTGTCCATACCCTTCCTAAATGTGTTACTCCACGATCCAACAGGTTTGTAGCGCTCCAACTTCCTCTTCATCCCTTGGAGGCGCGTTCTTCTGGTACCAATATTAGTACACCATTCCTCTTCTACCTACAACAAATGACCCATTCTTTTCCCACAATTTGGGAAAGAATGAGGGGCACAACGCCAATTCGAACTGGAAAACATTCTTTGTCTTAACATGAACAAACTTGTATGTATTCTGGACTATCAGGCTGTAAAAAATGAATTTAATAACATGTGTGCAAGCCTTCAGTGCATGCACACATGGTGTTAAAAAAAATCCGGCCTCCTCCTACCCCTTCAGCCGGCCATTCCATCTCCATAAGTGGTGCATTTTTAGGAGTATTATTACACCAATATTTCCTAACATCTAGTTTAAATATAGGATAGTATCTGCTGGCCCAGAATATCCAACGCTCCCGATCGCAAGTGCTGTCCATACCTTTCCTAAATGTGTTACTCCACGATACAACAGGTGTGTAGCGCGCCAAGTTCCTCTTCATCCCGTGGAGGCGCGTTCTTCTGGTACCAATATTAGTACACCATTCCTCTTCTACCTACAACAAATGACCCATTCTTTGTCCACAATATGGGAAAGAATGAGGGCACAACGCCAATTCGAACTGGAAAACATTCTTTGTCTTAACGTGTGACAAACTTGTATGTATTCTGGACTATCAGGCTATAAAAAATGAATTTAACAACATGTGTGCAAGGCTTCAGTGCATGCTAACATGGTGTTAAAAAAAATCCGGCCTCCTCCTACCCCTTCAGCCGGCCATTCCATCTCCAGAATTGGTGCATTTTTAGGAGTATTATTACACCAATATTTCCTAACATCTAGTTTAAATATAGGATAGTACCTGCTGGCCCAGAATATCCAACGCTCCCGATTGCAAGTGCTGTCCATATCTTTCTTAAATTTGTTACTCCACGATCCAACAGGTGTGTAGCGCGCCAAGTTCCTCTTCATCCCTTGGAGGCACGTTCTTCTGGTACCAATATTAGTACACCATTCCTCTTCTACCTACAACAAATGACCCACTCTTTGCCCACAATATGGGAAAGAATGAGGGGCACAACGCCAATTAGAACTGGAAAACATTCTATGTCTTAACGTGTGACAAACTTGTATGTATTCTGGACTATTAGACTGTAAAAAATTAATTTAACAACATGTGTGCAAGGCTTCAGTGCATGCACACATGGTGTTAAAAAAAATCCGGCCTCCTCCTACCCCTTCAGCCGGCCATTCCATCTCCAGAATTGGTGCATTTTTAGGAGTATTATTACTCCAATATTTCCTAACATCTAGTTTAAATATAAGATAGTACCTGCTGGCCCAGAATATCCAACGCACCCGATTGCAAGTGCTGTCCATATCTTTCTTAAATTTGTTACTCCACGATCCAACAGGTGTGTAGCGCGCCAAGTTCCTCTTCATCCCTTGGAGGCACGTTCTTCTGGTACCAATATTAGTAAACCATTCCTCTTCTACCTACAACAAATGACCCACTCTTTGCCCACAATATGGGAAAGAATGAGGGGCACAACGCCAATTAGAACTGGAAAACATTCTTTGTCTTAAAGTGTGACAAACTTGTATGTATTCTGGACTATTAAACTGTAAAAAATTTATTTAACAACATGTGTGCAAGGCTTCAGTGCATGCACACATGGTGTTAAAAAAAATCAGGCCTCCTCCTACCCCTTCAGCCGGCCATTCCATCTCCAGAATTGGTGCATTTTTAGGAGTATTATTACTCCAATATTTCCTAACATCTAGTTTAAAGATAGGATAGTACTTGCTGGTCCAGAATATCCAACGATCCCGTTCACAATTGTTGTCCATACCTTTCCTAAATGTGTTACTCCACGATCCAACAGGTGTGTAGCGCGCCAAGTTCCTCTTCATCCCGTGGAGGCGCGTTCTTCTGGTACCAATATTAGTACACCATTCCTCTTCTACCTGCAACAAATGACCCATTCTTTATCCACAATATGGGAAAGAATGAGGGCACAACGCCAATTCGAACTGGAAAACATTCTTTGTCTTAACGTGTGACAAACTTGTATGTATTCTGGACTATCAGGCTATAAAAAATGAATTTAACAACATGTGTGCAAGCCTTCAGTGCATGCACACATGGAGTTAAAAAAAATCCGGCCTCCTCCTACCCCTTCAGCCGGCCATTCCATCTCCAGAATTGGTGCATTTTTAGGAGTATTATTACACCAATATTTCCTAACATCTAGTTTAAAGATAGGATAGTACCTGCTGATCCAGAATATCCAACGCTCCCGATCGCAAGTGCTGTCCATACCCTTCCTAAATGTGTTACTCCACGATCCAACAGGTTTGTAGCGCTCCAACTTCCTCTTCATCCCTTGGAGGCGCGTTCTTCTGGTACCAATATTAGTACACCATTCCTCTTCTACCTACAACAAATGACCCATTCTTTTCCCACAATTTGGGAAAGAATGAGGGGCACAACGCCAATTCGAACTGGAAAACATTCTTTGTCTTAACATGAACAAACTTGTATGTATTCTGGACTATCAGGCTGTAAAAAATGAATTTAATAACATGTGTGCAAGCCTTCAGTGCATGCACACATGGTGTTAAAAAAAATCCGGCCTCCTCCTACCCCTTCAGCCGGCCATTCCATCTCCATAAGTGGTGCATTTTTAGGAGTATTATTACACCAATATTTCCTAACATCTAGTTTAAATATAGGATAGTATCTGCTGGCCCAGAATATCCAACGCTCCCGATCGCAAGTGCTGTCCATACCTTTCCTAAATGTGTTACTCCACGATACAACAGGTGTGTAGCGCGCCAAGTTCCTCTTCATCCCGTGGAGGCGCGTTCTTCTGGTACCAATATTAGTACACCATTCCTCTTCTACCTACAACAAATGACCCATTCTTTGTCCACAATATGGGAAAGAATGAGTGCACAACGCCAATTCGAACTGGAAAACATTCTTTGTCTTAACGTGTGACAAACTTGTATGTATTCTGGACTATCAGGCTATAAAAAATGAATTTAACAACATGTGTGCAAGGCTTCAGTGCATGCTAACATGGTGTTAAAAAAAATCCGGCCTCCTCCTACCCCTTCAGCCGGCCATTCCATCTCCAGAATTGGTGCATTTTTAGGAGTATTATTACACCAATATTTCCTAACATCTAGTTTAAATATAGGATAGTACCTGCTGGCCCAGAATATCCAACGCTCCCGATTGCAAGTGCTGTCCATATCTTTCTTAAATTTGTTACTCCACGATCCAACAGGTGTGTAGCGCGCCAAGTTCCTCTTCATCCCTTGGAGGCACGTTCTTCTGGTACCAATATTAGTACACCATTCCTCTTCTACCTACAACAAATGACCCACTCTTTGCCCACAATATGGGAAAGAATGAGGGGCACAACGCCAATTAGAACTGGAAAACATTCTATGTCTTAACGTGTGACAAACTTGTATGTATTCTGGACTATTAGACTGTAAAAAATTAATTTAACAACATGTGTGCAAGGCTTCAGTGCATGCACACATGGTGTTAAAAAAAATCCGGCCTCCTCCTACCCCTTCAGCCGGCCATTCCATCTCCAGAATTGGTGCATTTTTAGGAGTATTATTACTCCAATATTTCCTAACATCTAGTTTAAATATAAGATAGTACCTGCTGGCCCAGAATATCCAACGCACCCGATTGCAAGTGCTGTCCATATCTTTCTTAAATTTGTTACTCCACGATCCAACAGGTGTGTAGCGCGCCAAGTTCCTCTTCATCCCTTGGAGGCACGTTCTTCTGGTACCAATATTAGTAAACCATTCCTCTTCTACCTACAACAAATGACCCACTCTTTGCCCACAATATGGGAAAGAATGAGGGGCACAACGCCAATTAGAACTGGAAAACATTCTTTGTCTTAAAGTGTGACAAACTTGTATGTATTCTGGACTATTAAACTGTAAAAAATTTATTTAACAACATGTGTGCAAGGCTTCAGTGCATGCACACATGGTGTTAAAAAAAATCAGGCCTCCTCCTACCCCTTCAGCCGGCCATTCCATCTCCAGAATTGGTGCATTTTTAGGAGTATTATTACTCCAATATTTCCTAACATCTAGTTTAAAGATAGGATAGTACTTGCTGGTCCAGAATATCCAACGATCCCGTTCACAATTGTTGTCCATACCTTTCCTAAATGTGTTACTCCACGATCCAACAGGTGTGTAGCGCGCCAAGTTCCTCTTCATCCCGTGGAGGCGCGTTCTTCTGGTACCAATATTAGTACACCATTCCTCTTCTACCTGCAACAAATGACCCATTCTTTATCCACAATATGGGAAAGAATGAGGGCACAACGCCAATTCGAACTGGAAAACATTCTTTGTCTTAACGTGTGACAAACTTGTATGTATTCTGGACTATCAGGCTATAAAAAATGAATTTAACAACATGTGTGCAAGCCTTCAGTGCATGCACACATGGAGTTAAAAAAAATCCGGCCTCCTCCTACCCCTTCAGCCGGCCATTCCATCTCCAGAATTGGTGCATTTTTAGGAGTATTATTACACCAATATTTCCTAACATCTAGTTTAAAGATAGGATAGTACCTGCTGATCCAGAATATCCAACGCTCCCGATCGCAAGTGCTGTCCATACCCTTCCTAAATGTGTTACTCCACGATCCAACAGGTTTGTAGCGCTCCAACTTCCTCTTCATCCCTTGGAGGCGCGTTCTTCTGGTACCAATATTAGTACACCATTCCTCTTCTACCTACAACAAATGACCCATTCTTTTCCCACAATTTGGGAAAGAATGAGGGGCACAACGCCAATTCGAACTGGAAAACATTCTTTGTCTTAACATGAACAAACTTGTATGTATTCTGGACTATCAGGCTGTAAAAAATGAATTTAATAACATGTGTGCAAGCCTTCAGTGCATGCACACATGGTGTTAAAAAAAATCCGGCCTCCTCCTACCCCTTCAGCCGGCCATTCCATCTCCATAAGTGGTGCATTTTTAGGAGTATTATTACACCAATATTTCCTAACATCTAGTTTAAATATAGGATAGTATCTGCTGGCCCAGAATATCCAACGCTCCCGATCGCAAGTGCTGTCCATACCTTTCCTAAATGTGTTACTCCACGATACAACAGGTGTGTAGCGCGCCAAGTTCCTCTTCATCCCTTGGAGGCGCGTTCTTCTGGTACCAATATTAGTACACCATTCCTCTTCTACCTACAACAAATGACCCATTCTTTGCGCACAATATGGGAAAGAATGAGGGGCACAACGCCAATTTGAACTGGAAAACATTCTTTGTCTTAACGTGTGACAAACTTGTATGTATTATAGACTATCAGGCTATAAAAAATGAATTTAGGGGGCGTGGCTGGGACCTGCATGAGGACGGACGTGTGACCGGGAGCTCCGTGGATAAGAAGCTCAGAAGCGGCAGAAATAAACCAAAAATTCAGTATATACTTCTCTCTCCCGGAGTGTGAGGACGTCTGGCGAACAGGGAACGACTGGAGGTGTGGGACAGGACGCAGAACGGAGCGGGTTCGGCGCTGAGCTCCATTACAACGGCGGAGCGGTGTCACGAGGTGCGAGGGCCTGTGCTCGAGCTGTGTTATAAAAGCAGCGGCTGAGTGCTCACAGCCTACAGCAACAAGTAGGAGAGGCCGAGGCACACGTAGTGGGGAGTAACACGGCTGTTGGCAAATCCAGGGGGAGAGGTGCAGAGAGGAGGAGAACAGGTAGAAGGAGAAGATCCGCCATCTTGTGCATCCCGTGCAACCTCATCTAAGGAGGTATGTCCTAGAAATCTGCCCTAAGCTGAAGGGTGACAACATAGACTGACAAACCTTCCTTTCCCTTCCTTTCCATATATATCTCTACATCTTATCGTCTTTACTCTGAAACAAGAGTACATATAGAAGAGATCGGTGAACATAAAGTTTTGGAGGGAACAGGCGCCATTTTCCCTCTTCTCCCCCCTCCTTTACATCACTGCAAGTAAAGTGTAATAGGCAGGCCTCCAGCCTCAAAATCTGACGGTCTGCAACAGACAGAGAGGAGTCGTTTATATCTTTATATAACAGCACACATAGTTCCCAATGGGAGGCACTACTAAAAAAAAGGATCAGAAATCCAAACCTACTAAACTCACAGAGTTTTTTGCTACTTCTCCTTCCAGGAAGGAAGGAGCAAAGAGGCGATTATCGTTACCTCCACTGTCCCCTGCATCTTCCTCCAGAGCAGAATCACTAAACATCGACATGGGAGAGGATTCAGACATACAGCCAGTATCGGAGAACACAATTAAAAAACTATTGAACTCTTTGAGGGATTCTCTGCAGTCAGACATCAAAAACATTTTAGGAGAATTGAAAACTGACATTCTTGCCATAACATCTCGAACAGACCATATTGAACATAAATTCGAATCCTTTGCTAAATCGCATAATTTGCTAATAGACGCAAATTCATCGCTAGAGGAGGAAGTACAGAGGTTATCTAATAAAGTGCTGGATCTTGAAGATAGATCACGCAGGAACAATATTCGAATTAGGGGTATTCCGGAATCGGTGACCCCGGACCAACTCTCTATATACCTAACAGATCTCCTGGCGGTGGTGTTACCTCAAAAAACAAACTTGGATATGACTATAGATAGGATTCATCGTATTCCTAAGCCGAGGCATATCGCGCCACACCTCCCGAGAGATTCCATCGCTAGGATTCATTTTTACCACATAAAAGAGGAGTTCCTGCGTACTCTGAAAAATTCTCCAGAATTGCCAGATCGTTTCAAGGAAATTGCGATTTATCCTGACTTGTCAGCAGCTACTATGCTAAAGCGTAGAGAATACATGCCACTCACCAAAATTTTACGAGAAAAAGGAATCCTATACAAATGGGGATTTCCAGTGAAACTCATAATTTCCAAGAATGGGAATGTACATGTGTGTAATTCTCCGGAGGCAGCGAAAACAATACTGCAAGAATGGGGACTGATAAATGCGTCACCACTACAGAGTCCTCGTCGTAGAGAAGACTTGCGTCCAGAAGTAATCACTCCACTGTGGTCGGAACAAGGTAGCCGGTCCAGAAAAAGAACGGGAGATTGATAGATGGATATATGTCTAAATATATTGTGCTAACTGTATAAGAGCTTCAAATGTCTTAGGTATGCCCGTTGATAGATTGTGGAGGTAGTTCATACCTATTTAAGGAAAGCAGGTCCTACTGTTGTTAGCTCCTATTTTTTTTCCCTGAAAGAGGGAAATAACATGCTGTTGGGTTACTTTAACAAGCCGTTAGTTCAGACGGCGATTGGTTTCTACAATGTAGATTGCGTTGTGTTTTGGTTATTTTTCGGCCTCCCCACTACTCAGATTACGGCTGTACTTGAGGAATCCTTATTCAACTATAATGGGTCTTAAGTTTGTATCAATTAATGTTCATGGTTTGAACTCACCGTATAAGCGTTCTATGTTTTGGAAGGAAGCAAATGACTCTAGAGGGGATGTAATATGCATTCAAGAGTCACATTTACGCACCAAAGATGTTCATCTTCTTAAACACCCTAAATTTCCAAATATTATTTCAGCCACAAATAATGTGAAAACAGTAGGGGTTACTATCGCAATTAAAAACTCGGTAGTGTTTGAAAAGATTACGTCTTCCATAGACCCCCAGGGTAGATATGTGATTCTGGTATGCAAATTGGATTCGGTTATGTATACTATTGTTTCTTTATATGTACCTAATAACCGACAAATTCCGTTTATTACTAAAATTCTTACTAAAGCTAAAGCAATGCAACAGGGAGGTTTACTAATCTGTGGGGATTTTAATACTGTTATGTATAATAGATTGGATAGATCGAACCCAGAGAGAGGCAAAGGAATGGAAATAGAATCTCTGATATCAGGGGAATACTTGCACGATGTATGGCGTTACCAACACGCATCTGAAAAAGACTTCACTTTCTTCTCGGCACCTCATACAGCGTACTCCCGAATAGATTTTTTCCTAGTAGATAGTGAGATTCTCTTAAACTCGGAAAAAACTGACATAGGGGTTATTACCTGGTCGGATCATGCCCCTATATCCTTAACCCTGAAGGCAAAATACTGTCTACCCCCTAGAGCCCCGTGGAAATTAAACAAATTCCTTTTGAAATCTCAGATAAATCAGGAAAGGATACGGACAGCATTACTTGAGTTCTTTAAACTAAACGCTCCCTCCGCTACGCCAGGAATGGTGTGGTGTACTCATAAAGCTTTTGTAAGAGGTTTGTTCATTCAACAGGCGGCTAGGGCGAAACGAGATAGAAATAAAGAAATGGATGCAATATTAACAGCAATTAAGGTCAATGAATCTGTGATGAAAGCTAACCCTACTAAGGGTACAGGGGAAATCCTTCGAGATTTGAGGGATAAACTTCAAGTTCTGAACCTATTTCAATATGATAAAAATTTGACACGCCTCAAAATGAATTTTTATACACAAGGGGATAGACCTGGTAAAATTTTAGCGAAAAGGGTAAAAGTACAGACAGCAAAATCAAAAATCCAATATTTATCCCTTCCAAATGGAAAAAAGGTATACGATCCCCAGAAGATTGCAGATTCCTTCGCAGACTATTATAGCCGACTATATAACTTAAAAGAAGACTCTTCTTTACCCCAGGTTACATCGGACTCAATTAAAGAGTTCTTATCTGAAATTAACCTCCCACAACTATCTGAAACACAGATTGGTAACTTAAATGAGCCAATTGCGGAAGCTGAACTTAAAAAGGTAATGAAAGGGTTAAAATTAAATAAAGCTCCGGGTCCGGATGGACTCCCTAATGAATACTTCAAAATATTTGAAGAAGTACTTCTTCCATATATGACTAAGATATTTAATGAGATAGCGACCAAGCAGTATCCCCCATCGGAAATGCTGCAGGCAATATTGATAACTCTCCCTAAACCAGGCAAAATGATGGATAGACCTGAGAATTTTCGGCCAATTTCACTGCTAAATAGTGATATCAAAATTTTTTCAAAACTATTAGCAATGCGGATTAATGAATGTTTACCCTCCTTGGTATCCTTGGATCAGGTAGGGTTTGTGAAGGGACGTCAGGCCAGGGATGGTACCAGAAGATTATTAGACCTGATTCAGATAGCTTATGACTCATCAGAACCCACGGTAGTCCTTTCATTAGATGCGGAAAAGGCATTTGACCGGGTACATTGGCGTTTTTTAGAAGCTGTTTTGGATAAATTTGGCTTCCACTCATTTATAAAACAGGCAGTCCTATCCTTATACTCCACTCCATCAGCTCTGGTATACACATCTGGATTCTTGTCCAAAACATTTTTGATAAGCAACGGCACTCGCCAAGGATGCCCGCTTTCTCCTTTAATTTTTGATTTATGTATGGAACCTTTTGCGGAAATGATTAGAACATCACCACATATTTCAGGTATTACAGTAGGGGGAAGAGAACACAAAATTGGTCTATACGCGGATGATGTGGTCCTTATTTGTCAGTCACCTATGTCTTCATTAGCAGAAATAACCAGGATTATAGATTGTTATTCGGAGATGTCATACTATAAATTGAATGTATCAAAATCCATGTTAATGCCCATTCATATCCCTCCATTATTAAAACCACTTCTCGCGAGCTTCAATTTTACTTGGGCAAACGATGGTCTTCCATACCTGGGTATCCTACTGACTCCTGACCCATCCATGGTTATGAACATAAATTACACAAATCTCCTATCCCAAATAACAAAGGAGTGTAACAGATTGGATGAATTCCAGCTAACGTGGATGGCCAGGATTAATATAGTAAAAATGCTACTTCTTCCCAAATATCTATATTATTGCAGGACAATACCTTACATAATATCGTCCTCGTTGCTGTCACGATTACAAACGGTACTTATGAAATTCATATGGAATAACAAGAGAGCAAGAGTGGCAAAATTGATATTGTTTAAAAGGGGAAAACATGGAGGATTAGGAGTCCCAAATTTAAAAGCATATAATATAGCGGCCATAATGGATCAGATGAGACCAAGTTGGGCTTCTTCAGAACAACCTTTATGGGCTCAATTAGAAGACGCAATGTTCCCCTCCTTAGTAATGAAGCATTTCATGGTAGCTGCTTACCTAGGGGCTAAAATACCTCCTATGCCTTTGCGGTCGATGTCAGATTCTCTACAGGTTTGGAGGGCATATGTATGTAAAGAAAAATGGATTCATGTACCAAAGACTCAAATCCCAATCCAGATTATTGAAATCTGTCTCCCTCACTTATCAATTACCCCATGGCGGGAAGTGGGAATTGAGGGGTTTTCTGACTTTTTTGAAGGAGACATGTTTAAATCATTTGAAAATTTAGCAAGCACATATAACATCTCGTCTAGATATTTTTTGCAATATCTTCAAATACGACATCTAATGCAATCGGTACAATTTCCAAGGGCTCCAGAGAAAGCTGGGGCCTTCCACAAATTTATGTGGGCAAGGTCAGGTAATTGTAAAGGCACGGCGTGTAGTTATGATCTTATTCTTAAGGTGGGGGAAAAAGGGAAAGCAAGGTATATGGAGAAATGGGAGGGAGAACTGGGGACTTCTTACCCTATAGAACAATGGATTAAAGCTTCTACATGGTCATCTAAAATGTCCAAATGTGTGAATCACACGGAATTAATGAAGAAAATTCATTTAAGGTGGTACCTTACTCCTACTAGGATGGGACATATTTATCAGGGGTCCTCCAGATTGTGTTGGAGGGGATGCGGCGCAAGGGGATCTCTAATACATATGTGGTGGTCGTGTCCTATGATAGCTTCTTTATGGAGCAAGACATTTAATCTAATTTCAGAGGTATCAGACTTAACGGTTAAACCTAATCCTTCTTTAGCAGTACTAGATATCTTGCTTGAAGACATCCCACCAGACAAGAGATTGGTCATTTATCACATTCTAATTGCGACTAGACTAACTATAGCTCAAACATGGAAGTCCCCTAAGTCTCCTACCATAGCTGAAGTCATAAGGAGGGTAAATTTGAACTGTCATTATGAAACATCAGTACTATCACAAGCTCAGACTTATCTCCGTACTAGAAAGTTATGGGAACGGTGGTTAAATTCTAAACATTTTAAATAAAACAACAGGAATGTGGTGTAGTGGGATATTCCATACATGGAGGCATTGTTTATTTCTTGTTTGTTTATTCTTTATAATTTTTTATAATTTTCTTGTTTATATATACATGTAACATTGATAGATCTCGAAATGTTTAGAGGTCTTTGTATACGTGTTATGTTTTGTGTTGGAAAATTCAAATAAAAAATCTATTGAAATTAAAAAATGAATTTAACAACATGTGTGCAAGCCTTCAGTGCATGCACACATGGTGTTAAAAAAAAAATCCGGCCTCTTCCTACCCTTTCAGCCGGCCATTCCATCTCCAGAATTGGTGAATTTTTAGGAGTATTATTACACCAATATTTCCTAACACCTAGTTTAAAGATAGGATAGTACCTGCTGGCCCAGAATATCCAACGCTCCCGATTGCAAGTGCTGTCCATACCTTTCCTAAATGTGTTACTCCACGATCAAACAGGTGTGTAACGCGCCAAGTTCCTCTTCATCCCTTGGAGGCGCGTTCTTCTGGTACCAATATTAGTACACCATTCCTCTTCTACCTACAACAAATGACCCATTATTTTCCCACAATATGGGAAAGAATGAGGGGCACAACGCCAATTCGAACTGGAAAACTTTCTTTGTCTTACCATTAATAATCTTGTATGTATTCTGGACTATCAGGCTATAAAAAATAAATCTAACAACATGTGTGCAAGCCTTCAGTGCATGCCAAACTGTTGGGGAAAGAAAATACTATAACGTCTTGGTGCCACAGATCGCATCTTGTCTGGCATGCAAGCTTACAAACCCTCTCTGCACAGAGAATCCCTATCAACTTCGCCAATGCAGAAGCAGCTCTTTAACATCCGGCAGCTATCCATATGAGCGCGTGTTTAGGGCTTTTTGTAACAGGGAATTCATTATTTTATTCCCTGTCACTTTACAGGATCGGGCTGCCAGTGTGACAGCCCGATCGTAACGATGGGATTGTATGCAGGATCGCGCAGTGTTATAAACACATGTAAATGAACAGGTTCCTGGCACAGGGATGAGTCCATTAGCCCACTAATTTACGTGGCTGGGGCGGGAAGGGGGTTCAATTGCACGGTATTTGGTGTCAGAAAGATGTCATACTCCACAGCAGCCACTAGATGGATCCACCGTCTAAATTTACAATCCGCATACCTTCAATATAAGCTTCCCATTCTGGATGTAGCCCCTTCTCCAGGTGATTGGTTACCGGGCACTCTCTTCGAGATGAAGCTCCTCCTCTAGCGGATTGGTTCGGTTACTGGGCACCTACTTCTGGATGTAGCTCATACTCGGTGGATATTGTCACCAGGGCATAATGGGGGTTGCAAAATCTGGGGGCAATATAAAATCACTTTACTATTTATACCTATCCACCTGTAGCTGTCCTGCTCTCTAAACCTCACAGGGGTAAGAATATATGTAATAAATCGAAAAACTAGAGATGGAGGCTGAACCAATAAAACTATTTTATTCTAAATTTATAGAATAGTTGAATAAATATCATATAATATAAGCTTCAAAATTTAGACAAACCAGGATCAGTGCAAAGCTGCACAAGTATTAACCCCTTCCCGACATATATACAGTGCACACCCCAGGTCTGCCATCTTTGTACTCCTATGAAGCCCTGCCTCTTCATAGGAGACTGTCAGGCGGGATTCACACGACAGGGTTTCCAGGCCGAGTGCCGGCCGTTCATAAATCGTCCGGCACCCGGCTGCATTAGGAATAATAGACCCCTAATGGGGCTATTCACACGACCGATTTTTTGACGGTCGGAAAAACCGGCCGTCAAAAAATGGGACATACCCTATTTTCGAAGAAGTCTATGGGGCCGGGTAATACACGGCCATCACCGGAATATGTCCCGAGTGATGGCCGGGTCTACCATCGCTCACGCACTCTCTCTCCTCCTTCTCACAGTGCAGAGTGCATGTGAGGAGGAGGAGGAGGGTCTTTTTTTGCTCCCTGTAGGAGTCGGCCGGGGATTGGGGATTCCGCTACAGGAGAAGTGCGTGACTACACTGTCCATATATGGACACAGCGAAGTTACGCACTTCTGCAGCGGAATCCCCGACTCTATGGCCAGGGATGCCGCTACAGGAGAAGTGCGTGACTACACTGTCCATGTATGGACACAGCGAAGTCACGCACTTCTGAAGCGGAATCCCCGACTCTATGGCCGGGGATGCTGCTACAGGAGAAGTGAGTGACTACACTGTCCATATATGGACACAGCGAAGTCACTCACTTCTGCAGCGGAATCCCTGACTCTATGGCCGGGGATTCCGCTACAGGAGAAGTGAGTGACTACACTGTCCATATATGGACACAGCGATGTCACTCACTTCTGCAGCGGAATCCCCAACTCTATGGCCGGGGATTCTGCTACAGGAGAAGTGAGTGACTACACTGTCCATATATGGACACAGCGATGTCACTCACTTATGCAGCGGAATCCACGACTCTATGGCCGGGGATTCCGCTACAGGAGAAGTGAGTGACTACACTGTACATATATGGACACAGTGACGTCACTCACTTCTGAAGCGGAATTCCCGACCTGTGGCAGGGGGCTGGGTGGCATCACCTACAGGGGGCTGGGTGGCATTACCTACAGGGGGCTGGGTGGCATTACCTACCAGGGGGGCTGTGGCATTATCTACAAAGGGCTGCGTGTGGCAACAAATTTAATTGAAATTCATCCGATTTTAAAACGGACAGGGAAAAAAACGGATGCAAATCGGGTCCAAATCGGCCGGTAAAAACGGCAACTCGGCCCGGAACGGAATTGGAACGGATGCAAACCGGATGCAAACCGGCCGGGAAAATCGGCCAAAAACGGCCGATTTTCCCGGCCGACACTCGGACCATGTCGTGTGAATGAGGCCTCAGAGTCGTGTTATACTGCAATACATTAGTATTGCAGTATATCGTGCAAGCGATCTAACGATGATATAAAATGAAATGAAATAACAAGTGATCAAAAAGTCTCACGTACCCCAAAATGGTACCAATATAAACTGCAGCTCGCCCTGCAAAAATAAGCCCTCACACGGCTAAATCAACAGAAAAATAAAAACGTTATGGCTCTCAGAATGTGGCGACAAAACTCACATTTTATTTTTAACAATCAGTTTTTTCCTTGTAAAAGTAGTAAAACATAAAGAAAACAATATAAATTTGGTATCGCTGTAATCGTATCGACCCGCAGAATAAATTTAACATGCCGTTTTTATCGGACGGTGAACGCCGTAAAAACAAAACCATCCAAAAGGTTGAGGAATCGCTGTTTTTTTCCTATTCCTCACGAGATATATATTTTTTCTTGTTTCCCACTATATTATATGGTACAAAAAATGGTGCTGTGAAAATCTACAACTCGTCCCGCAAAAAACAAGTCCCATACAGCAATATTGATGGGAAAATAAAAGAGTTATGGTTTTTGGAAGGTGGGGAGGAAAAAACAAATGTTCAAATCCGAAAAATGGCTGCGGAGGGAAGGGGTTAATACAGAATCCATATAAATTACCACATATCATCAGTAGACAACTTTATATCAAGTTCATCTAATCTAAATATACAACCATATATATATATATATATATATATATATATATATATATATATATATATATATATACACATACAAACTCTAGTTATAGCAAAGACAATGCTGTTTATACTAAAACCAAGCAGAAGAACTAGAAGTCCCAGCAAATGTATTCAAATAATGGTTGCTAGAACCACAGATCCCAGCAATTTCAGTTCAATGGAGTTCATAAAAAAACAGGCACTTTACAATGTTCTTTTGTAGAACTATAAGTCTCAGCAACTCTAAATCAGATGTATATAGATACCACTAAAGATATTCTCATCTTCACATACAGTATATACTCACAAATGTTTCTCATTACAATATGGAGGGGGCTCTATTGGTCTTCTTATAATCCACAGGTAATACCACAGATGAATCCTCACTGGTTTTCTTTATAATCCACAAGTAGTAGGCAGATATTTCCTCACTGTAGGCCCATCTCAGAGGCAACCCACACAGAGGCCACCACACAGGTTCAACTGCCATCCACACAAAGATAGGTAGACTCACCATGGGTCCAACTGCCATCCACACAAAGATAGGTAGACTCACCATGGGTCCAACTGTCATCCACACAAAGATAGGTAGACTCTCCCTGGCTCCAATTGTCATCCACACGAAGATAGGTAGACTCTCAGTGGCTCCAACTGTCATTCACAGGTAGTTTGGTTGACTCTCACTGGCTCTATTTGTAATCCTCATATAGGTAATGACTGCAGTCCAATCTCACTGTCAGCCTATACAGAGGCTATTATTATCCTGGACACAGGCTATGGTCTATAACTCAACTCCTAAGTCACAGTCTTCTGTTGGGTCCTCTTCAAATATCATCAAAAAAGAAAAGATTTCCATTGGCTGCTCTGCTTGGGGGTGGGACTTTCTGTAGGCAGCTCTCCTATTGGCCAGTGGGGGGTCTTCTGGTAGGCGGAGCTTCCTCTCTCCAATGACTCTTTATCTTGGCTTACTATCGCTGGTGCTGTTGCTTCTGTCCTATCAGCATCATCGCCACTCCTGCTCCTGTGACTCTCTTCGGGCCCTCTTCAGCTCCTGATTCCATTTTGAATTGCCTCTGTGCCACAGTTACCATAGTAACAGTAATCCAGTGGCCTATCAACAGAACAAAGGCCTTTATATAGGCCCATACATTAAAAAAAAAAAAGCTGTTTCTCCCCCTCACACATACAAGGATGCAGCCGCAAGCGGCCGAAAATGCACGTCAGTGCAGTGGAAATTCCCACACGATTTAACCCGTTAATCGTGGGGCCATTCGCCATCGCATGAAGCTTGGTTTAGTCGCGTGCAGCTTCCGCCAAGTCTGTTATTACCCCCAGATTCCGCAGCTTTATTCACTAGCTGAGTCAGCCAATAACGAAGTCTGCTCATTATCTAACCCAGATAAGCTGCCAAATGTCCGCAACTCACATGTGGAGTAGAAAGCTTTACAGCTACAGATGATAGTTAGTTCTGCAAATGAGGGCAGGTGCAGGCAGTGCAAGAGTCAGACGATCTTTAGGGCAGGGCCAGTCTCCCAGTAAACATTTACGGCCGCACCAAACTTAGGCCCGTGGATCAGTTAGCATGGCTGCAATTACTTACCGCTCCTCAGACTTCTTCTCCTCCTTTTGTGCCGTCTGCAACACATTGCGTCCTGACGCCGTCCAGCGTTAGGACGTGGTGAGTGGTGGCTGTAATGCGTGGCGGATGGCAGAAGAGGAGGAGAAGACGCCGGGGAGAAAAAAGAGGTACGTATAAGTAAGCGTCTGTTCTGGGGTAAGCGTCTGGTCTGGGGTCTGATTAGTTTAGGGGGTCTGGTCTGAGGTCAGATTAATTTAGGGGCCTGGACTGGGATCTGATTGGTTAGGGGATCTGGTTAATTAGAGGAATCTGTCACCGCATTAGTGTTAGGAAGGAATTTCTAGATATTCATGAGCTCCTGACTTCCCCTGCCCACTGTTTGATAGCTTTCTTGCTATGCACAGTAATTGGGAGAAAACTGTCAATAAGCGTTGGCTGGGGGGGGGGGTGACAGCTTATGAATATGACGGACTCATTCTCCACAATGCGATGCAAGCGCTACAGCAAATAGAGTGTACATTTTACAAAAACTACACCACAGGCAGACATAACACTCACAAATCTGAAATCAGTTTTTCTGTCTCTACATTATGCTGCCCTGAGAGAGAGCATCATAGAGGTGGTGATAGATGTCCTCTAAGGGGTCTGGTGTCTGTATTTATTTGTGTTGCCATAGGTGTTGGGAATGGCTGTAAAACAAAGGGGCCAAATATGTGTCAGCATCAAACTCTACAGTCGGCAGAAAAAGTCGTCATAATGGCCTGAAATGAAAAGAGAACGGCTACAATCGGAGAAGATGTCACCTGTGAATCACTGGATATATAGAGGAGCTGTCACCTCTCCTGACCTCTCGGGCAATGCCTCTGCACAAAAAAGCATAATAAGCAATGCATTTCTATGCAGCAATGTATATGTATACCGGCCCGACGGAGGCCAAAAGTACACTCTTTTAGCCTCTGAGAGTGAATACAGGCCAATTGGTAAGTTTGGCGTATTTGCTGGGAGCTTTACCCTGCATATACGCCAAAAGTAGGGCTAAAACGTGATGTGAACAGAGTCTATTGACAGGCTTGGTGACAGTTGCCAATGATAACCAGCAGAATTTTGAATGCAGCTCATGGACAATGTAGATGTCACATGACTGCATGTCCATGACGGTTGATAGTTTACATATAGTCACAATGTTTCTGAAGAGTGGACCCTGGGGAGATTTTCTACAAAATGTGTGTTATAAAATGTCCCCTTTTTTATCATATCCTAAAAAAAAACAAATAAACCCTTTAACCCCTTCCCGCAAAGCACAGTACTATTACGTTGCGGTGATAGTGCGGGCTCAGGAGCTGAGCCCGCACCATCACCGCCAGGTGACAGCTGTATGTTACTAGCATCCGATATGGCTGATTAACCCCTCAGATGCTGCGTTCAATAGAGATCACAGCATGTGAGGAGTTTTTAGGTATTGACACCCCAGCAACGTGATCGCTGAGTTGCCGGTGGCTGCAAAGGCTATCAGAGGCCTAATACTTAAAGGAACAGTGTCATTACAAATTATTTTTTTATATGTTAAAGATGTTAGTGCTTTATTAAAAACGTTTATATTCATTTGTGTGTTTGTGTTTTACTTTTTCTTATTTTTACACTTTTTCTTCCCTATGGGGGCTGCCATTTTTTGTTCCATTTCTGTGTGTGTCGATTAACGACACATACAGACATGGAATACGGCAGCCACAGTCCCATAGGGACTGCGAACGGCTCCCGTCCCATTGACTGCAGTGTACGGCGTCTGTGTGGGAACTGCGCATGCGCCGCTCCCACACAGTCCTATTCGAAATTGGCGCCGTCCGGCGCCATTTTCCTGTGGACCGGAAGTCGCGGCCGGACAGTAATATTACTACTTCCGGTCGCGGCTTCCGGATTTGTACACTTGCACCAGCGGCAGCAAACAGAGCGGACGGGCCGGAGGGAGCCGCGGCGGCAGGAGCAGGTAAGAGATCTCAATGTATGTTTGTGTTTGTGTGTGTTTACTACTGTATGTTAACCTACTACACTGTGGGTTAGCTCAAAAAATGGCGACACACAGTGTAGGAGGTTACACCGTTCAAACCCCTCGTTTATCCCGGCACTAGCCAGGATAAAGGAGGGGGGAATGCTGAGAGCTCACTAGAGCGAGGGCTTTTAACCCAATGTTGCAATGCTGCAACTTTGGGAACAGCTCCATCTAGTGGCCAAAAATGGGTAGTATTATAAATTAGAAATAATTTATAATATTTCCAGACTCGTGCAGAAAAAATAAAAAAAATTTGAACAATGTTTAATCACCCACACACTAAATGTTTAATTTTTAAAAAAAAAACATGTTTTTCTGGCAACACATTCCCTTTAACTTCCAGTTTGCCAGCAATGGAAGCCTCCTATGCCCCGCTCGGCAGCGGGGCCTAAAAGGCTTCCTGTACCATCGTCAAGATGGCGCCGGCTCAGCTTCCGGCTCAGAAGCTGCGCCGGCGTCATCAGCAGTGGGTGTCCGCTGTATGTTACAGCAGACAACCCTCTGTAATGGCAGTAACCGGAGCTAGCCACCGTGACCAGCGCTCCTTTCATTTTTATTTAGCTGCGCAGACGCCGGAAGTCAGAGGTTAGTCATGGAGAACTTCGGGGGACTTTCGGTCCCCCGTTCTCCCTATCAATGCCAGCGATCACACATGTATCCCCTATCCTGTGGATAGGGGATACATGTCTTTTGTAGGACACACTGTAGGTCGTTTTTTTTTGTGGGGTTGGGGCTGCATGGCGTTACCTACCGGGGGGGCTGTATGGCATTACCTACAGGGGGTGGGCTGTATGGTGTTACCTACAGGGGGGCTGTATAGTGTTACCTACAGGGGGGGCTGTATAGCGTTACCTACAGGGGGGGCTGTATAGCGTTACCTACAAGGGGGGCTGTATGGCGTTCTCTACAGTGGGGGCTGTATGGCGTTAGCGCCATACAGCCCCCTCTGTAGATAACGCCATACAGCCCCCACTGTAGAGAACGCCATATAGTCCCCTCTGTAGATAATGCCATACAGCCCCCCTGTAGATAACGCCATACAGCCCCCTTTGTAGATAACTCCATACAGCCCCCTCTGTAGATAACTCCATACAGCCCCCTCTGTAGATAACTGCATACAGCCCCCTCTGTAGATAACGCCATACAGCCCCCACTGTAGAGAACTCCATACAGCCCCCACTGTAGAGAACTCCATACAGCCCCCTCTGTAGATAACTCCATACAGCCCCCACTGTAGAGAACGCCATACAGCCCTCACTGTAGAGAACGCCATACAGAGTCCCCGCTGTAGATAACAGTGCCAGTGGCGTAGCTATAGGGGTCGCAGTTGCGACCGGGCCCCTAAGCCTGAGGGGCCCACGGGCCCCCCTCGCCACACTTAGAGTGTCCGTATCATTGCTTCTTAGATAAAATCGATCTTTACACAGCGCAGGTGCAGCAGCGTGTGTAATCCCCCTCCCTTCTTGTGCTCTGAGGCACTGGATTGGAGGAGACGGGAGGAGGAGTCTAGATACACACACTGCCGCACGCTGTGTAAGGAGAAGCTCATGTCTTATCACAGCTCGTTTCCCCCACATCCATGTGAGTTCTGGACAGGCGTTACTCATACAGTTACATGGTCTTTCTTTAGTGGCTTTCCCTATACTGTTTGATCTTTGCTGTCTCTCTCTGTTCTTTCTATCCTGCAAATAGAGGACAGAACGGGAGGATTCAGCAGTGAGAGCAGCGCAGACAGGACACTGATAACAGGTTACTGAGGGTCATAATTCATTACAGGACAGCTCAGCCTCCAGTTATCGGGAAGACACTGATAAGGGGGCTAGAGGTTACTGTGGGTCATGATTGCACATTACTGGAGGTCTGGAGCTGTGCTGTAATGTGAAGCACACAGCTCTGCTATGCCAGTGTCTATTGGAAACTATAGATAATAAAGAGGCTGCTCCTACAGATTTGTTAGATAATATCTAGTATTAGAAGGCATTTTCTTAAGTTTTTTTTTTTTTACAGAATCATAAATTATCACCTATCCTTAGGATAAGTGATCATTTTGTTATCGCTGGGACTCACTGGCGTAGCTATAGGGGTCGCAGTGGTCGCAATTGCGACCGGGCCCCGAAGCCAGGGGGGCCCACAGCCCCCGCACCACATCAATAAAAAGTTACTATAGTAACTCGGGCCGCGGGCCCATTACTATAGTAACAGACTGTACTTACCTTCCTGGTTCCGGATTGCAGCAGAGGTCCTGACGTCAAGCGCTGTGCGCAGCGCATGACGTCACAGCGCTATGCGCCGCGCACAGCATCGAGAGGACAGAACTTCTGCCGCGGCTGAAGAGGAAGGTAAGGTTAGCCCTGACAGGCGGGGTCCGACTCCCGGGACCCACCAATCAGCTGTTTTGAAGGGGCCGCAGCACTCGTACTAGAGCTGCTTCCCCTTCATTCCGGTCACACTGTGAATCGGTGTCAGAGATTCACAGTGTGAGCGAGTAGTGAAATGAAGGGGAAGCAGCTGTCGTACGAGTGCTGCAGCCCCTTCAAAACATCTGATTGGCGGGTCCCGGGAGACGGACCCCAACACATCAGCTATTGATGGCCTATCCTGAGGATATATCCAAAGCAGAAAATTACCACAGCACTGGACCACAAGTGGGTGCACGCCTCAATAGGACCGGATCCGCGGTCCCCAATATCAGATAGACAAAATAGACGAGGAGACAGCACTTCACATGCTTGAGAAAGGTCCTGCTGGACTGAAACGTCGCACGGGTGATTAAAAAGCTGACATATGTTGGAAGTGCTGTCTCCTCGTCTATTTTGTCTATCCTGCGGATAGGCCATCAATGTTTAGGGACTGCACAACCCCTAAGCCTACGATGTAGCAGGCTTAGGGGGCCCATGAGACAGGATCACAGATTGTGTGATCCTGTCTGCTGGGCCCTGTATATAAGCGTACCACATTGTAGGTTTAGATACAGGGCCCCAGCACACAGTAATCTTATACTGTATAACATTACTGTCTGCTGGACCCTGTATCTAAGCCTAACACATGTGTTACTAATCGTTTTTCTTGTGTGTTTTATTACAGGTTCGGTCGTTGGACTACGTCGGATTCCAGGACTACTTCGATGACGGCTTTTTTATTTATGATCAATAAAATGATTAATGAGGGTTGTGTGGGTTTTTTTTTTTATTTCAATAAAATATTTTTTCTATGTCTTTGTGTTTTTTTTTTAAACTATATTACTACCGCCTTAGTAATGGCCGCCGGCTGATTGACAGCATCCTTTGCTAAGGCGGGGCTTAGTGTTAGCCGGTGCAGAGGCGAACACTAACCCCCTTTATTACCCCGGTACCCACCGCCACCAGGGGTGCTGGGAAGAGCCGGGTACGATCCTGTACTTGACCATCTGTAGTGATGGTCGGCCACTAGGGTGGCCGCAGGCTGGTAGTATCAGGAGGGGAAAGGCCAGATACAGTGGCCCTTCCCACCCTGGTAATGCTAGGCTGCTGCTGCTTTATTGTATCTGTCTGGTTATGAAAAATGGGGACCCCGCGTCATTTAAAAAAAATAAAATAAAAAATAATTGAAAAGAACGATGTCGGGTCCCCCCCAATTTTCATAACCAGCCAGATACAACACAGCAGCAGCAGGCAGCATTACCAGGGTGGTAGGTGCTATTGTTTTTGGCCTTCCCCAGCCTAATACTACCAGCCTGCGGCCACCCCGGTGCCTGCCCGTCACTACAGATGGACGGGTACTGGTTCGTACCCGGCTCTTCCCAGCACCCCTGGTGGCGGTGCGTACCGGGGTAATAATGGGGGTTAGTGTTAGCCTCTGCACCGGCTAACATTAAGCCCCGCCTCAGTAATGGAGGTTGTCAATCAGCCAGCGGCCATTACTAAGGCGGTGATAATAAAGTTTAAAAAGATACAAGCACATAGAAAAAATATTTTATTGAAATAAAAAAACAACCCCCATTAACCATTTTATTGAGAATAAAAAAACGCTGTCATTGAAGTCCTCGTATCCGAAGTCCAACAACCGAACCTGTAAAAAAACACAAACACACAAAAATAATCAGTAACACTTAAAGAAGCAAAATTATTATTCTTACCTTTCCTGGGTCCAGCGCTGGAGCTGCAATGTCAGCGAGCTGAGCCCTGTATCTATTCCAATCATGTGTGATACTGTCTGCTGGGCCCTGTATCTAATCCTATCATGTGTGATACTGCCTTCTGAGCCACTGTATCTAATCCTATCATGTGTGATACTGTCTGCTCAGCCACTGTATGTAATCCTATCATGTGTGATACTGTCTGCTCAGCCACTGTATCTAATCCGATCATGTGTGATACTGTCTGCTGAGCCAATGTATCTAATCCTATCCCTAGTTTATAGGGTCGTAGTGGTATAGATATGCTATGCTGTCTCCTATACACACATTTTTTTTTTGGGGCAGACACATATATATTGGGGCTATTTCCCCTGCCATTTTAAGCCCTTAGTGACGCCCCTGGCTGCTAGTAAACCGAGCAATGCCCCAAATTGTGGCAATGGTCACAGTGACTGATATAATAAACCAGAAAGAGAAGAAAAGTCACGACCAAGTATTTGCAAAATTACAAACAATCTTTATTTCAGTCAAAAATACACAGAAAACACATTACAACTATACACAGTAAAAAGAATGAACCCTCATAAAGAGATGGAATCCGAACATAAAAGCAGCCTGGTCCCCCAGATGTTAAAATGGTCACAAGATCCCACAAAGAGCATAAATCAATATTATTAGGCAGGTGCTAAGCATAGTACATTTGCACAGATAGATACCTAAAAAAATATACCAGCAAAGTGCAGTCATAGGCAAACTAATGAGCAGTATACCTACACCTACCTAGTGGAAAATGAGCAGGAGATCAGAACCGGGAGGGGAGACCGCTGCCAGACCCGACACGCGTTTCGCTGGTGCTTCGTCGGGGGTGATTGTGCTAGTGCTGCATTGGTGAGTCACTTAGGAGACCCAGCGATGCAGCTGAAAGTAGCGGACCGTCGGCCATGAGAAGATTGCGGGGGGAGGGGGCCCAATAAGAACTTTTGCATCGGGGCCCATGAGCCTTTAGCTACGCCCCTGGGGCAAGGCGTCTGGGCATAAGCGCGCGCAGGGGTCTGATGATGATGGTGGTGTTGGGGAGTGGTAGGGGGGCCCAAGCTGAATTCTTGCACCCGGGCCCATGAGCCTTTAGCTACGCCCCTGGATAACACCATACAGCCCCCTTCTGTATGGCGCTATCTACAGAGGGGGCTGTATGGAGTTATCTACAGAGGGGGCTGTATGGCGTTATCTACAGGGGGGCTGTATGGTGTTATCTACAGAGGGGGCTGTATGGTGTTATCTACAGGGGGCTGTATGGCGTTATCTACAGGGGGCTGTATGGCGTTATCTACAGGGGGGCTGTATGGCGTTATCTACAGGGGGGCTGTATGGCGTTATCTACAGGGGGGGCTGTAAGAAAGGCACTATCTACAAGGGGGGGTTGTGTGACACCCAGGGGAGGGGGGGCCCCAGTCAAAAGTTTGCTATGGGGCCCAGTCTTTCCTATTTACGCCCCTGATTTTGTCCTCTGTGTCACCGTCCTAGTCAATACTAAGGGCTTACTCACACAAACGGTGTAAAATCAGCCATGAAAAACGTCATTTTTTCATGGCTGATTTGCATCCATGTGGGACCCGATTTCCCAGATCCCTCATAGACTTGAGTCTATTGAGGGATCCGTAAAAACAGGCAAAAATAGGACATGTCCTATATTTTTTAAAGGCCATTCACACAGTCCAATAAAAAATAGTTGTATGAATAGCCCTATGGAAGTACAATGATTTTAATGTAGCCGTGTGACGGCCCTTAAAAAAACGTCCGTCACACAACCAATTATCCCGTTCGTGTGAATAAATACTAAGCAAAGTTGTGTTCTCAGGTACAGCATGTGCAGCTTCTGCTGGATTCTTGTGCAGTTATATATGTAAGTCAGTGGTACACTTTTTAAGTAAGGTGACACTAGACTTCACACCGGAACAAACACAATTACTGGATACGGGAACACAGGATACAACTAAGGGACCATTTGTTAGCAAACGTGGGAAGACACAACAACGCTCAGGCAAGGAGGAAGAGGGTAGAGTCCTTTTTATAATCCAGGGTGCGTTGGGATTGGGAAGGAAGCATTTTACAGGTGCACCCTAGGAGAGAGAGTGGAGCATTCCAGCCGCTTGTGCTGGCGTCTCCGGGGATGAAGATGCTGGTTAGAGTTCATTGGTTCACGAAGTTGGGGGACCCCATAGGAGAACTTCTCCGAAATTCCAATCAAGGACAGGAATGTGTTGGCGAAGTCCCTGCAGGACAGGGTTAACAGACTTAGACTGGACATAAAACGCTATCAGTTCCAAATGGAGGGCACCTATCTGTAGCCTCAGAGGTTTGGTGATAGACAGGATTGGGTCGGGCAGAGGCTGTCCATCTACTGAAGCGACTGCCAGAGGTCTCTCCAGAGGCACTCTGGCCAAGTGGAGATGATCTACCAAGTCTTGCTGTATACAATTTGCAGACGCTCCAGTATGCAAATAAGCGGGGACAAAGTGTGATTCTTCACTGGTGAAGATAGTCACCGGAATAGAAAGTCTGGGACAGAATTTAGTAGTCGAGGTAGATTCATCTTTTATTGTCTCTACAATCAATCCTAGGTGCTGGAGTTTCCCAGATTTTGAGGGCATGGCCGCACGAAATGTCCCTTGTGACATCACAGTACAGACACAACCCAGTCGAACGTCTGCGTTGCCGTTCCTGGTCAGACAGTTGGAGTCTGTCTACCTGCACTGGCTCTACCGGAGATGCAACAGAACAGGGCAGTAGAGGATTTTGAAATTTGGGTGCCAGTCGACAAGACCTCTTCTCCTGGCGAACTTCCAGAGTACGCTCTTGGATCCTCATATCGATCCGTGTTGCCAGGAGTATTAAGGCATTCAAGGTAGAAGGATTCTCTCAGGCTGCCAGTTCATCCTTTATATGAGTGTCAAATCCCTGCCAGAAAGTTGCCACTAAGGCTTCGTTATTCCAAGCCAGCTCCACTGCCAGCGTACGGAAGTGGATGGCGTATTCCGCTGTAGTTACATAGTTCGTACGGTTGAAAAAAGACACATGTCCATCAAGTTCAACCAAGGGATGGGAAAAGGGAATTAAAAAACTTCTACACATAGGAGTTAATATTTTTTTGTTCTAGGAAATTATCTAAGCCTTTTTTAAAGCCATCTACTGTCCCTGCTGTGACCAGCTCCTGCGGTAGGCTATTCCATAGATTCACAGTTCTCACAGTAAAGAAGGCTTGTCGCCTCTGCAGGTTGAACCTTTCTTTCTCCAGACGGAGGGAGTGCCCCCTTGTTTTTTGAGGGGGTTTTACATGGAACAGGATTTCACCATATTTTTTGTATGTGCCATTAATATATTTATATAAGTTAATCATGTCCCCCCTTAGTCATCTTTTCTCAAGGCTAAATAGGTTTAGTTCTTTTAATCTTTCCTCATAACTTAGATTCTCCATGCCCCTTATTACCTTCATTGCTCTAATTTGTATTTTTTCCAACTCCAGGGCATCCTTTCTATGGAGCCCAGAACTGGACTGCATATTCTAGATGAGGCCTCACTAATGCTTTGTAAAGTGGTAATATTACATCCCTGTCCCGCGAGTCCATGCCTCTTTTAATACACGGCAATATTTTGCTGGCCTTTGAAGCAGCTGATTGACACTGCATGCTGTTATTTAGTTTATGATTTACAAGTACACCCAGATCCTTCTCAACAAGTGAATCCGCCAGTGTAGCTCCCCCTAGGACATATGATGCATGCAGGTTGTTGGTACCCAGATGCATAACTTTACATTTATCTACATTAAACTTCATCTGCCAAGTGGACGCCCAAACACTTAGTTTTGTTTAAATCCGCTTGCAATTCACGAACATCTTCCATAGACTGAACATTACCACATAGCTTGGCGTCATCTGCAAAAATAGAAATACTTCTATTAATCCCATCCTCTATATCATTAATAAATAAGTTGAGTAATAGGGGTCCCAGCACTGAACCCTGGGGTACACCACTTATAACTGGGGACCATTCAGAGTAGGAATCATTGACCACAACTCTCTGGATACGGTCCTTGAGCCAATTCTCAATCCAATTACAAACGATACTTTCTAAACCTATAGTCCTTAATTTACCCATTAGACGTCTATGAGGGACAGTGTCAAATGCCTTTGCAAAGTCCAAAAACACTAAATCCACAGCGGCCCCTCTGTCTAGACTTCTGCTCACCTCTTCATAAAAACAAATACGGCGCTGGCGGGAAGGTGTTCCCGCAAACCGCAGTACAGTTACGTCGCAGTGATGGTGCGGGCTCAGAAGCAGAGTTGGCACCATCACCGTGGGATGACAGCTGTATTATACAGCTGGCACCTTCCTGTAACTGCCAGGACCGGAGCTATTCTCCGATCCGGCTGATTAACCCCTCAGATGCTGCCCGCAATAGAGCGCAGCATCTGATGGGTTTTAACCCGACCGGCAACCCAGCGACTCAATCACTGGGTTGCTATGGCAATCGAAGGCCAAATAATGGCATCCAAATCTGCCTTGTACGGTAGCCGATAAAGAACCGCCTGTGGCGGTTCCTCATAGGCTTGTTGTCAGTGAATAACTGACAGCGCTAATACACTGCACTACCTATGTAGTGCAGTGTATTAGAGTAGCGATCGGGGCATCAGGCCCTCAAGTCCCCTAGTGGGACAAGTCAAAAAAGTAAAAAAAGTTAATAAAAATGTGGTAAAACAATAAAAACACACGTTTCAAATAAAAATAAAGCTAAACTGACTTTTTTCCCATAGTAAGTCTTTTATTATGGGAAAAACCGTAAAAATTAAAAAAAACGATATATAAGTGGTATCACCGCGTTCGTAACGACCCAAACTACAAAACTATTATGTAATTTATCCCGCACGGTGAACGCTGTAAAAAAACAAACATAAAAAACAACGCCAGAATCTTTGTTTTTAGGTCACATCTCCTTCCAAAAAATGCTATAAAAAATGATCAAGAAGTCACATTTACTCCAAAATAGTACTAATAAAAATGGCAATCCGTCCCGCAAAAAATAATCCCTGACACCACTTTGTGCACGCAAAAATAAAAAAGTTATGGTTCTTAGAATATGGCGACGCAGAAAACAAATGATTTTATAAAAAAAAGTGATTTTATTGTGCAAAAGCTGCAATACATAAAAAAAAAACTATATAAATTTGGTGTCACCGTAATCGTATCAATCCGCAGAATAAAGTTAACATGTGATTTAGGGAGCACTGTGGATGCCGAAAAAAAAAACAATAAACAACTATTCCAGAATTGCTTGTTTTTGGTAATTTCCTTTACCAAAAAATGAAATAAAAAGTGATCAAAAAGTCGTATGTGTTCTAAAATAGTACCAATAAAATCTACAGCCCGTCTGGCAAAAAACAAGCCCGCACACCGCTCAATCAACTGAAAAATAAAAAAGTTATGGCACTAGTAAGGCCTCGTGCACACGACCGTATTTTTTCCCACCCGTAAATACTGGCGTAAATACGGGTCGGGTGTCACACGTATTCGACCTGTTTTGCACCAGTATTTACGAACCCGTGCCCGTAAATACGGGTCCGGTGTCACACGTATTCCACCCGTATTTACGAGCACGGTTTTGGCGGCAAAATAGCACTGCACTAATCGGCAGCCCCTTCTCTCTATCAGTGCAGGATAGAGAGAAGGGACAGCCTTTTCTGTAATAAAAGTTAAAGAAATTCATACTTACCCGGCCGTTGTCTTGGTGACGCGTCCCTCTCTTCACATCCAGCCCGACATCCCTGGATGACGCGGCAGTCCATGTGACCGCTGCAGCCTGTGATTGACCTGTGATTGGCTGCAGCGGTCACATGGCCTGAAACGTCATCCAGGACGTCGGGCCGGATGTCGAGAGGGACGCGTCACCAAGGCAACGGGCGGGAGACCGGACTGGAGGAAGCAGGAAGTTGTCGGTAAGTATGAACGTCTTTTATTTTTATTTTTTACAGGTTTATACTGATCGGTAGTCACTGTCCAGGGTGCTGAAAGAGTTACTGCCGATCAGTTAACTCTTTCAGCTCCCTGGACAGTGACTATTTACTGACGTCGCTTAGCAACGCTGCCGTAATGACGGTTGCACACATGTAGCCACCCGTCATTACGAGAGCTCCATAGACTTCTATGGACTGTCCGTGCCGTTATTACGGCCTGAAATAGGACATGTTCTATCTTTTTCAACGGCACGGGCACCTTCCCGTGAGAAAACGGGAAGGCACCCGTCGCCAATAGAAGTCTATGAGCCCGTTATTACGGGTCGTGATTACGACCCGTAATAACGGGAGTTTTTACGGTCGTGTGCATGAGGCCTAATGCGGTGATGAAAAACATCTCAATGCGCAGGCCGGAGGGGAACATTCCTTCAGTTTCAGGGCCACAGTATTGAGGAACTAGGAAGATAAGGGACACAGCACATCCCCTGGAAGCGAGGGCGCCCGTATTATACCAGCGGAAAACGTTCCCAGCAATATTTCCCAAACTACAAAGGAGAAAAAGTCCCCAAAAGGTGCAGAGCGTTACAAAAGGGGGATAAGAAAGAAAACCGTTTATCAGTGTGACACCGGCCTGTGCATAACGGATCGCTTCACATCGTAACACACATCTATGGATAATTGTATTATTTACCCCATTATTATACCCTCTTATTATGCCCTGATGTTCTCCGCACAGATTACATATGCCACCACATTATAAACTGAAATACCAGCAAAACCCCAAACAGAAAAACGAACTAGCAAAATCCATGCTCAAAATGGCGGTCTTTCCCTTCTTAGCCCTACAGTGTGCCCAAACAGCAATTTATGGCCACAAGTAAGGCATTACCATACCCGGGAGAACCCGCTTAACAATTTATGGGGTAAGATTCTCTAGGGGCACAACATATTGTGCGGTGAATAGGCATATCAGTGGAAAAATTGCAATTTTCCCTTTGCACCATCCACTGCGTATTCATTTCTGAAAAACACCTGTGGAGTGAGTCTAAATTCTCACTACACCCCTTGATAAATGCCTTTAGGGGTGTCGTTTCTAAAACGGGGTCACTTTTGTTTGGTACATCAGTGGTTTTGCAAATGCAACATGGCGTCCGTAAACCATTCCAGCAAAATCTACGCTCCAAAAGATAAATACCGCTCCTTTTCTTCTGAATGCTCCCATATACGCAAACAGCTGATTATAACCACATATGGGGTGTTACCGTACTCCGGAGAAATTACTTTACAAATGTTGGCATGCTTTTTCTTCTCTATTACTTGTAAAAATGAAAAATGTTGATCTAAAACTACATCTTGGTGGAAAAAATAATTTTTCATTTTCATGGCTTAATTCTAATTAATTCAGCAAAAAATCTTTTGGATCAAAATTTTCACTATACCCCTAGATGATTCCTCAGGGGGTGCAGTTTCCCAAATGGAGTCACTTTTGGGGTGTTTCCATTGTACTAGTACTACAGGGGCTCAGCAAATGTGACATGGCGCCCAGAAACCATTCCAAAGTCCAAATGGTGCTCCTTCCATTCTGAGCCCTACCGTGTGTCCAAACAGATGTTTATGACCACATGTGGGGTATTTTTTTACTCGGGAGAAATGTCTTTACAAATTTTATGATGCTTTTTCTCCTTTAGTCCTTGTGGAAATGAAAAAAAATTAGCTAAACCTACATTTTATTTGAAAAAATGTAGATTTTCATTTTCACAGCCTACTTCCAAAAATTTCTGCAAAAAACCTGTGGGGTCAAACTGCTCACTGTACCCCTAGATAATTTCCTCAAGGGGTATAGTCTCCAAAATGGGGTCACTTGTTGTGGGTTTCCACTGATTTGTACCCTCAGGGGCTTTGCAAATGCGACATGGCCTCCGCAAACCATTCCTGCTAAATTTGAGTTCCAAAAGCCAAATGGCGCTCTTTCCCTTCTAAGCCCAGCTGTGTGTCCAAACAGCCGTTCATGACCACATGTGGGTTATTGTTTTACTCGGGAGAAATTGCTCTACAAATGTTGTGGTGCTTTTTCTACTTTAGTTCTTTTGGAAATGAAAGAAAATTAGCTAAAGCTACATTTTATTTGAAATAATGTAGATTTTCACTTTCATGGCCTAGTTCCAAAAATTTTTGCAAAAAAACAGGCAGGTCAAAATGCTTGCTACACCCCTAAATAAATTCCTCGAATGGTGTAGTTTCCCAAATGGGGTCACTTTTGGGGGGCTTCCAGTGTTTTAGTTCCACAAGACCTCTTCAAAGCTGACATGGTACCTAAAATATATTCTAATAAAAAGGAGGCCCAAAATCCACTAGGTGCTACTTTTTCTTCGGAGGCTGGTGGCTTCAGTCCAGTAGCACACTAGAGCCACATGTGGGATATTTCCTAAAACTGCAGAACATGGGTAATAAATATTGAGTTGCATTTCTCTGGTAAAACCTTCTGTCGTACAAAAAAAATGGATTCAAAATGAATTTCTGGAAAAAAATAATGAACTTTGTCAATTTCACCTCTACTTTGCCTTAATTCCTGCGCAATGTCTAAAGGGTTGAGAAACTTTCTAAATGCTGTTTTGAATACTTTGAGGGGTGCAGTTTTTAAAATGGGGTGACTTATTGGGGGTTTCTAATATCTAAGAACCTCAAAGCCACTTAACAACTGAACTGCCCCCTGTAAAAATAGCATTTTGACATTTTTTTGAAAATGTGAGAAATTGCTGCTAAAATTCTAAGCCTTGTAACGTCCTAGAAAAATACAAGGATGTTCAAAAAACGATGCCAAACTAAAGTAAACATATGGGGGATGTTAATTAGCAACAATTTTGTGTGGTATAACTATTTGTCTTACAAGCAGATACATTTAAATTGAGAAAAATGCAAATTTTTGCAATTTTTCGCTAAATTTTGGTGTTTTTCACAATTAAATACTGATTGTATCGGGCAAATTTTGCCAGTATCATAAAGTCCAATGTGTCACGAGAAAAGAATCTCAGAATCGCTTGGATAGGTAAAAGCATTCCGGAGTTATTACCACATAAAGTGAAACATGTCAGATTTGAAAAATGAGGCTCTGTCAGGAAGGTCAAAAGTGGCCAAAGAGGGAAGGGGTTAAGCTTACTGGTCTATAATTACACGGGGAAGACCTAGAGCCCTTTTTGAAAATAGTCACCACATTTTCCCTGCGCCAGTCCCTTGGCACTATACCGGTCACTAGAGAATCTCTAAATATTATGAAGAGGGGGACAGAAATAACTGAACTAAGCTCTTTAACCCCTTCAGGACCCAGCCACTCTTGGACCAAATGTCACAGCCTCATTTTTTAAATCTGACGTGTGTTACTTTATGTGGTAATAACTTGGGAATGCTTTTACCTATCCAAGCGATTCTGAGATTGTTTTCTCGTGACATATTGTACTTTAAGTTAGTGAAAAAATGTGGTCGATATATTCAATATTTTTGTGTGAAAAACACCAAAATTTAGAGAAAATTTGCAAAAAAATTAGCATTTTCTAAATTCAAATGTATCTGCTTGTAAGACAGATAGTTATACCACACAAAATAGTTACTAGCTAACATTTCCCATATGTCTACTTTAGATTGGCATCATTTTTTGAACATCCTTTTATTTTATTTTTTTATAAGTTTAGAGGCAATTTCTCACATTTTCAAGAAAATTTAAAAAGCCTATTTTTTAGGGACCAGTTCAGTTCTGAAGTGGCTTTGAGGGCCCCAACATTTGTAAAGCAACTTTTCCAGAGGACGGAAATACCCAACATGTGGTCATAAACTGCTGTTTGGGCAAGCAGCAGGACTCAGAAGGTAAGGCACGCCATTTAGCTTTTGGAGTACAGATTTTGCTGGTTTGATTTCTCGGCACCATGTCGCATTTGTAAAGCTCCTAAGGTACCAGTACAGTGGAAAAAAAGTGACTCCATTTGGCAAACTACACCCATTGAGGAATTCATATAGGGGTTTAGTGAGCATTTTGACCCCACAGGTGTCTCATATATTTTATTAGAAATGGGCAGTGAAAATTAAAAATTACATTATTTTCCAATAAGATGCAACATTAGTTCAAAATTTTCTCAACAAATAAAGGAGAAAAAGCACAGTAACATTTGTAAAGCAACTTCTTCAGAGTAGGGAAATACCCCACACGTGGTCATAAACTGCTATTTGGACACACAGCAAGGCTCTAAAGGGAAGGAGCGCCATTTAGGACTTGGAGTGGAGATTTTATAAGATTCGTTTTTTGACACCATGTTGCATTGAGCTATAGTACCAGTACAGTGGAACCCCCGATAAATTACCCCATTTTGGAAACTAGATCCCTCAAAGAATTTATCTAGGGGTGTAGTGTTTTGCAAAAATGAGTAAACTTTAGATGTTGCAGATTGAAAATTGCTGTTTCCCCCAGATATGCCATTTCAGTGCCCAATGTGTTGTGCCCAGCTTGTACCACCGTAGACACACATCCCATAAATTGTTAAGCGGGTTCTCCAGAATACAGTAATAACCCATATGTGGTCATAAATTGCCGTTTCGGCACACTGCCAGGCTCAGTTGGACCACCATTTGGCTTTTAAAGCGCAGATTTTGTTTGGTGTTTTAGTGGTATTTTATCTTATAATGTGGGGGCATATGAAAGCTGGGCGGAGTACATCAGGGTACATGTAAACTGGGTGGAGTACATCAGGGTACATGTAAACTGGGTGGAGTACATCAGGGTATATGTAAGATGGGCAGAGTACATCAGGGTATATGTAAGATGTGAGGAGTACATCAGGGTATATGTAATATGCGGGGAGTACATCAGGGTATATGTAATATGTGAGGAGTACATCAGGATATATGTAATCTGTGAGGAGTACATCAGGGTATATGTAATATGTGAGGAGTACATCAGGGTATATGTAATATGCGGGGAGTACATCAGGGTATATGTAATATGTGAGGAGTACATCAGGGTATATGTAAGCTGTGAGGAGTACATCAGGGTATATGTAATATGTGAGGAGTACATCAGGGTATATGTAATATGTGAGGAGTACATCAGGGTATATGTAAGCTGTGCGGAGTACATCAGGGTATATGTAATATGTGAGGAGTACATCAGGGTATATGTAATATGCGGGGAGTACATCAGGATATATGTAATCTGTGAGGAGTACATCAGGGTATATGTAATATGCGGGGAGTACATCAGGGTATATGTAATATGTGAGGAGTACATCAGAGTATATGTAATATGTGAGGAGTACATCAGGGTATATGTAATATGCGGGGAGTACATCAGGGTATATGTAATATGTGAGGAGTACATCAGGGTATATGTAATATGCGGGGAGTACATCAGGGTATATGTAATATGTGAGGAGTACATCAGGGTATATGTAATATGCGGGGAGTACATCAGGGTATATGTAATATGTGAGGAGTACATCAGGGTATATGTAATATGTGAGGAGTACATCAGGGTATATGTAAGCTGTGAGGAGTACATCAGGATATATGTAATCTGTGAGGAGTACATCAGGGTATATGTAATATGCGGGGAGTACATCAGGGTATATGTAATATGTGAGGAGTACATCAGGGTATATGTAATATGTGAGGAGTACACCAGGGTATATGTAATATGTGAGGAGTACATCAGGGTATATGTAATATGCGGGGAGTACATCAGGGTATATGTAATCTGTGCGGAGTACATCAGGGTATATGTAATCTGTGCGCAGTACATCAGGGTATATGTAATATGTGAGGAGTACATCAGGCTATATGTAAACTGTGAGGAGTACATCAGGGTATATGTAATATGTGAGGAGTACATCAGGGTATATGTAATATGTGAGGAGTACATCAGGCTATATGTAATATGTGAGGAGTACATCAGGGTATATGTAATATGTGAGGAGTACATCAGGGTATATGTAATATGTGAGGAGTACATCAGGCTATATGTAAACTGTGAGGAGTACATCAGGGTATATGTAAGCTGTGAGGAGTACATCAGGGTATATGTAAGCTGGGCTGAGTACATCAGGGTATATGTAAGCTGTGAGGAGTACATCAGGATATATGTAATCTGTGCGGAGTACATCAGGGTATATGTAAGCTGTGCGGAGTACATCAGGGTATATGTAATATGTGCGGAGTACATCAGGGTATATGTAATATGTGAGGAGTACATCAGGGTATATGTAATATGTGAGGAGTACATCAGGGTATATGTAAGCTGTGAGGAGTACATCAGGGTATATGTAAGCTGTGAGGAGTACATCAGGGTATATGTAATATGTGCGGAGTACATCAGGGTACATGTAAGCTGTGCGGAGTACATCAGGGTATATGTAAGCTGTGCGGAGTACATCAGGGTATATGTAATATGTGCGGAGTACATCACGATATATGTAAGCTGGGCGGAGTACATCAGGGTATATGTAAGCTGTGCGGAGTACATCAGGGTATATGTAATATGTGAGGAGTACATCAGGGTATATGTAAGCTGTGCAGAGTACATCAGGGTATATGTAATATGTGAGGAGTACATCAGGGTATATGTAATATGTGGGGAGTACATCAGGGTATATGTAAGCTGGGCTGAGTACATCAGGGTATATGTAATATGTGAGGAGTACATCAGGGTATATGTAAGCTGGGCGGAGTACATCAGGGTATATGTAATATGTGCGGGTAGATCAGGCTATATGTAAGCTGGGCGGAGTACATCAGTGTATATGTAAGCTGGGCGGAGTACATCAGGGTATATGTAAGCTGGGCGGAGTACATCAGGGTATATGTAAGCTGGGCGGAGTACATCAGGATATATGTAATATGTGCGGGTAGATCAGGGTATATGTAAGCTGGGCGGAGTACATTAGTGTATATGTAAATGGGCGGAGTACATCAGGGTATATGTAAGCTGGGCGGAGTGCATCAGGCAGACCTCCCAACCGTCCCGAATCCGGCGGGACAGTCCCGGTATTTGACTTCTGTCCCGCCGTCCCGGCGGTCTGAGCAATGTCCCACCCTGCCCCCGACTCCCCCTGTTGCCAGCCACGCCCCCCTGCAACGACGACGCTGCCTGCACAGAGTCTGCTTGGAGCAAGGGAACAGAGTGCAGCAGACACACTAAAGCGGAACGCTGGAGGGGAGAAGAACGAAGCCACAGGACAGGGGTGACTGGTGAGTACACAGATTAAACTATTTAGTGCCTGGGAACACTAGCATTTATAAAATCATATATGTGAGGAGTACATCAGGGTATATGTAATATGTGAGGAGTACATCAGGCTATATGTAAACTGTGAGGAGTACATCAGGGTATATGTAAGCTGTGAGGAGTACATCAGGGTATATGTAAGCTGGGCTGAGTACATCAGGGTATATGTAAGCTGTGAGGAGTACATCAGGATATATGTAATCTGTGCGGAGTACATCAGGGTATATGTAAGCTGTGCGGAGTACATCAGGGTATATGTAATATGTGCGGAGTACATCAGGGTATATGTAATATGTGAGGAGTACATCAGGGTATATGTAATATGTGAGGAGTACATCAGGGTATATGTAAGCTGTGAGGAGTACATCAGGGTATATGTAAGCTGTGCGGAGTACATCAGGGTATATGTAATATGTGAGGAGTACATCAGGGTATATGTAAGCTGTGCAGAGTACATCAGGGTATATGTAATATGTGAGGAGTACATCAGGGTATATGTAATATGTGGGGAGTACATCAGGGTATATGTAAGCTGGGCTGAGTACATCAGGGTATATGTAATATGTGAGGAGTACATCAGGGTATATGTAAGCTGGGCGGAGTACATCAGGGTATATGTAATATGTGCGGGTAGATCAGGCTATATGTAAGCTGGGCGGAGTACATCAGTGTATATGTAAGCTGGGCGGAGTACATCAGGGTATATGTAAGCTGGGCGGAGTACATCAGGGTATATGTAAGCTGGGCGGAGTACATCAGGATATATGTAATATGTGCGGGTAGATCAGGGTATATGTAAGCTGGGCGGAGTACATTAGTGTATATGTAAATGGGCGGAGTACATCAGGGTATATGTAAGCTGGGCGGAGTGCATCAGGCAGACCTCCCAACCGTCCCGAATCCGGCGGGACAGTCCCGGTATTTGACTTCTGTCCCGCCGTCCCGGCGGTCTGAGCAATGTCCCACCCTGCCCCCGACTCCCCCTGTTGCCAGCCACGCCCCCCTGCAACGACGACGCTGCCTGCACAGAGTCTGCTTGGAGCAAGGGAACAGAGTGCAGCAGACACACTAAAGCGGAACGCTGGAGGGGAGAAGAACGAAGCCACAGGACAGGGGTGACTGGTGAGTACACAGATTAAACTATTTAGTGCCTGGGAACACTAGCATTTATAAAATCGTATATGTGAGGAGTACATCAGGGTATATGTAATATGTGAGGAGTACATCAGGCTATATGTAAACTGTGAGGAGTACATCAGGGTATATGTAAGCTGTGAGGAGTACATCAGGGTATATGTAAGCTGGGCTGAGTACATCAGGGTATATGTAAGCTGTGAGGAGTACATCAGGATATATGTAATCTGTGCGGAGTACATCAGGGTATATGTAAGCTGTGCGGAGTACATCAGGGTATATGTAATATGTGCGGAGTACATCAGGGTATATGTAATATGTGAGGAGTACATCAGGGTATATGTAATATGTGAGGAGTACATCAGGGTATATGTAAGCTGTGAGGAGTACATCAGGGTATATGTAAGCTGTGCGGAGTACATCAGGGTATATGTAATATGTGAGGAGTACATCAGGGTATATGTAAGCTGTGCAGAGTACATCAGGGTATATGTAATATGTGAGGAGTACATCAGGGTATATGTAATATGTGGGGAGTACATCAGGGTATATGTAAGCTGGGCTGAGTACATCAGGGTATATGTAATATGTGAGGAGTACATCAGGGTATATGTAAGCTGGGCGGAGTACATCAGGGTATATGTAATATGTGCGGGTAGATCAGGCTATATGTAAGCTGGGCGGAGTACATCAGTGTATATGTAAGCTGGGCGGAGTACATCAGGGTATATGTAAGCTGGGCGGAGTACATCAGGGTATATGTAAGCTGGGCGGAGTACATCAGGATATATGTAATATGTGCGGGTAGATCAGGGTATATGTAAGCTGGGCGGAGTACATTAGTGTATATGTAAATGGGCGGAGTACATCAGGGTATATGTAAGCTGGGCGGAGTGCATCAGGCAGACCTCCCAACCGTCCCGAATCCGGCGGGACAGTCCCGGTATTTGACTTCTGTCCCGCCGTCCCGGCGGTCTGAGCAATGTCCCACCCTGCCCCCGACTCCCCCTGTTGCCAGCCACGCCCCCCTGCAACGACGACGCTGCCTGCACAGAGTCTGCTTGGAGCAAGGGAACAGAGTGCAGCAGACACACTAAAGCGGAACGCTGGAGGGGAGAAGAACGAAGCCACAGGACAGGGTTGACTGGTGAGTACACAGATTAAACTATTTAGTGCCTGGGAACACTAGCATTTATAAAATCATAAAATAAATTACATTATTTTATGGTTTTAGAAAATATTGTGTCTCCAGGCACATTCTTTTTGCAGCTACCGCCCCCCCCCCCCTGTGCCCCTCCCCCCTCTCTGGACTGCTGTAACTTCTGGCAAGAGAGGGAGAGTAGTGGTAATAAAAAATACCCACACTTCTCCATTAAACATTTATCTAATCTATATGTCTGTCTATCTATCTATCTATCTATCTATCTATCTATCTATCTATCTATCTATCTATCTATCTATCTATCTATCTATCTATCTATCTATCTATCTATCTATCTCATATCTATCTATCTATCTATCTATCTATCTATCTATCTATCTATCTATCTATCTATCTATCTATCTCATATCTATCTATCTATCTATTTATCTATCTATCTATCTATCTATCTATCTATCTATCTATCTATCTATCTATCTATCTATCTATCTATCTATCTCATGTCTATCTATCTATCTATCTATCTATCTATCTATCTATCTATCTATCTATCTATCTATCTATCTATCTATCTATCTATCTCATATCTATCTATCTATCTATCTATCTATCTATCTATCTATCTATCTATCTATCTATCTATCTATCTATCTATCTATCTACCTATCTCATATCTATCAATCTATCTATCTATCTATCTATCTATCTATCTATCTATCTATCTATCTATCTATCTATCTATCTATCTATCTATCTATCTCATATCTATCTATCTATCTATCTATCTATCTATCTATCTATCTATCTATCTATCTATCTATCTATCTATCTATCTATCTATCTATCTATCTATCTATCTCATATCTATCTATCTATCTATCTATCTATCTATCTACCTATCTCATATCTATCAATCTATCTATCTATCTATCTATCTATCTATCTATCTATCTATCTATCTATCTATCTATCTATCTATCTATCTCATATCTATCTATCTATCTATCTATCTATCTATCTATCTATCTATCTATCTATCTATCTATCTATCTATCTATCTATCTATCTATCTATCTATCTATCTATCTATCTATCTATCTTCCTATCTCATATCTATCTATCTATCTATCTATCTATCTATCTATCTATCTATCTATCCTATCTATCTATCTCATATCTATCTATCTATCTATCTATCTATCTATCTATCTATCTATCTATCTATCTATCTACCTCATATCTATCTATCTATCTATCTATCTATCTATCTATCTATCTATCTATCTATCTATCTATCTATCTATCTATCTATCTATCTATCTACCTATCTCATATCTATCAATCTATCAATCTATCTATCTATCTATCTATCTATCTATCTATCTATCTATCTATCTATCTATCTATCTCATATCTATCTATCTATCTATCTATCTATCTATCTATCTATCTATCTATCTATCTATCTATCTATCTATCTATCTACCTATCTCATATCTGTCTATCTATCTATCTATCTATCTATCTATCTATCTATCTATCTATCTATCTATCTATCTATCTATCTATCTCATATCTATCTATCTATCTATCTATCTATCTATCTATCTATCTATCTATCTATCTATCTATCTATCTACCTATCTCATATCTATCTATCTATCTATCTATCTATCTATCTATCTATCTATCTATCTATCTATCTCATATCTATCTATCTATCTATCTATCTATCTATCTATCTATCTATCTATCTATCTTATCTATCTATCTATCTATCTATCTATCTATCTATCTATCTATCTATCTATCTATCTATCTATCTATCTATCTATCTACAGCAATCAAAAAAGTAGGCAGCACACCATCGGAATTAGTGAAAAAGAGGGTACTTTATTAACCCTAAGTGCGACGTTTCAGCTCTATCCACTAGAGCCTTTCTCAAGCAAATGACAAGTGGAACAACAGTGGTATAAAACAGGTTCACAATTGAAGCAATTAATAGCAGTAATCAAATACAAATCAGAACATACTGTATAGAGATATAAATATAGTGTAAACAAATCAATGGTGATAATATATCGATGCACATATACACAGAGAGCAATAGTACAAAAGGTGCTGAGGGATACACTAACACATTAATGCATCTAATATGTGTAAATGGTGATAATGTCCACACATGTGTACATAATCAAAATCAAAACAAGTTAAAAACAAGGGGATATCACCTGGGGATGTTAGATCATACAGCCGCCATAGCGGCATCCACGAGGCGCAACCGCGCATGCGCGGACATATGACTGAGGGCGAAGGTCACCAAAAACGAGTGACGTACTCGGCGCATGCGCACTGCGCAACTAAGTGCATCGGCGCCATCTTGGGTACTGGCTATAGAGAGGTAAAGGCAATTTACTCAGTAATATGCCTAAAAAATACTGGTGAACCGGACGAGGACAGAGGTGGTAGACATAAAGGTCCATGGATATCATGAACCCCGACATTTAGAGAAGCTCTTATCCAGTAAGGGGACACCGTCCAGAGTGAGCTAGAGGAAGGACAGGAGGACATAGATCAGCAGAACGCCGATCCCTGCCACTCTCATATAGGGAAAGCACTGTCACAAATGCGTGTTGAAACACACAAATGCATGTAAGCGCAATCCCAAAACCCCCCAATAGCAACATGGGACGTGTATAAGGAGCGAAACCGGAGAGCACTTATGTCAAAGACGGGTTATGGTCACATGGGAGCATATACGTCAATAATCACCACCAGTCATCCCCGGACCCAGATTACATAAATTTAATGACAGTACCATACAGTATAGCACCAGGATAATCAGTCATAAAAACGAAATAAAACAATGATCCAACCGATCCATATAAGTGATATCCCAAAAGATGAATCTTCATCTGGAAAAAGAGAAACAGAGTTAATATATAATCAATAAAATATTCTTGTCAAATATACGGAACAAGAGGTCAGAGCATACCACCCCTGGGACTCAATGTAAGGGGTCTACATCAAACCACCTAAAGCGAAATCAACATTTAAACCCCTTGGTTTTAAAGTATCCAGTTTCCCAATCCATTGAAGTTCTCTTAGTTTCAGGAGTTTAGTCCTGTCACCGCCCCTTCTAGGTAGTGGAATGTGATCTAGAATTGTAAATCTAAGTTGCTGTTCGGTATGTCCAAGGTCGGAAAAATGTTTGGATACAGGAAGATCCAACCTCTTTTTCCTGATGGTGTACCTATGTTGGTTGAGTCTGGTTTTTAAATCTAAAGTGGTCTCACCCACGTACAGAAGCTTACACGGACATTGCAATACATAAATAACAAAATCACTGTTACATGTTAAGTAATGTCTAATGTGAAATTGTTTGCCTGTGCCAGGATGTTCAAAGATTTGCCCTTTACACATAAGGTTACAGTTGACACAGCACAAGCACGGATAACATCCAAGTCTTGGTTTGGATAGAAACATTTGTTTCTTGGCTCTAATAGGGCCAATATCGGCTTTGACTAACTTATTTTTAAGACACGGTGGTCTACGATATGAAAAGAGTGGAGGTCTGGTAAATTCATTGACATGGGGAAGACATTTGCCCAACATGGGCCAATGTCGCCTGATCACATTAGCGATCTCTTTGCTACTTTCCGTGTAGGTAGAAACAAAAGGAACACGACCTAATTCCGTTGCTGAATCAGTTGGTTCTAACAGTGTCGTCCTATCCATTCTGTCAACTTTGGCTCTATGTTTGTCCAAGAGTCTCGTCGGATATCCCCGTTTTTTAAAACGATCCATCATCACATCTAATGTTTTGTCAGAACTGTCTTTGTCACTGACCACCCTTTTAACGCGCATAAGCTGACTAGTAGGTAAGCTTTCCACCATTTTACGTGGATGACTACTAGAAAAGAGGAGTAAATTGTTACAATCAGTTGGTTTAACAAACAATTCAGTACTGAAATGATCACCCGTGATTTTGACCAATACATCCAGAAATTGAATCTCTGACTCAGACTGCACCAGTGTGAATTTAACTCCCTCGTCTACTGAGTTTAGAAAGTTGTGAAAATCAGTCAGCATTGTGTGGTCCCCAGACCAAATTAAGAAAATATCGTCGATGTAACGCCACCACTTCACAACATGTTTGAAGTGATGGGAAACATAGACGAAAGTTTCTTCTAGAGTACGCATATAAATGTTGGCGTAAGTGGGGGCAATGTTCGACCCCATCGCAGTACCTCGTAGTTGTAGGAAGAAGTCATCCCCAAACAGAAAATAGTTGCATCTCAAAATAATGTCTAACAATTGTAGGAGAAAGATGCGACAATCGGGTGAGAGATCCGACCGTTGCAAAAAATCTTCCACGGCCCGCAGGCCCCTGACATGGTCAATGACGGTATAAAGACTCGTAACATCAAAAGATGCCAGTATGATATTTCTATCATTGTGTACAGAGACTCCCTGCAGTTTCGTTAAAAAATCAGAGGTATCCCTAATGTATGAATCGGCCCCTATGGCATAGGGTCTTAGAATCTTATCAAGAAAAATAGCCACATGGCAAAAAATTGAGTCAGTACCGGACACAATAGGTCGGCCCGGAGGATTATTAAGGGTTTTGTGGATTTTAGGGAGCGTGTATAGAACCGGAGTTCTGGGATGTTCAATGATCAAATAATTGCTCAAATTTTCATCAATAATCCCTCCTAATTTAGCCTCGTCCAGTACCATCCTAATTTTTCTACCGATCTCAAATTTGGGATCATATGAGATCCGCCTGTATACAGAGGGATCACTCAATTGTCTCCGTATCTCACTTACGTATAGAGTAGTATCCATAATAACAACCGCCCCACCCTTGTCAGCTGGTTTAATTGTAATATTCTTATCTCTAGTGAGCTCATTAAGTGCCTCAAATTCTGCTGTGGTTAGATTGGGGTGTGCAAATCTATTGTCAGGGCTAGGACCCACTTTAATAGCTTCAATATCACTCCTAACTGCAGTACTGAATGCCTCAATGGCTGGTATATTCGATGGAGGTATGAAATTACTCCCTTTAAAAAGACCCACACACTTAAGATTCAATTCAGAACTCTGGATTGGTGTATCAAAAAGTTTCTCAGAGAACCACCATTTTAATTTAATGGATCTAAAAAAACGAAATAAATCTTTTTCAATAGAGAACCAATCAGTGCATGCAGCAGGACAAAACGACAAACCCTTATTAAGAAGAGAAGATTGAGCAACAGTCAATACCTTGGAGGAGATATTAATGATTAACGTTTCCTCAACTCCATTGGACCTCTCCTCATCTGTGGTCTGGGCCTGTTCACTCTCTGGTTTAGACCGCCAGCCGTGCCTTCTGCCCCCTCTCCTAGTACGCTTCCTACCGGTAAGGAAGAGTCCGGGGTCTCCCCTAAAAAAGGAAAGGAATTGTCCATCCCAACTTTATTGGGTGCGAAAGATCTCCTGCGTCTCCGATTCTCCTTGGATCCGGTCCCATCCTTGTAGTCATCTCTCTGCCAGCTGTATACCTTCCCCTTCTGATAGTCATCCGAATCTCGGTTCCACTTCCTTCTCTTTATTTCCTCCTGCTCAATTTTTAACCTCTGTACTTGTGAGACCAAATTTTCAGAAAATTTCTCATACTCCTGATTATCAAGAGCCGATTTCAACACAACATCAACTTCCTGGATAGTATCTTGAACTGTCCGTATTTCTTGCTGTAAAAATTCTAGATTCAATAAAATGATATCAAGGGCAAATTTGTTGGAAATTTGTTTAAAGCGATTGCAAAAAAACTCGTTTTGCGTAAATAGATTCGGTCTGAGGTTAGATCGCATCCCTCTCGGTATCCTTTGGTGTTTATAATACTCTCCAAGAGTCGACATGTGTAATTGTAATGTAATGGCCCTTTTGGACTCATTCTCCATTTTCCTCTTTAAATCAGTAGAAGAGGGGGTGGTAAGATAGCCCACATCACCACTGAGACCCAGCAGTATCCGCTCGACATCCCCCTCCGTATATGCAAAAACTTCGGGCAACAAAGTACCATTGGTGCCATTCATAATAAAAATGAAGTATAAAAAAGATAGAAAAAAGATCGAAAAAAGTATTATATTACCGTGCAGGCTGGCGGGTCTTCAATATACAGAAACAAAAAAAGGATCCAGCAGCACCGGTTGAAGAGTGTGGGTGCAGGCCCCAGGGAGCAGACCAAAGCTCTCAATATCTACAGCAATCAAAAAAGTAGGCAGCACACCATCGGAATTAGTGAAAAAGAGGGTACTTTATTGACCCTAAGTGCGACGTTTCAGCTCTATCCACTAGAGCCTTTCTCAAGCAAATGACAAGTGGAACAACAGTGGTATAAAACAGGTTCACAATTGAAGCAATTAATAGCAGTAATCAAATACAAATCAGAACATACTGTATAGAGATATAAATATAGTGTAAACAAATCAATGGTGATAATATATCGATGCACATATACACAGAGAGCAATAGTACAAAAGGTGCTGAGGGATACACTAACACATTAATGCATCTAATATGTGTAAATGGTGATAATGTCCACACATGTGTACATAATCAAAATCAAAACAAGTTAAAAACAAGGGGATATCACCTGGGGATGTTAGATCATACAGCCGCCATAGCGGCATCCACGAGGCGCAACCGCGCATGCGCGGACATATGACTGAGGGCGAAGGTCACCAAAAACGAGTGACGTACTCGGCGCATGCGCACTGCGCAACTAAGTGCATCGGCGCCATCTTGGGTACTGGCTATAGAGAGGTAAAGGCAATTTACTCAGTAATATGCCTAAAAAATACTGGTGAACCGGACGAGGACAGAGGTGGTAGACATAAAGGTCCATGGATATCATGAACCCCGACATTTAGAGAAGCTCTTATTCCAGATGAAGATGCATCTTATATTTTATGACGGGGATGACTGGTGGTGATTATTGACGTATATGCTCCCATGTGACCATAACCCGTCTTTGACATAAGTGCTCTCCGGTTTCGCTCCTTATACACGTCCCATGTTGCTATTGGGGGGTTTTGGGATTGCGCTTACATGCATTTGTGTGTTTCAACACGCATTTGTGACAGTGCTTTCCCTATATGAGAGTGGCAGGGATCGGCGTTCTGCTGATCTATGTCCTCCTGTCCTTCCTCTAGCTCACTCTGGACGGTGTCCCCTTACTGGATAAGAGCTTCTCTAAATGTCGGGGTTCATGATATCCATGGACCTTTATGTCTACCACCTCTGTCCTCGTCCGGTTCACCAGTATTTTTTAGGCATATTACTGAGTAAATTGCCTTTACCTCTCTATAGCCAGTACCCAAGATGGCGCCGATGCACTTAGTTGCGCAGTGCGCATGCGCCGAGTACGTCACTCGTTTTTGGTGACCTTCGCCCTCAGTCATATGTCCGCGCATGCGCGGTTGCGCCTCGTGGATGCCGCTATGGCGGCTGTATGATCTAACATCCCCAGGTGATATCCCCTTGTTTTTAACTTGTTTGGATTTTGATTATGTACACATGTGTGGACATTATCACCATTTACACATATTAGATGCATTAATGTGTTAGTGTATCCCTCAGCACCTTTTGTACTATTGCTCTCTGTGTATATGTGCATCGATATATTATCACCATTGATTTGTTTACACTATATTTATATCTCTATACAGTATGTTCTGATTTGTATTTGATTACTGCTATTAATTGCTTCAATTGTGAACCTGTTTTATACCACTGTTGTTCCACTTGTCATTTGCTTGAGAAAGGCTCTAGTGGATAGAGCTGAAACGTCGCACTTAGGGTTAATAAAGTACCCTCTTTTTCACTAATTCCGATGGTGTGCTGCCTACTTTTTTGATTGCTGTAGATATTGAGAGCTTTGGTCTGCTCCCTGGGGCCTGCACCCACACTCTTCAACCGGTGCTGCTGGATCCTTTTTTTGTTTCTATCTATCTATCTATCTATCTATCTATCTATCTATCTATCTATCTATCTATCTATCTATCTATCTATCTATCTATCTACCTATCTCATATCTATCAATCTATCTATCTATCTATCTATCTATCTATCTATCTATCTATCTATCTATCTATCTATCTATCTATCTATCTATCTATCTATCTATCTCATATCTATCTATCTATCTCATATCTATCTATCTATCTATCTATCTATCTATCTATCTATCTATCTATCTATCTATCTATCTATCTATCTATCTATCTATCTATCTATCTATCTATCTATCTATCTATCATCTATCTCATATCTATCATCTATCTATCTATCTATCTATCTATCTATCTATCTATCTATCTATCTATCTATCTATCTATCTATCTATCTATCTATCATCTATCTATCTATCTATCTATCTATCTATCTATCTAACTATCTATCTATCTATCTATCTACCTATCTCATATCTATCTATCTATCTATCTATCTATCTATCTATCTATCTATCTATCTATCTATCTATCTATCTATCTATCTATCTATCTCATATCTATCTATCTATCTATCTATCTATCTATCTATCTATCTATCTATCTATCTATCTATCTATCTATCTATCTTATCTATCTATCTATCTATCTATCTATCTATCTATCTCATATCTATCTATCTATCTATCTATCTATCTATCTATCTATCTATCTATCTATCTATCTATCTATCTATCTATCTATCTATCTATCTATCTATCTCATATCTATCAATCTATCTATCTATCTATCTATCTATCTATCTATCTATCTATCTATCTATCTATCTATCTATCTATCTACCTATCTCATATCTATCAATCTATCTATCTATCTATCTATCTATCTATCTCATATCTATCTATCTATCTATCTATCTATCTATCTATCTATCTATCTATCTATCTATCTATCTATCTATCTATCTATCTATCTATCTATCTATCTATCTATCTATCATCTATCTACCTATCTCACATCTATCAATCAATCAATCTATCTATCTATCTATCTATCTAATATCTATCTATCTATCTATCTATCTATCTATCTATCTATCTATCTATCTATCTATCTATCTATCTATCTATCTATCTATCTATCTATCTCATATCTATCATCTATCTATCTATCTATCTATCTATCTATCTATCTATCTATCTATCTATCTATCTATCTATCTATCTATCTATCTATCTATCTATCTATCTATCTATCTATCTATCTCATATCTATCATCTATCTATCTATCTATCTATCTATCTATCTATCTATCTATCTATCTATCTATCTATCTATCTATCTATCTATCTATCTATCATCTATCTACCTATCTCATATCTATCAATCAATCAATCTATCTATCTATCTAATATCTATCTATCTATCTATCTATCTATCTATCTATCTATCTATCTATCTATCTATCTATCTATCTATCTATCTATCTATCTCATATCTATCATCTATCTATCTATCTATCTATCTATCTATCTATCTATCTATCTATCTATCTATCTATCTATCTATCTATCTATCTCATATCTATCATCTATCTATCTATCTATCTATCTATCTATCTATCTATCTATCTATCTATCTATCTATCTATCTATCTATCTATCTATCTCATATTTATCATCTATCTATCTATCTATCTATCTATCTATCTATCTATCTATCTATCTATCTATCTATCTATCTATCTATCTATCTATCTATCTATCATCTATCTACCTATCTCATATCTATCAATCAATCAATCTATCTATCTATCTAATATCTATCTATCTATCTATCTATCTATCTATCTATCTATCTATCTATCTATCTATCTATCTATCTATCTATCTATCTATCTATCTATCTCATATCTATCTATCTATCTATCTATCTATCTATCTATCTATCTATCTATCTATCTATCTATCTATCTATCTATCCATCTCATATCTATCATCTATTCAATTCCAATTCAATTCAAAGAAGCTTTATTGGCAGGACCAAATACATATTAGCATTGCCAAAGCAAGTAAGAAGTAAGGGAATGAGGGATAGGGACTGAGGGCTTGGGGATAGGGACACATCTAGGGTCAGGGTTATACAAGTCCATGGCATATCATGTCTCTCTCAGTCTATGGCATGCAGTGACATATTGTGCCGCTGTGCCCACTGTGGTTTCCTCTTCACCCAGCAGGATGTAGAGTTTCTCTTGCTCTTCCATGGAGCTGAAGTCCGGTAAGAGATCAGAGAGTCTCCTGAAGTGAGTGTCCCTCACTGCTGAGTATTTGGAGCAGTGTAGCAGGAAGAAGTGGGTCTCATCCTCCACGGCCTCCTGGTCGCACTGTTGGCACAGTCGGCTCTCCCTGGGCTTGTAGGTCTGTCTGTGGCGCCCGGATTCGATGAGCAGGTTGTGGGCGCTCAGTCTGTAGCGGCTCAGGATCTGTCTGTCTCTGGGGTTTGGCAGTTTCTCCAGATATGGCGCCAGTTTATATTCCCGCTGTAGACTCCGGTATATTGTCAGTTTCTGGGATGTCTTTATGTCGTTCCTCCAGTCACTGATATATTCCTCTTGGCCTTTGTTTATTGTCTTCTTGATTTCGGCTTTTGTGAGGCCGCGCTGGGTGACATTTTCTTCAGGCCGGGTCAGGGTGAGATGTTCTGGGGGGCCTGGTTTACCTGGGACCCCTTGGTGTAACAGGGCTTTATGGTGATAGGAACTTTGCCTGCTGCTGTGTAGATGGGCCCAGAATGATAGCGCCCTCTTCTGGATTGTGAGGTGTAGTGGGAATCTGCCCAGTTCTGCCCGACAGGCACTATTTGAGGTGCTCCGATGGACTTGGAGAAGGTGTTTGCAGAATTCTAGGTGGAAGATTTCTGTTGGGCTGGAATCCCACCTTGACCAGTCTGGGTATGTGTCCGGACCCCAGACTTCACTGGCATACAGGAGGATTGGGGAGATGATGGAGTCAAAGATTTTCAGCCAGACCGTCACTGGTGGTTTGAGATGATAGAGTTTTCGTCTGATGGCATAGAAGGTTTTGCACGCCTTGTCTTTCAGAATCTCTATGGCTTGTTTAAAGCTTCCTGATTGGTTGATTTCTAGGCCCAGGTAAGTGTACCTGTCGGTCGCTGTGATTGTGGCGTTATTTAGTGTGAAGGTCGGGTGCCTGGGGGATTTTGAGTTTCTCTTCTGGAACACCATGATGTTGGTTTTCTTTGCATTGATGGGTAGTGCCCACGTGGAGCTGAATTTTTCTAGGATTTGCAGGTTGTCTTGGAGACCTTTCTCGGTTGGTGATAGTAACAGAAGGTCATCTGCATACAGCAGGAATTTCACCTGGGTGTCATGGAGGGCGAGACCTGGTGCTGAGGAGGATTCCAGAGCTGTGGCCAGTTCATTGATGTAGATGTTGAAGAGCGTTGGGCTGAGGCTGCAGCCTTGTCTGACTCCTCGGCTCTGCTGGAAATCAGCCGTTCTTCTCCCGTTCACCTTCACGCTGCATCTGTTCTCTGTGTAGGAGCTTCTGATGACGTCATAGGTTTTACCTCCTATTCCGCTCTCCAGCAGTTTCAGGAATAGGCCCGGGTGCCACACTGAGTCAAAGGCCTTCTTAAAGTCCACAAAACAGGCGTAAATCTTCCCATGCTTTGTATTGTGGACGTGGCTCTTGATGAGGCTGCGCAGGGTGTAGATGTGGTCAGTGGTGCGGTGGTTTGGCATGAACCCAGCTTGGCTTTGGTGGAGGACATTGTGCTGGGAGAGGAAGCTGAGGATTCTCTTATTCAGGATGCTGCTGAACAGTTTCCCCAGGTTGCTGCTGACACATATCCCTCGGTAGTTGGCCGGGTCGTACCTGTCCCCACTCTTGTGGATTGGTGTTATAAGGCCTTGGTTCCAGATTTGCGGGAAGTAGCCGGCACTCAGCACTATATTAAATAGTTTGACTATTGCGGCCTGTATTTCTGGCGGGCTGTGTTTTATCATTTCTGGTGAGATTCTGTCTAGGCCGCTGGATTTTTTACACCTTATGTCTGAGGTTCTCTCTGTTACTTCTTGCAGTGTTATTGGTGCGTCCAGGGGGTTTTGAGAATCTTTAAGTGTTTCCTCCATCGCCTTCAATTTTGATATTATTTGTTTTTGTTCTTGGCTTTGTTCTTCTTTCGGGATATCTTTGTAGAGGTCCCTGAAATATTGGAGCCAGATGTTGCAATTTTGAATATGAAGGTTGTTTTTCTTGCAATTTTTGCCCATGTGTTTCCATAATTCCCAGAACGAGTTGTCATGGAGGGCGTCTTGGAGTTGGGTAAGTTTGGTGGAGATGTGCCTTTGTTTTTTCTTTCGGAGGATGGTCTTGTATTGCCTCTGTATGTTGCTGTAGGCCTCCTTCAGACCGGTGTTGTTTGGGTCTCGGTGCTTCTTATTTGAGGCATTTCTTAGGGTCTTCCGTACTTCTTTGCACTCACGGTCAAACCAACCGTTAGGATGTATTTCTTGTGGCCTCTTGTAGTCACATCTTTTCAGGTCAGACTTCTCTGCCATGGTATAGAATATATTATTGAGGTCATTTACGGCCTGATTGACCCCTCCTGGGCTTGTCTCATACACCTTGTTGTAGAGGTTGTGAAGCATCTCCTGCACTTCTGGTCTGTTCATTGTCTCTTTATATTTTATAGTTGACGTTTTGGACCATTTATAAGATGGGGGCAGGTTGAAGAGGCCGGTTTGATGTGGTTTTTGTGCAGATGGTTTGGTTGTGGATTTGATGTATAGAAGTAATTGGTTGTGATCTGACAGGTGCGTTTGTGGAGTGACTATGAGTGCGCCAATGTTTGCGGGGTCCATGTCCGTGATGGCATAGTCTACTACACTGCTGCCTACATGGGAGTTTAGTGTATACCTTCCTAAAGAGTCTCCCTTGGTGCGGCCATTCAGTATGTGGAGTCCTAAGCTTCGACATAGATTCAGTAGTTTTTTCCCGCTTTTGTTGACGGTGCTGTCATAGCTGTTTCTCTCTTTCTGTAGGGAGTTATGACAGTCGGCCTCTGCTCCAAAGATGAAGATATTTCCATCATTGGTCAGGTAGTCTTTATCTCTCCCCGTTCTTGCATTGAGGTCTCCGTAGATGAGAACGCTGCCCAGGGTCTGGAAATGGGCGGCTTCCCTTTGTATAATCTCAAAGCTGTCTGGGTTGGAGTACGGGGACTCTGGCGGTGCGATGTACGTTGCGCAGAGATACATGTCAGACTGAGAGGTGAGGATGGAGCTGCCTATTCTTATCCAGATGTGGCTGTCTCCTCGCTTCACGGCTTTGATCTGCTCATGGAGCTCCTCCTTGTACCAGACTAATATTCCTCCTGAACACCGACCCTGCTTGATGTGTTTATTTTTCAGGGCGGGGACAGAGATTTCCCTGTATCCAGTGGGCACCAGGGACTCATTCTCTGTCCTAGTCCATGTTTCCAGGAGGATTTGTATATCGATATTTTTCAGTCTTTGGATGAAGTCTGGATCGTTAATTTTGCATCCAAAGGCTGAGGCGTTGAGGCCTTGAATATTCCAGCTGCTGATTATAAAGGACGTCATTGTGTGTCCATATACCTTGTAATGAGCGGCGCTGTGTAGGACGGGCTGGAGATGTGACTGTTGGATGTGTTGTAGATGTTCTCGTGTTGTACAGTCACATTAGTTTTTTACATAGAGTGCTGAGCAGGGTCTTTATCATCTCCATGTCTCTGCTCTGCGTGTCTCTGTGTGAGGCAGGGGGTTTCCTCCATGTCTCTGCTCTGCGTGTCTCTGTGTGAGGCAGGGTGTTTCCTCCATGTCTCTGCTCTGCGTGTCTCTGTGTGAGGCAGGGGGTTTCCTCCATGTCTCTGCTCTGCGTGTCTCTATGTGAGGCAGGGGGTTTCCTCCATGTCTCTGCTCTGTGTGTCTCTGTGTGAGGCAGGGGGTTTCCTCCATGTCTCTGCTCTGTGTGTCTCTGTGTGAGGCAGGGGGTTTCCTCCATGTCTCTGCTCTGCGTGTCTCTGTGTGAGGCAGGGGGTTTTCTCCATGGCTTTTGCCTCTGTTGGTCTGACCTTGGGTAAAGGGTTTTTTCTCCTGGGTGTAGTGAGGTGTGTGGAGTTTGAGGTCTTTTCATTGTTAGTGATGTCTCCATGTTTTGGCTTTGGCTGGTGTGGGGTCCAGGTCTGGGGGGTCTGTTCAGCACAATGTCTTTCAGTTCTTTGGCCAGAAGGCTGACCCCTCGTTTGTTGAGGTGTTTGTCATCATACAGGTGGTGCTGCTCTATGGAGGGGTGTTGTGCCAGGCTGATGTTTGACATTGAGCTGATGTTCGCTGCCAGCTCTGTGTTGATGGCCTGGGTGATCTCGTTGGGTACATCTTTTCTTGGGAGCACGGATGATATAATTATTTTACTGTCAGGGAACTTTTGTTGTGCCGTCTTTGCTAGTTGGGTCAGTTGTTCTGCAATCTGCTGTTGCTGGTCTTGGAGGTTGTTTGTACCCGTGTGTATAATGAGATGGTTTGGATTGGTAAAATGTGGGTTATTGATGACTGATGTGACTTGTTGGATAGTTGCACAGTGAATTTTACTGACCCTTTTTCCTGGGAAGAGTCGCCGTGAATTAAGGTATTTGCCATTTGAGTCAATTATTAGGACAGTATCAGGACATTGTGACTTGCGGGTGGCTTGTCTGATGCTTGTGTCCTGGGTCCTGCTTGGTGGTGTTATGTGGTGCTGCTGTGGTTCTGTGCTGGAGGATTGGTTGGCGGTCGGCTTTGTACCCACTTGTATCGCTCTGTTTTCTCCTAGTTTGTTTTCATTAATTTCAGGAATATTTATTGGGTTTGGGTGATTTGATGTACTAGCGCCCTGGTCATTGGCAGTCCTTATGTCAGCGCTCTCCCTTGCTCCTAGACTTTGTGTTTGTGGTTTTAGATTTTCTATCTCTAATCTGAGCTTTGTATTTTCTTGTTGCAGCTCTCGGAGTGTACATTGTATTTCCTGCAGAGCTGATGCATGTTCACACTTCAGTTTGTTTATCTCTTTAATTACTTGGTCATTTGTGTTTTTGTCACCGAGATTTCTTTGAAGTTCTTCTTTGAATTGTACAAAGTCTCTTTCTAATTGAGATAAACAGTCTCTGAGGGTGTCGGGTGAGGGGTGTGGGACATTGGGACATGGGGCAGCGGGGGTGTCGCTGGAGATGGTCTCTGTATGTCCATCTCTGGTCTGGGTTGCTGGAGTTTGTTGTTCTTTGTAAGTTTGGGCCTGGTCTTTAATATGATGAAAGATTTCTTGGAATTCCTCTAGCTTGTCCTCATCTATCTATCTATCTATCTATCTATCTATCTATCTATCTATCTATCTATCTATCTATCTATCTATCTATCTATCTATCTATCTATCTATCATCTATCATCTATCTCATATCTATCATCTATCTATCTATCTATCTATCTATCTATCTATCTATCTATCTATCTATCTATCTATCTATCTATCTATCTATCTATCTATCTATCTATCTATCTATCTATCTCATATCTATCTCATATCTATCTATCTATCTATCTATCTATCTATCTATCTATCTATCTATCTATCTATCTATCTATCTATCTATCTATCATCTAATCTATCTACAAAAATAGAATCCTGCAGCACAGGCTTAAATGAAAGAGGGTGCAAGCCTTAGGGAACAGATCACTGTCCCTATAGACAAAAAGCAGTAAATAGAACAGACACGAAGCAGCTGAGCGCTCACACGAATGCTTCAGCGTCTTCGTTTTAGCGATTGGTGGGGGTCTCAGGCTCGGACCCCCACCAATGCAAACTTCTGACATGTCACTATGACACGTCAGAAGTTTGTTAAACGTTTACCAAACACTTTAAGTATAAAAATGCCTAAATGGATGCTCCATATGGAGTTAAAAGGGTTATCCAGTCCCTAAAAATGCATGACCTATCCTCAGGATAGGCCATCAAAAGATGATGGGTCGGGGTCCGACTTCCGGGACCCCCTGCCGATCAGCATTTTTGAAGGGGGTGCAGCGCTCGTATGAGTATTCAGTATTGCCGCCTTCTAACATTGAAGTGAATTGGGAGAACAGGCTGAAATACCTGTGAATCGCCGCTGCATCTGTGTCGGAGATTCACAGTGAGCAAGAAAAAACGAAGGGGAAGCAGTGTTCGTACGAGCACTGCGGCCCCTTCAAAACAGCTGATCGGCGGGGGTCGCAGGAGTCGGACCCCGAGCCATTAGCTATAGATGGCCTATCCTGTGAATAGGCCATCAATTTTTAGGGATTGCAAAACCCCTTTAAAGGGGTTTTCCCACAACCACATGTATCCCCTATCCACAGAATAGGGGATACATGTGTGTTCGCTGAGGGTCTGACCACTGGGACTCCAAGCGATGAGATCGGGGGACCGAAATTCCCCCGAAGTGCTCCATGAGAATGGAGCACTAGTGCACTTGCTTGACCATTGCTTTATTAATTTCTATGGAGCTGCCGGAGATAGTGGTCTATGAACAAAGGAACGGGGAGTGGGAAAAGTAGTGTGTTACATCAATGTTAAAAAGAAAAAATACTTTATTGAATAATTATTAAAAACAATGTTAGATGAAAAAATGATGACGTTGTGCCAAAGTCCCCTAGATTGGCACACTAAGACAATATTATGTCTAAATTAATTGCTCGTTTTATTAAAGATATATGTGTCTAGCCTCCCCCTGTGTATATGCGAGGAGGCTCTGTAATAGTCCCTGATCCAGAGATTAAAGTGTTAAATATTAGCAAATGGCTGTCCCCCTCAGTATCAATGACGAGACAGTCAACCTGCATATGACACTAAAGGTTCCTCCAACGGGCTGTGATTAAAGCCCTGCGGTGGAGAAATCCCTGCATCAATACAACCATATGGGTTGTATGTGCATGTGTCCTATACAAGTAGACACGGCACAGCAGAGTTGAGACTGTTGCGTGCTAGCTAGTCCTCTATGTATAAGCTTGACATAGCAGAGCTGTAACTGCTCCGTGAGGACAACTCTGCAGGAGGAGTAACTGATCAGATAGTGTGCTCACACAGTGATCTCCAGTCCCACGTAACCATTAGTATTCTGCCTGTCAGGCAGTTGTATCACTAAATCGAGGTGTGTTTACTTTGTGCAGATAAGGCTGCCGAAGTCAGTCACATACACATGGGAAGGGTTGAGAGGAGGTGAGCCGCGATCAGAGTGTATTCGCAACTCAAACATAGCTCGACATAGCAGAGCTGTAACTTGCTACGTGAGAACAACTACAGGAAGGAATAACTGATCAGCCACATTGACGGGCAGGCGGCCACACAGGTAGTGTGCCTCAGCAGTGATCTCCAATCCCACGTAACTGTAAGTGTTCTGCCTGTCAGCCAGTTATATTACTAAATCCAAGTTTGTTTTCTTTGTGCAGATCAGGCTGCCAAAGTCAATCACATACACATGGGAAGGGCTGAGAGGAGGTGAGCCGCGGTCAGCTGTTTGAGTGTGCTCGCAACTCAAGCATAGCTCAGCTCCGTCCCTCCATGTATTGTGACCGAGTCTGCAGCCCAACATGCGGTATTGACGTGCTTAAGTATTTTAAAATCATCACAATGTTAGATGGTCACACATTGCTCCGTACTGTTCAAATAACAATTTGATTTAATCATTTATCTGGCAGAATATCTGCCCTGGTCAGGGACTTAAGCACGTCAATACCGCATGTTGGGCTGCAGACTCGGTCACAATACATGGAGGGACGGAGCTGAGCTATGCTTGAGCTGTGAATACACTCAAACAGCTGATCGCGGCTCACCTCCTCTCAACCCTTCCCATGTGTATGTGACTGACTTCGGCAGCCTTATCTGCACAAAGAAAACACACCTCGATTTAGTGATACAACTGCCTGACAGGCAGAATACTAATGGTTACGTGGGACTGGAGATCACTGTGTGAGCACACTATCTGATCAGTTACTCCTCCTGCAGAGTTGTCCTCACGGAGCAGTTACAGCTCTGCTATGTCAAGCTTATACATAGAGGACTAGCTAGCACACAGTCTCAACTCTGCTGTGCCGTGTCTACTTGCATAGGACACATGCACATACAACCCATATGGTTGTATTGATGCAGGGATTTCTCCACCGCAGGGCTTTAATCACAGCCCGTTGGAGGAACCTTTAGTGTCATATGCAGGTTGACTGTCTCGTCATTGATACTGAGGGGGACAGCCATTTGCTAGTATTTAACACTTTAATCTCTGGATCAGGGACTATTACAGAGCCTCCTCGCATATACACAGGGGGAGGCTAGACACATATATCTTTAATAAAACGGAGCAATTAATTTAGACATAATATTGTCTTAGTGTGCCAATCTAGGGGACTTTGGCACAACGTCATCATTTTTTCATCTAACATTGTTTTTAATAATTATTCAATAAAGGGGGCGTGGCCTAGAGGCGAATGGAGGAAGTCGCATAGTTGCTGAGCTCCGGGATAAGAAAGCCTAAAACGGCTCAAATAAACCGATTTTTGACGAAGGTCAAGTGAAGAAACTGTGCTGCAAGAATAGCCCGGTAGAAATCATCCGACCCGGTTGGCAGTGGAGGAGCGTGTGATAACACCGGAGGAGAAAGGACCTTGATGGTGACAAGCACGGTGGAGACGAGGGATATCCGGCAGACTTCAGTATCATCGGCGGTGAGGAGGAAACTGGAAAAAAGACGTGGCATAAAGACGAAACAAAGGGCTGAGGAAACTGAGATCTCGTACCGGAGGCAAAGGAGACGGGGTGAATCAAACAGGGGGAAAATACCCTCTGACGCCGCCCTTCTTCCTCGGTCGGCCATTTTCTGAACGGCGCCATTAGGCTGTACACGTGGCGAAAGTGAAGAAAACAGAAGTGCAGCTTAGCACATAACACAGAGTTAAAGGAGAAACTACGGCAGTAAAAGGTTGGAACACACACAGCCACAAGCAGTGGTGATTTTCGGGAGGACTGTGACAGCCAAATCTAACTTGGAACAAGTCTGGAAGCTGCCGTTTGGGAAGGCCTGATCTGAGTGAGTACGCAGTGCTAACGTGGAGGATAAAGGGTTTAGCCCATTAAGGATTGAAGGTGGAGATAAAGAGGGAGTGTAATTTTATTTCTGCAGTGGAGATACCGCTACATACCTTGGGGGTAGCTGGAGACCATATTACAGTCCTGGGAATAGAAGTGCAGCTGCATAAAGGGAAAAGTGCAATACTTGTGGCAAATCCACCACAATTGTGTATGGACAAACTGTTTGTCTTGTCAATATACCAGTATACTATACAAGATATTCAGCGGTATATAACCCATCTAATCCTCTGAGAGGCAATGGGAGGCACATCCAAAAAGAACACCAAAGCCAAACCTGCTAAACTTACTGAATTTTTTAACCCATCATCTTCACAACAAATGGGTGCGCACAAACGTATACCTTGTACCCCTTCTTCGCCTGCTCCGTCATCCAGAGCGGAATCGGTTGATAATGACACACAAGATGAGATGGAATCTCAGCCAGTCTCAGAACCCACAATTAAAAGGTTGTTGGATTCCTTGAGAGAATCAATCCAAACAGATATAAGACAAGTTATTGGAGATTTGAGAAAAGATATTCAAACTATAGCCTCCAGAACAGATCACATGGAACATAAGATGGAGGAGGTTGTTAAATCCCACAATATGCTCATTGATGCTAATTCAAGTTTGGAGGAAGAGGTGATGAGACTTTCCAGTAAAGTTTTAGATCTAGAAGATAGATCTCGCAGAAATAATGTCCGCATCAGGGGCATACCGGAAGCGGTCACTCCAGACCTTTTGAACCAGTTCCTTACTGACATGATGGCCAGTGTCCTACCGCAAAAAAACACCCAAGAGCTTCTAATTGACAGAATCCACCGTATTCCTAAACCCAAACATATTGCTGCACATCTTTCTCGTGATACGATAGCACGTATTCATTTCTTCCATGTGAAGGATGAATTTTTAAGAGGTTTAAAGATTTCCCCTGAACTTCCAGAAAGGTTTAAAGATATTGTTCTTTACCCGGATCTTTCTGCAGCAACCATGCTACGACGCAAGGAATTTGCTTCCTCGACAAAAATTTTAAGAGATAACGCGATTCTTTACAAATGGGGCTTTCCAGTGAAGATTATTATTTCGAACAAAGGAAAACAACACATCTGCTTCACTCCGACAGCAGTGAAAGAGCTTCTTAATTCTTGGAATTTGCTCCCGTCGCAAGATCAGAGTCCCGCTCGTCCTCCTAACATCAGACCGGAAAATGTCGCCCCGTTATGGTCCGAGAGTAGTAGGAGATCCAGTCGTCGGCTGCCCGTATAATGATATTTGCAGCAGAAACAAATCTTTCTCGTCAAGGCTTTTGTGATGAATCCGGGACGTTCTCCATTCCTTCTTCTGTTTTTAAGTAACTTTTACTTTACAGGAAAGCTGAACTTGAGTCCCTGTGACCCTTTCCCTGAAAGAGGGAATGTCCTATTGGGTAATCTCGAAGTATTACCTATGGTTTTTGTTAATATGTTTTTTGTTTTGCCTTTGGTTTTGTGCTGTATCATATCTTACGACGATCCACATTACTCATGATGGGTCTGAAGTTGGTCTCGATTAACGCTCATGGTCTGAATTCTCCCTTCAGAAGGTCCATGGTGTGGAAAGAAGCCTTACAGTCATCTTGTGACATCTTATGTATACAGGAATCACATTTACGCACAAAAGATTGTAAACTATTTAAACATAAAAAATTTCCTCATTTGTATTATGCGTCTAACGAGGTAAAGAAAGCAGGGGTGATTATTGCTGTAAAAGACACCATAGCATTTAAATTTCTTCAATCTTATTCAGATCCGCAGGGCAGATTTATAATTTTAGTGTGTGAAATAGACAATCTGGTGTATACCTTAATCTCAGTGTACACACCTAATGTCAGACAACTAGCGTTTCTTAAAAAAGTGTTTTCAAAAGCCAAAGAATACCAAAAAGGGGGGTTAATAATATGTGGAGACTTCAATGCAGTGGTAAATAAAGATATGGACCGTTCTGACGGGGGTAATAGATTGACTCAGGAGCTAAATGCATTGATAGGGGAAGAAGATCTTCATGACGTTTGGCGGTACCAACATGCGGCAGAAAGAGATTATACTTTTTATTCTTCACCGCACAAAGTATACTCAAGGATTGATTTATTTTTGGTGGATAGGCAAGTTCTTATGAACTCGCGCTCTTCTAGTATTGGTGTAATTACCTGGTCAGACCATGCTCCGATTGAGCTCATAATTTCAGACCATTATACTGCAACTCCTAGATCTCCTTGGCGTTTAAATACATTCCTATTAAATTCTCCAACACTCATGACATCGGTGGGACATGCTTTGGAGGAATTCTTTGACATTAATGCTCCATCTGCATCATCCCCTGAACTCCTATGGTGCACACACAAAGCTTTCGTAAGGGGGTTATTCCTTCAGGCCGCAGCTAGAGCTAAAAAAGAAAGAACTAAAGAGTTTGATATGCTTATAGGTAATATAAAATCCTTGGAAGCCCAAATGAAAATGATACCTTCAGAAGTAATAAGAGAAAAGCTGAGATCTTTTCGAGAAAAACTACGAGTACATCACTTGTTTATGTATGAAAAAACACTAAAAAAATTAAAATGGAACTTTTATGTTCAAGGAGATAGACAGAGTAAAATTCTGGCTAGGAGAGTGAAACAACATATAGCAAAAACAAAAATTACATGGATAAAAAAAACAGATGGGACAAGAGTGTATGACCCTCAAGATATCTCAGAGACATTTGCAGAATATTATAGTTCCCTGTATAATCTTAAAGAGGATACACAAATAACGGCAGTGTCTAAAGAACAGGTTGATTCCTTCTTAGAAAAGGTGAAATTACCTAAACTGTCTGAAGAACAGCTCAAGAAATTAAATGCGCAGATATCTGTAGATGAAATAAGGGTATTACTACTTAAATCGAAACACAATAAGTCTCCCGGGCCTGATGGCCTACCAAATGAATATTATAGATCATTTGCAGAAATTCTGTTACCCCACTTGAAGGACATGTTTGAAGGATTTGCAGCCAACCCTAATCCCCCTCCAGAGATGTTAAAGGCCATTATTGTCACTCTGCCCAAACCTGGGAAAACTCCAGATTCTCCAGCTAACTTTCGGCCAATTTCGCTTTTAAATTGCGACATAAAACTATATGCTAAACTATTAGCGAACAGGCTAAATGACTGCTTGCCCTCTTTGATCGCGTGGGACCAAGTAGGGTTCGTAAAAGGGCGTCAAGCCAATGACGGAACTCGTAGAATCCTAAATTTAATACAAATAGCTGGCGAGTCAAGAAATGCGTCTCTGTTTATTTCCCTAGATGCCGAAAAGGCATTCGATCGAGTAAATTGGCAATACTTGGAAGGAACGCTAGACACATTTGGGTTTAATTCCTTTATTAAAAAGGCCATTCTTTCTTTATACTCCACTCCATCAGCCAAGGTCCTGTCTTCTGGTTTGTTATCCAGAGATATATCAATTACTAATGGGACTAGACAGGGGTGTCCTTTATCCCCTTTAATCTTTACTTTATGTATGGAACCCTTTGCGGAAATGATCCGTAGTTCCAATAACATCTCGGGTATTAAGATAGGTACGAGAGAGCATAAAATAGGGTTATATGCAGATGATGTTATATTAACATGTACCTCTCCTCTTGAGTCTTTGTCGGAATTAATGGTCATTATTTCAGCATACTCAAAAGTATCCTATTACAAATTGAATATCTCTAAATCCAAAATGTTAGATATCAATGTGGATCCTATACTTAAAAATTCCTTATCAAAGTTTCAAATGAGTTGGGCTACATCAGGGCTTCCGTACCTAGGAATAAAGCTATTCTCCTCAATTTCTCAAATATTAAATAACAACTATGTGGATCTCATTGAGGAGTTAAAGTCAGAATGCACAAGGTTGAACACCTTCCAGCTGTCATGGATCGCCAGAATTAACCTTGTTAAAATGTTGTTACTTCCCAAGTATTTATATTTCTGTAGAACTATTCCTTTGTTGATACCTGGGCCAATTACTTCACAAATTCAGAATTTATTTCTTAAATTTATCTGGAATGGTAAAAGAGCAAGAGTAGCTAAAAAATTACTATATCGTAAAGTCAAAGCGGGAGGATTGGGGGTACCAGATGTGGTGGCTTATAATATAGCCGCACTTATGGACCAAACGCGTATGTTATGGAAGAATCCAGCCACTAATTTATGGGCTCAGCTGGAAGGAGATATGTTATCGCAAACATCCTTAAAAAGTTTAATGGCGGCAATATATATAGGGGCTAAGATGCCAAGGGTGACATTACAAACGACTTTAGATTCTTTGAAGGTATGGAAATCATACATATGCAAAAACAATTGGATACATTTAAGTCTTGAACATCTACCGCTTCACATAGTGCAGGTTTATGCCCCTCATTTGTCTCTGCTCCCATGGATAAAGGCGGGGATAGTGAGTATTTCTGATTTTTATGAAGGAGAAAGTATGAGATCATTTGAGAACTTAACATTCAGGTTTGATATTCCCAGCAAGTTATTTTATCAATATCTTCAAATCAGACACTTACTACAATCTATAGAGTTACCAACTCGGCCAGACCATCTGTCAGCATTCCATAAGTATTTTTATCAGTGGCAAGGATATGATAAGGGACTATCCTGTAGCTATAATCTTCTTCTAAATAATACGGTTATAAGTAAATCATCAAACGAGTTGAGATGGGAGAGTGAGTTGGGAGAGGAGTTTTCTGGGGAAGAATGGGCAAAGGCGTCAGGGTGGATTCTACGTCATTCCAGATGTATTAATCATGTGGAACTCTCACGGAAAATTCACCTCAGATGGTATATGACATCAGCAAGATGTGCTCATTTAATGATTGGTTCAACTAATAAATGTTGGAGAGGGTGTGGATTGATAGGATCGACCATTCACATGTGGTGGTATTGCCCGAGGATTAGGGGTTTGTGGAAAGAGGTGTATAAATTGATGAAAGAGATTACTGGGAGAGTTATTCCTTTTAAACCAGAATTGGCAGTTCTGGATATTGGGCTGGGTGATATCCCACATGAAGACCGAGTAGTGACACATCACATATTCATAGCCACTAGGATAACCATTGCTAAATCCTGGAAGGCGAATATATCGCCATCAATAACAGAAGTAATCAGTAGAATAAATAATACCTGCCATTATGAATCGATTTTATTGCATACCCCTGCCAGTCATGAAAAATGCTTGAAAAATTGGGAGATATGGAAAGACTCGAGATACTATACATAATGGTATAAAGATTGACATGTATGTAACTGAAAATATGATACTGCACTATGTGTTTGTTTTTGTTTGTTTATTTTTGCTTATTTTTACTATTATAAGTTGGTGCTAACGGACTGATTCAACCTGGTATATATTCAATGTATTGAAGCACTATTGTTGTTGGCCCGTTTCTTGGGCACATTTTGATGTTTTCTTGTTTAAAAAAGAAGTAAAATTTCAATAAAAACTATTGATTTAATAAACCAATGATGTAAACCCGGTTGAACTTGAAAAAAAAAAAAAAAAAAAAAAAAAAAAAAAATAATTATTCAATAAAGTATTTTTTATTTTTAACATTGATGTAACACACTACTTTTCCCACTCCCCGTTCCTTTGTTCATATATCGATAATTGGTGGTGTACACCTAGTGTGAATTACTCCAACATATTATATATAAAATTGTAAGAGGTTAATACCTATCTAAATATATCACGGAGATAGTGGTCCCCTAAGTCCCTAGAAATGAATGGACCGCTGGCCACTTCGGCTGACTTTCAGTCCCCAGTTCTCATCTCTGGGGGCCCCAGTGGTCGGACCCCCAGCGATCACACATATATCCCCTATCCTGTGGATAGGGGATACATGTGTTTGTGGGGAAAACCCTTTTAATTTGTAATATATGACATTTCAGAAGTTCATTGATGTCTAGTTTCTATTGCATCGCAGGGAAGAAGACAGAAGACTGCTGGAGGTAAGTATAATATTTTTTATTTTTCAAATTACTAACTTTATTTTTATTTTTTTTGTTTTGCAGGTTCCGCTGGACCGTTTTAACTAGGTCGTAGATTCGTTGCACTACTTCGATGATCTACGTATTTTTTTTATGTGGGGAAGTTCTTATTTAAAAAAAAAAAAAAAATTCTTACGTGTCTGTTTTCTTTAACCCCTTCCCGCTCCTGGACATACTATTAGGTCATGGCAGCTGTATCGTTCGCGCTCCATGACGTAATAGTACGTCTCGGGAGTAACGGCCGTTTCGGCCGTCCTCCCGACACATACAGGAGCTGTGACGCTGCTGTCTCGTTCAGCAGCTGTCACAGCTCCTATAGCGGGGACCGATCGCTGTGTCCCCGCTGATTAACCCCTTAAAAGCCGCGTTCTATAGAGATCGCGGCTTTTTAGGGGTTAAGCTGCCATCGCCGGCCTGCTACGCGATAGCGGCCGGCGATGGTGACTATGGCAACCGGACACCAAACAATGGCGTCCGGCTATGCCATAGACGGAAGCCTAGTGGGTCCTGACAACGTCAGGACCCACTATGCTTGCTGTCAGTGAGTAGCTGACAGTTCTAATACACTGCACTACGCATGTAGTGCAGTGTATTAGAATAGCGATCAGGGCCTCCTGCCCTCATGTCCCCTAGTGGGACAAAGTAATAGAGTAAAAAAAAGATGTGTAAAAATAAGAAAATAAAAGATTTAAAAGTATTAAAAGTAAAAATCCCCCTTTTTCCCTTATCAGTCCTTTATTATTAATAAAAATATATAAACAAACAAATAAACTATACATAATTGGTATCGCCGCGTCCGTAACGGCCTGAACTACAAAATTATTTCATTATTTATCCCGCACGGTGAACGCCGTAAAATAAAATAATAAACCGAACCACAATCACAATTCTTTGGTCACTTCACCTCCCAAAAAATGGAATAAAAAGAGATCAAAAAGTCGCATGTACCTAAAAATGGTCCTGATCGAAACTACAGTTCGTTACGCAAAAAATAAGTCCTCGCACGGCTTTATTGATGGAAAAATAAAAAAGTTCTGGCTCTTAGAATAAGGTAACACAAAAAGTGAATGATTGTTTACAAAACTTATTTTATTGTGCAAACGCCATAAGACATAAAAAAAACTATAAACATCTGGTACCGCCGTAATCGTATCGCCCCGCAGAATAAAGTGAATATGTCATTTATAGCGCACGGTGAACGCTGTAAAAAAAATAGAATAAAAAAACAATAGTAGAATTGCTGTTTTTTAGTCACCACGCCACCTAAAAATAGAATAAAAACTGATCAAAAAGCCGCATGCACCCCAAGAAAACTACAATGCATTCCTCAAGGGGTCTAGTTTCCAAATTGGGGTCACTTTTGGGGTGTTCCCAATGTTTTGGCACCACAAGACCTCTTCAAACCGGACATGGTGCCTAATAAAAAAGATGCCTCATAATCCACTAGGTCCTCCTTTGCTTCGGAGGCCGGTGCCTCAGTCCATTACCGCACTAGGGCCACATGTGGGATATTTCTCAAAACTGACGAATCTGGGCAATAAATATTAAGTTGCGTTTCTCTGATAAATCCTTTTGTGTTATAAAAAAAATGGTATAAAGAGGATTTTCTGACAAAAAAAAAAATGTAAACTTCACCTCTACTTTGCTTTAAATTCCTGTGAAACACCTAAAGGGTTCATAAACTTTCTACATGCTGTTGTGAAGACTTTGAGGGGTCTAGTTTCTAAAATGGGGTGTTTGATAGGGGTTTCTAATATATGGGCCCCTCAAAGCAACTTCAGAACGGAACTGGAACCTAAAAAAATAAATAAATGAGGCAATACTTCGCTTCTTACATTATACTGATAATGAGCCGTGCCCACCCCGAGATGACCCCAGTTTTGACCGTTTGTATAAACAGAGACCCCTATTAGACCGTTCCAGTGCCCGGTTTTCCCCAGCATACACCCCCGAGAAGTGTATTTCTATTGAGGAGTCCCTGGTACATTTTAAAGGGAGGGTTCAATTCCGCGAGTACCTGCCGGGTAAGAGGGCAAGGTATGGCGTGAAGATGTATAAGCTGTGAGAGTGCATCAGGGTATACCTACAGGTTTAGGATATATGAAGGAAAGGCCACCCCCAAACCAGACTGCATCCTGGACTACAATAGGTACATGGGAGGGGTGGACTTGTCAGATCAAGCCCTGAAGCCCTACAGCGCCATGCGGTGTGGTATAAGAAGCTGGCCGGGCACATCATACAGATGGCATTGTACAATGCGTACATGCTACGTCGATGTGCAGGCCAGACGGGAACTTTCCTGGAATTTCAAGAGGTGATTATCAAGAACCTAATCTTTAGGGACCAAGAAGGGGGGGCACCCAGTACTTCTGGAAGCGAGCCCACACGCATCGTACCAGGGCAACACTTTCCAGGAGAAGGTCCCCAAACTGGCAAGAAGGGAAAAAGTCAAAAGAGGTGCAAAGTCTGCTATAAGAGGGCGATAATGGATGACACAATATATCAATGCGACACGTGTCCCGAATAACCAGAGCTCTGTATGAAAGAGTGTTTTAAAATTTATCATACATCCCTTGGTTTATAATTTACCCCAATTTTACTTACCCTGATGCACTCGGCACAGCTTATCCCCCCTCGTCTTTCCCCTCTGGACCCTGCTGTGTGTCCAGGCAGCTGATAACAGCCACATGTAGGGTATTGCCATACCCGGGAGAACCCACATTACAGTTTATGGGGTGTAGGTCTCCGGTCAAAATGCTCACTACACCTCTAGATGAATGCCTTAAGGGTGTAGTTTTTAAAACGGGGTCACTTCTTGCGGGTTTCAACTGTACTGGTACCTCAGGGGCTTCTGCATACATGATTTCGCACTAGAAAATCCCCAGTAGGCCAAATGGTGGTCCTTTCCTTCTGAGCCCTCCCATGGGCCCAAACGGCAGTGTATCACAACAAATGGGGTATTGCTGCACTCAGAACAAATTGCGCAACAGAATGGGGTATTTTGTTTCTTGTGAAAATAAGAAATTTTCAGCCAAAACTACATATTATTTGAAAAAAATAATTTTGTTTTCATTCCCAGCCCAATTCAAATAAGTTCTGTGAAAAAACGATGGGGTCAAAATGGTCACAACACCCATAAATGAATTCCTTGAGGGGTGTAGTTTCCAAAATGGGGTCATTTGTGGTGGGTTTCTATTGCTTTGATACCTCTGGGGCTCTGCAAATGCGACATGGCACCCGAAAACCAATCCAGCAAAATCTGCACTCCAAAGAACACACAGCGCTCCTTTCCTTATGAGCCCTCCCATGGGCCCAAACGGCAGTTTATCACCACAAATGGGGTATTGCCGCACTCAGGACAAATTGGGCAACAAAATGGAGTATTTTATTTCTTGTGAAAATAAGAATTTTTGAGCTAAAATGACATATTATTGGAAAATATATATATTTTTTTAATTCCCAGCCCAATTCAAATAAGTTCTGTGAAGAAACTATGGAGTCTAAATGGTCACATTACCCATAAATGAATTCCTTGAGGGGTGTAGTTTCCAAAATGGGGTCACTTCTGGTGCGTTTCCATTGCTTTGATACCTCTGGGGCTCTGCAAATGCGACATGGCACCCGAAAACCAAACCAGCAAAATCTGTACTCCAAAGAACACACAGCGCTCCTTCCCTTCTGAGGCCTCCCATGGGCCCAAACGGCAGTTTATTGCCACAAATGGGGTTTTGATGCACTCAGGAGAAATTGGGCAACAAAATAAAGTATTTTGTTCCCTGTGAAAATAAGAAATTTTGGTAAAAAATTACATCTTATTGGAAAAAATGACATTTTTTTAATGTCACAGCCCAATTGAAATAGGTGCTGTGAAAAAACTGTGTGGTCAAAATGCTAACAACAACCATAAATGAATTCCTTGAGGGGTGTAGTTTCCAAAATGGGGTCACTTTTGGTGGGTTTCCATTGCTTTGATACCTCTGAGGCTCTGCAAATGCGACATGGCACCCGAAAACCAATCCAACAAAATTTGGACTCCAACAAACATATAGCGCTCCTTTCCTTCTGAGCCCTCCCATGGGCCCAAACGGCAGTTTATCACCACAAATGGGGTATTGCCACACTAAGGACAAATTGGTCAACAAAATGGGGTATTTTGTTCCCTGTGAAAATAAGAAATTTTGATCACAAATGACATTTTATTGGAAAAAATGACATTTTTTTCATTTCAGAGCCCAATTCAAATACGTGCTGTGAAAAAACTGTGCGATCAAAATGGTAACAACAACCCTAAATGAATTCCTTGAGGGGTGTAGTTTCCAAAATGGGGTCACTATTGGGGGATTCCTACTGTTTTAACACCTCAACACCTCTTCAAACCTGGCATGCTGCCTAAAATATATTCTAATAAAAAAGAGGACTCCAAATGCACTAGGTGCTTCTTTGCTTCTAGGGCTTGTGTTTTAGTCTGCGAGCGCAGTAGAACCACATGTGGGAAATTTCTAAAAACTGCAGAATCTGGACAATACATATTTAGTAGTGTTTCTCTGGTAAAGCCTTCTTTGTTACAGAAAAAAAAATGAATAAAATTGAAATTCAGCTCGAAAAATGAAATTTGCAAATTTCACCTCCACTTTGCTTAAATTCCTGTGAAATGCCTGAAGGGTTAAAAAACTTTCTAAATGCTGTTTTGAATACTTTGAGGGGTCTAGTTTTTAAAATGGGGTGTTTTATCAGGGTTTCTAATACATAGGCCCCACAAAGCCACTTCAGAACTCAAGAGGTACCTTAAAAAAAAGGCTTTTGAAATTTTCTTAAAAATATGAGAAATTGCTGTTTATGTTCTAAGCCCTGTAACGTCCAAGAAAAATAAAAGAATGTTCAAAAAATGATGCCAATCTAAAGTAGACATATGGGAAATGTGAACTAGTAACTATTTTGGGTGGTATAACCGTCTGTTTTACAAGCAGATGCATTTAAATTCAGAAAAATGCAATTTTTTCAAAATTTTCTCTAAATTTTGCAATTTTTCACCAATAAACACTGAATATATCGACCAAACTTTACCACGAACATGAAGCCCAATGTGTCACGAGAAAACAATCTCAGAATCGCTTGGGTAGGTTTAAGCATTCCGACGTTATTACCACATAAAGTGAAATATGTCAGATTTGAAAAATGGGCTCTGAGCCTTAAGGCCAAAACTAGGCTGCGTCCTTAAGGGGTTAATACTTTAATAGCGCCTTAGTAATGGCAGCAGTCTGATTGACAACGTCCATTACTAAGGTGGGGCTTAATGTTTGCTAGTAAAATGGCTGCAACTAACCCCCCATTATTACCCCTGTACCCACCGCCACCAGGGGTGCTGGGAAGAGCCGGGTGCGATCCAGTACCAGACCAACTGTAGTGATGGTCGGGCACTGGGCAGCAGCAGGCTGGTATTATGAGGCTGGAAAGGGCCAAAAACCTTGGCCTTTCCCACCCTTGTAATGCTAGGCTGCTGCTGTGTTGTATCTGGCTGGTTAGGGAAAATGGGGGGGACCCCAGGTCGATTTAAAAAAAAAAAAGAAAACAACATTGCTTTCCCCCCATTTTCCTAACCAGCCAGATACAACACAGCAGCAGCAGGCTAGCATTACTAGGGTGGGAAGGGCCACAGTTTCTGGCCTTTCATAGCCTAATAATATCAGCCTGCGGCAACCCCAGTGTCCGGCCATCACTACAGATGGTCGGGTACTGGATCGTACCCGGTTCTTCCCGACACCCCTGGTGGTGGTGGGCACCAGGGTAATATAGGGGGTTAGTTGCTGCCTTTTTACTGGCTCACACTAAGCCCCGCCTTAGTAATGGACGCAGTCAATCAGACAACTGCCATTACCAAGGCGCTAATAAAGGATTAAAAAAAACAAACACATAAGAAAATATTTTTTTTATTGAAATAAGAACTCCCCCACACAACCCTCTTTGACCATTTTATTTTTAAAAAAACGGAGATCATCGCGGTAGTCCAAATGGTCCAGCGGAACCTGCAAAACAAAATAATAAGGTTCGTAATATGAAGAATAAAAATACTTCTCCTCACCTCTAGCGACTTCTGTCTTCTTCCCTTCGCTGCGATATATACTAGACGTCAATGAAAAATAATTCCCCTTCATGTAACTCTGCTACCTGTCAGCTGAAAAGTCATCCACCACAGGGAAAAAAATGTCCCCACCATGTCTGATTTCCCAGTGTTTCTTTGTGGTACTCCGCCATGGGCAAACATTTTTCCCTCTGGCAGATGATTTTTCCATTGACAGGTAGCAGAGTTATACAACAGGAAAACCAATTCCCCATCATGTAACTCTGCTCCATGTTAACTGAAAAGTCATCCACCACAGGGTCTCCCTCTTGACTTTCATTGTTCGCAGCCTTTTGGTTTGTCCTGCAGCTGCTGCCGTGATGAGCAAATGTTATACCCAAGATAGGAAAAGTAACATAAAGACGATATAACCGGATCCATAATATCTGTAATATCCAGACAGTCCAGGGATCCGCAGTGACAATGTACGCGTGTTATTTGCAGAAGCATCTGGCCGTGATTTGATGTGTCTATGCGGGATATTGGGCGTGGTTAGGGGGCGTGGCTTAAAAATGTCCCTCTTTTCCGAATTCAAAAGTTGGGAGGTATGCATCAGGGTATATGTAAGCTGTGCGGAGTACATCAGGGTATATGTAATATGTGAGGAGTACATCAGGGTATATGTAATATGCGGGGAGTACATCAGGGTATATGTAAGCTGTGCGGAGTACATCAGGGCATAATAGGATGATGTAATAATGGATGTAATAATGGGGAGAATGAATAATCCATGGATTGGTGTGGTACGCTTTGAACCAATCCTTTATACACAGGCCGGGTTTATTGGGTATTATACAAAATATCTGCGCTCCAGTGTTGCCTAATGTTTGACTTCTTCATTAGCCCTATAAGCCGCACAAGGCCCTAAAGTTTCCTCATCTCCTGCATCTATAGGGTCCACCTGTGGGGTCCAGCAAATGACTGTAGTTTCTATTGGTACGATTTTGCGTTACTTGCAATTTTTTGATCACTTTTTATTACATTTTTTTTGAGACAAGATGACGAAAAAAGAAAATGCTGTCATTGTTTTTTATTAAAAATTTGTACGGTGTTCACCGTGCGGTAAAAATAATGTGACATTTTTATAGATCAGGCCGTTCCGAACGCGGCGATACCTATTATGTATAGTTTTTTTTTCAGTGATTGGTGAGGATCACCTATCTCACAGGGATGTATTAGGTCAGGGAGACCACATTGGTGTGCACCACCAAGCAAAGCTAAATTGAGTCAGGAATTGGGGAAGTCAAACACAATCATTTAATACAATACCTCACTACATCATTTGTGGCCAAGGGTATGTGAGTTTGGGGGTCACTCACACATACCAGTTTGCACCATTGGATTTTAAACAATTTTAATGCAGATCAATAAAAGTTAATTATTAATTTACCCACAGACCACATTCTTTCCCCCTTCCCCAATTCCTGACTCAATTTAGTTTTTTTTTCATGTTTTCATTTTTTTTCTAATAATAAAGGAGTTGATCAGGGAGACAGGGCAAGTGTTGTTTTTATTATTTATTTATTATTTATATATTTTTCTTTCACATTTTTTTTACAATTTTTTACTTTTTCTTTTACACTGACCTGGGAGCATGAAGATCTGGTCTTCTGATCCCCGGTACAATACAATACTTATGTAGTGCAGTGTATTCTAACTGTCATTCATCAACTGACAGTTAGCGTATTAGGTACTGCCGTACCTGGGCAACCAGGAAGCCTAGCAACGGCTTCCTGGTAACCCGGGGTTACAGAGGGAGCTCCCTCCCTCTGTAAACCACTTCAATGCGGCGGACGTCATTGACAGCCGCATTGAAGGGGTTAAATTGCTGCGATCTGCGGTAACAGCCATTGCAGCCATTGCAGCGGCATGTCAGCTGTGTATAACAGCTGACAGCCGCTGAAGATGAAGCGCGCACAGCTCCTGTGCTCGCTTTATCTGCAGGGCGTGACTATACGCCCGTATGCGGGAACTCACTTGGTTTCTGGACGTACAGTCACGCCCAATCGCGGGAAGGGGTTAAGAACTTTAAGGTGTAAACCATCTGGTCCCGGGGCCTTGTGTACATATATTTTGTTTAATTTAGCTTGCACCATCTCTACATTCATCAAATTCAGTATATTAACCCCTTCCCGACATTTGCCGTACATGTACGTCATGGAAAGCATTGACTTCCCGCATCTTGCCGTACATGGAATGTTTGGGACCGGCTCAGAAGCTGAGCCGGTGCCATCATCACCGGATCTCAGCTGTATCTTACAGCTGACATCCGGCTGTAATGGCGGGGACCGAAATTAGCTTCGATCCCCGCCATTAACCCCTTAAGTGCAGCGCTCAAACGCGATCGCTGCACTTAAGGTGTTTGCAGCTCATCGGAACCCCAGTAATGAAATTGCCGGGGTTCCGGTGGCTGCAATGGCAACCGGAGGCCTAATACTGGCCTCCCGGTCTGCCTAGCACCGAAGCCGGTCAAGATCCGCCCGGCGGCGGAGCCTGATCGGCTTCCGTAGCTGCCGGCAAGATGGCGCCGGGTCAGGAGCTGATCCGGCGTCATCAGCGGTGGAAGTCAGCTGTACTGTACAGCTGACATCCACCTGTAACGGCAGGAACCGGAGCTAGCTCCGATCCCTGCCATTAACCCCTTCGATGCAGCAATCGAAAGCGATTGCTGCATCGTAGCGGTTACTAGCAGATCGCCAGCCCTGACAGGCAATCAGGACTGGCGACTGCTGTTATGGCAACAGGAGACACAATGGTCTCCTGCTCTGCCATTACGGAAGCCGATTTAGGCCCCGCCGGGAGGCGAAGCCTAATCGGCTTGCTGTCAGTGAATGACTGACAGATCTAATACATTGCACTACATAGGTAGTGCAATGTATTAGAAAAAAAAAATCTGACCGTTGGACCTTCAAGTCCCCTAGTGGGACTTGAGAAAAAGTGTAAAAAAAGTATAAAAAAGTGTAAAAAAAAGTGCAAATAATATAAGTTTGAAAACAATAAAAGTTTCAAGTAATCAAATAAAACACAATCCCCCTTTTACTCTTATCAAGTCCTTTATTATTGAAAAATAATAATAAACCATATGTATTTGGTATCGCCGCGACCGTAACGACCTGAGGTATCAAAATATTATATTATTTATTGCACGCGGTGAACAGCGTAAAAAAAAACGTAAAAAACTTTACCAGAGTTTCTGTTTTTTAGTCACTTTGCCCTACAAATGTTAGAATAAAAAGTGATCAAAAAGTCGCACATATCCAAAAATGGTACCTATAAAAACTACAGCTCGTCCCGCAAAAAACAAGCCCTCATACAACTCCGTCGACAAAAAAATTAAAAAGTTATGGTTCTCACAACTTGGCGACAGAAAAAATACATTCTTTTTACAAAAGTAATTTTATTGTGCAAAAAGTTGTAAAACATAAAAAAGTGCTATAAATTAGGTATCGCCGGAATCGTACTGACCCGCAGAATAAAGTTAATATGTAATTTATAACGCATGGTGAACGCTGTATAAAAAAACACGAAAAAAGCTGTGCCAGAATTGCGTTTTTTTGTTTACCTGGCATCCCAAAAAATAGGATAAAAGGTGATCAAAAAGTTGCATGTACCCCAAAATGGTACCAATAATAACTACAGCTCGTCCCGCAACAAACCAGCCCTCATACCGCTACGTCTATGAAAAATAAAATTAGTTATGGCTCCAATAAGTCAGGAAATAAAAAAATATGCAGTTGTGCCCGAGGGGAGCATTTCTTCAGTTTGAAGAGGCGATTTAGCAAGGACCTAAAATTAGGGAACCAGGAAAGGGAGGGCCCAAACATATCCGCTGGAAGCGACGGTGCCCGTATTACACCAGGACAACACTTCCTAGCAAAATTCCCCAAACTACAAAGGCGCGGAGTATGGACCAAAAGGGGCATAAGAAAGGACGCCATTTATCAGTGCGACACTGGCCTGTGCGGAAATGATTGTGTCACAGCGTAACACACATCTATGGATTATTTTATTGTTTTTTTTTACCCCATTATTATACCACCTGACTATGCCCCTTATATACTCCGCCTGGCTTACATATGCCCTACATTATAAACGTAAACACCAGTAAGACTCCAAACAAAACTACTACCAAGCAAAATCCACGCTCCAAAAGCCAAATGGCGTTTCCTCCCATCTGAACCCTACAGCGTGCCCAAACAGCAGTTTCCTTCCACATATATGGCACCGTCATACCCGGGAGAACCCTTTTAGCAATTTTTGGGGTGTGTGTCTCCAGTGGCATAAGCTGGGCACAACATATTTGCCACTGAATGGCATATCTAGGGAAAAATATTAATTTTTAATTTGCACCATCCACAGCGCATTCATTTATGGAAAAGACCTGTGGGGTGAAAATGCTCACTACACCCCTTAATAAATGCCTTGAGGGGTGCAGTTTCCATAATGGGGTCACTTCCCAGGGGTTTATTTTTATTATTTCACATCTGAGCCTCTGCAGTTGTGAACCAATACTTTGTAAATCGCCAAATTAGGCCTCAATTTTACATGGTACGCTTTCACTCCTGAGCCTGGTCGACTGTCCAGGCAAGAGATTAGGGCCACATGTAGGGTGTTTCTAAAACCAGGAAACCCAGCATAATAATTAGAGAGCTGTCTTGTTATGGTGGCACAAGCCGGGCACCACATATTGTCCACATATCTGTGGAAAAAATCCCATTTTCACTCTGCAACATCGAGTTCACACTAATTTCTACAAAACATCTGCATGATTAACATGCTCACTACACCCCTAGGTAAATGCATTGAGGGGTGTAGTTTCCAAAATTGGGTCACTTCTGGGGGGTTTCCACTGTTTTGGGCCCACAGGCGCCCAGAAACCAATCCAGCAACATCTCACTCCAAATGGCGGTCCTTCCCTTCTGAGTCCTGCCGTGTGCCCAAACAGCAGTTTATGACCACATATGGGGTATTGCCGTACTCGGGAGAAATTGCTTTACAAATGTTGGGTTCTTTTTTTTCCTTTATTTGTTGCGAAAATGAAAAAAATTTCGCTAAAGCTACGTCCTATTGAAGAAAAAGGATTGTTTTTATTTTCACTGCCCAATTCTAATAAATTCTATGAAACATCTGTGGGGTCAAAATGCTCACTACGCCCCTAGATGAATTCCTCAAGAGGTGTCGTTTCCTAAATGGTGTCACTTTTTGGGCGTTTTCATTGTTTTTTCCCCTCAGGGGCTTTGCAAATGTGACATGGCCGCCGCAAACCATTCCTGCTCAATGTGATCTCCAAAAGCCAAATAGCGCTCTTTCCCTTCTAAGCCAAGCCGTGTCTCCAAACAGCCGTTTATTACCACATGTGGGGCATTGTTTTACTCGGGAGAAATTGCTTTACAAATTTTGTGGTGCTTTTTCTCCTTCAGTCCTTCTGGAAATTAGTAAAAATAAGCTAAACCTACATTTTCTTTGAAAAAATGTTGATTTTTATTTTCAGGGCCTACTTCCAATAATTTCTGCAAAAAACCTGTGGGGTCAAATCGCTCACTATACCCCTAGATAATTTCCTCAATGGGTGTAGTCTCCAAAATGGGGTCACTTGTGGGGGGTTTCCACTGTTTTGTCTCCTCAGGGACTTCGTAAATGTGACATGGCCGCCGCAAACCATTCCTGCTAAACTTGAGCTCCAAAAGCCAAATAGCGCTCTTTCCCTTCTCAGCCCTGCCGTGTCTCCAAACAACCGTTTATTACCACATGTGGGGTATTGTTTTACTCGGGAGAAATTGCTTTACAAATTTTACGGTGCTTTTTCTCCTTTAGTCCTTGTGGAAATGAGAAAAAAAATTGCTAAACCTACATTTCCTTTGAAGAAATGTTGATTTTAATTTTCACGGCCTACTTCCAATAATTTCTGTAAAAAACCTGTGCGGTCAAAATGCTCACTGTACCCCTAGATAATTTCCTTGAGGTGTGTAGTTTCCCAGATGGGGTCACTTTTGGGGTATTTTGACTGTTTTGGCACCGCAAGAGCCCTTCAAACCTGACATGGTGCCTAAAATTTATTCTAACAAAAATAAGGCCCCAAAATCCACTAGGTGTTCCTTTGCTTCTGAGGCCGGTGCTTCAGTCCAGTAGCACGCTACGGCCACATGTGGGATATTTCCTAAAACTGCAGAAACTGGGCAACAAATATTGAGTTGCATTTCTCTGGTAAAACCTTCTGTGTTATAAAAAAAATTGTACTAAAAATGTATTTCTGCAAAAAAATATGAAATTTGTAAATTTCACCTCTACTTTGCTTTAATTCCTGTGACATGTGTAAAGGGTTAAGACATTTTCTAAATGCTGTTTTGAATACTTTGAGGGGTGAAGTTTTTAAAATGGGGTGACTTTTTGGGGTTTCTAATATATAAGGCCCTCAAAGCCACTTCAGAACTGAACTGGCCCCTGTAAAAATGGCCTTTTGAAATTTTCATGAAAATGTGAGAAATTGCTGCTAAAGTTCTAAGCCTTGTAACGTCATAGAAAAATAAAAGGATGTTCAAAAAATGATGCCAATCTAAAGTAGACATATGGGGGATGTTAATTAGCAACAATTTTGTGTGATATAACTGTCTGTCTTACAAGCAGATACATTTAAATTGAGAAAAATGCAAATTTTTGCAATTTTTCGCTAAATTTTTGTGTTTTTCACAATTAAATACTGAACATATCGAGCAAATTTTGCCAGTAACTTAAAGTCCAATGTGTCACGAGAAAACAATCTCAGAATCGCTTGGATAGGTGAAAGCATTCCGGAGTTATTACCACATAAAGTGACACATGTCAGATTTGAAATATGAGGCTCGGTCAGGAAG